>NC_045617.1:38552258-39152258 GCF_009829155.1 Mustela erminea | reverse complement strand
GAGACTGTGGGCGGAACTGTAGGAGCTGTAGGAAGTATTATACTTCCAAATCAGGAGGGAATTACTCTGGATCTCCTTGTTGATATATAGGTAGTACTATAGAGGGGTAGGATGCCCTCTTAAAGTATGTGGGCTATGTAAAAAGACACCAAATGAACGAGCTAATGGGGTCCATCTGGCCATTGCTGTGGAGAATCTAAACCTGAGAGTAAGAACATTGGCCATCAGCAGAGTGAGAGAACTCTGCCATCTGAGGAACCAGGACTGTACAGGGCATGACAGCTTCAGGCATAAGAAGAATAACCCATTATGAAGAATCTAGAACATGGTTCTCAGGGTGGGTGGTACTTCTTTTCAAAGAATGTTTTGAAAATTCCTGAAATCATTTCTGGTTATCCCAGGTTTGGTGGAAATACAGACTTTTAGAAGGAATGACCCTGGGTTGCTAGGTACCCAGCATTGTTCAGAAAACAAAAATAAAAACAAACCCAAAAAACACACACTTAGAAAAGTTTTCTTCATTTTTGCAGGATTTTGAAATATTCCATCAGATATTTTTATAGTTCCCACACTTACTTCAACTTTCTGAATCTAGAACATCAATCTTCGGTACATGTAAACACAAAGTAAGTGTTTTTGTGTGACCACAATGTACACCAAGTTACACCTCTTTGATATATATATATTTATATATATATAAAAGGTAAGTGTTTTTGTGTGATAATAACGTAAACCAGATTACAACTGTTTGATATATATAAACCAAAGTAACTGTTTTTGTGTGATCATAACATATACTAAATTACCTGGAATGCAAATATCATGTAACTCTAGGGAAGGCTGCACTCAATTTGTTCAGAACTTTAAAACAATTGTTTATCATATAACAGAAAATTGCATTACCAGCTCTCTTGTTGTAGTGAAGTTTCAGTAGCCAATAAAATACACCTAAATCAGTCAGCTTTTATGGCTCTTTCAAGTATTTCTAATGGATGTGAGCTGTGAGCATGGAATCACTTCATTTTGTAGTCTCTTCTAACGCAGTCATTCTCAAGCGTTTGTATGTAAACTATACATTGCTTTATGGTAAATTCCATTTCTCTTTATTTCTCTTTTACATGTCATGCCATTGTATTGATTCTTTGAAATTGTATGTACTGGTAGATTATATTATTTATGAATTTCATTTCAGGTAGTGGAGAGGGTGTCAAATATTTGTAATAAAAGGGGAAGTAGGCCTGATAAGGTTGAGAATCCTCTCCCAGATTTTTCGATGTTAGAAAACAGTCCCTGGGAGACACTGGGATATAGGAGGACATTTTGAAACTCTCATTTCCTGTTGCTTTTCTGTTGCAAACCTAGTGTGAGGCCTATAATGAGTGATCTCATCATGTTTCGCTTCACATTTTTCCAGGACCATTTTGATTTTTTTAATTTTTGATAGTTTTATTTGTCCTTGTAGTGAACATGTTATTACCACAATTTGGGGGAAACTCATCAGGAAATGCTTCTTAGTTACACACAAGAAAGGCAAACCCTACACAGTTGTTCTTAAAGGTAATGTTACCTTACAAATCAGAATATGCAGATTGGTGGAGTGTGTTGTTTACAAATGCAAATTGAAGCTATTGTTATCAAGTATATGCATCCGTTCAGAAGTTATCATTATCAACTGTGTCTTTGATGATAGGAGAGAAATTATTTTCCCCAAACCCAATATTTATTCTAGATCTGAAGTTCCCTGACATGGGGTTACTAATGGTGGAATCACAGAGACTTTGGAAAATGTACAGTGGACTTCTGCGCTTGCCTTCTCAGGGCTTGGAACCCACACATAACAGTTGTTATGGACTGAATATCAGCACCCACCCCCAATTAATATATTGAAACTCAATCCCCAATGCAATGGCATTTGGAGTTGAGGTATTTAGGAGATGCTTTCATCATGAGGGTAGAGGGTTCTTCAGTGAAATTAATGCCCATTTAGAAGACATCCCTTCAGTCGTGTCTTCTGGAGAAGATAGCCTTCTCTGAAGCGGGAAGCTAGCCTTTCCCAGATACTGAATCTGCTGGCAGTTTGATCATGGACTTGTCCCTCCAGAACTGGGGGAAATAGGTTTCTGTTGTTTATAAACCACCCAATCCACGATATTCTGTTATAGCCACCCAAAGGAACATTGACAAATGTATTTTATTTCCAATCTTAGAGAGGGGGGCTTGAAGTCATAGTAAATTCATCATTTAAAGAGATAAGACTGGGGTGCCTGGTGGCTCAGTGGGTTAAGCCTATGCCTTTAGCTTAGGTCCTGATCTCAGGGTCCTAGCATAGAGCCTTTCATCCGGCACTCTGCTCAGCTGGGAGCCTGCTTCCCTCTTGCCTTCTGCCTGCCTCTCTGCCTACTTGTCATCTCTGTCTGTCAAATAAATAAATAAACTCTAAAATAAAATAAAATAAAATAGACAAGGCTAAATATTGTGTAAACCAGTATGTCCCCCCAAATAGTTAAGTGGGAAATATTGGTTAGATAATATATACTTTTTGGTCAATTGTATTTAAAATTTCTGGTTTTTAAGTAGTTGATGCTGGTTTACAACCTCCAGAGAAGCTGATTTTAAGACGCTTCATTGATTTAGTTGCTTTCTTCCTTGAGACTCAAATTAAGGCTGCGAGATATTCATAATAGTATAATCTAGAGTCTGGATCTGGGTGTCTGACACATTTCTATATCTTCTCAACAGACATGAACAGGAGCAGAAAAAGCCTATTTAGATTAATAACCAGTTAAAATTTCCCTATCCACTGACACACTGAGCTCAAACACGAAGAAGGATTGAGGACAGATGACACTGACAAGATGAGATGGGACAAAATGAGCCGGAGTAGAATTAGGACAGGGTATTCAGAAATGGGGCTGTGTGATTCATACCAGAGCTCATTTAGAATGCCAGGCAGCTGAAAAGTTTTTATCGAGCATTGCTGAAGGTAGGAGGTTGGATTGGACAACTTATTTTTATTATTTGGGCCCAGCCTGAAATAAAAACAAATCATAACACAAAATTCCATGCCCACATGTTTTTATATTTTTACTTTTTGTTCCACATATATTTTTCCATATGCTGATTCTACCTCCTCATTTTCACTCGTGAGCCAAAAATCTTAATGATGAGTCATTAGAAATAAAACAGAGGAAAGGGATTATATACAAAATTAAAGGGTTTATACACAAGATCATCTACAACTATTCATTGCTTGACTTAGATATTTTTGTCTGTTTGGTTAGTGTTAGTGTCTGTCCTTTGAATGTATACATGATACTCACTAAGTATGTGCATAGAGATAGTTCCTCTGGCTTTTATACATAAAAAGCCTCTGATAATTGTCCATAAACCAAACAAAAGCACAAAAGACCTGCGATAAATCTCTGGAGACTAAAACCTGGTGTGAAGTATACAAGTAACAGGTTGATAAAGTACATATTATTTTACCAGTGAGCTCTGTGTCACTGTTTATAGACACAATATGTAGTTTTGTTTCTTTTAATGTGGAATATAATATGACTCCAGATACTTTCTCTAGAATTACAGGAAATAGAAGACAATATGCATGTCATTTTTCCCTTGAACAACTTTTACCGCCTTTTTTGAGATATAATTCATATAACATATAATTCACCCCTTAAAACTATATAATTGAATGGTTTTGGTATATGACATGAGTGATATTTAAAATTATGGTTCTTCCTCTCATATATATACTATATATATATATATATATATAGCCACTTAAAGCCATTTTTAAGTGTACAATTCATTGGCATTGATTACATTGATAATGTTGTACAACCATCACCACTATTTTCAAAACTTTTTTATCACTCAGAGTACTTTAAAAGAAAATCTACCACTATGATTCAAAAAAAAGTAACCTGCAACCTACTAAACATTATTATTCTCAAACTAGAAAGAAACATTTTAAAGCATTTCCCATGCACATCAATAGCTCTGAAAGGGCAAAGAGGGGTGGTTCATTGTGACAATTAAGAGTTTGTAATGAAATATCTGCATGCTTCCACACATGGGACGACACAGGCATCCATCCTCCACATTTAGCACAGGCTCAGTCACACCCACATGGACATATGATTCTAAATACGAATGCATGCACACTGTCCAACAGGCCGAGGCTCACCACACAGAAATAAACCAATACATGTGCACAGAGGCATATTGAAAATAGACGGCCAAATGCTGAGGAAGCTAATCTGGAATGAGATGATAAATGAAAGAACACATCAGTTGAGAAAGAAGAGTATTTGGAGACTAGGGGTTAGGTAAATTTGGTGGCTTTAAAACATGCCCATAAGTTTTTTGGACACTCCTCCCATCAAGAGGTAGAGTTCAGTTCTTTTCTCTTTCAAATATGGGCTAGCCTCACAAACTTCTTTCTCAAGAACAAAATTCAGAGGAAACAAAATGGCATGATTCAGAGACTAGTTTAGAAAAGGCCTGGAGGTTTCTGTGGGACTCCTGGCTATACCCAGAACCTAGATTCCATGCTGTGAGGAAGCCTAGTCCACAGGGAGAGGCCACATGTAGGTATTTTGGCCAACAGCTACCACTGAAGTCCCAGCTGACAGAAAACATCCATCATGAGGCATAAGAATAAGGAAGCCATCAGAACAACTCAAGGTCACTATCAGACTAAAACCACATAGGAGGAGGTTTGAGCAACAATCAACTAACCGAGCCATGTCAATTCCCAGAACGTCAATTCCCAGAACCATGAAAGATGATAGTAATCATTGTTTTTTTTTGTTGTTGTTGTTTTGTTTGTTTGTTTGTTTTTGTAATCATTGTTTTGATGTCACTAAATTTGGGATAATTTTGTTGTGCAGCAGTAGGTAACAGGAATAGTAAGCGAAGTGGCTGAAATAGGGTAGGCAATTAATAGGGTAGTGATCAGCAAAACTAATTTCTCCATTTTTGCTTTCCTTGAAATAGAATGAAGAAAACAGTGTTTTTCTTTATACTTTTTAAGACATTTGTTTGTTTATTTGAGAGACACAGAGAGAGAGAGTGAGAACACAAGTGTGGGCAGAGGGGCCGAGGGAGAAGCAGACTTCCTGCTGGACAGATAGTGCAAAGGAGGGCTCCATGCTAGGACTCTGAGATCATGACCTGAGTGGAAGGCAGCCACTTCACAGGCTATCCCACTCACGTACCACCCCAAAAAGAGTGTTTTTAAATTATGTTTTTTTTTTTTCTGTTTTTGGAATTGGGCAACAAAAGTTTCAAACAAAAATAAACTGAAAATATTTACAAAGAGGGTGCAGATTTTTATGATTCATACATTTTGACATTTTTTTTATTACTCACTTAATAAGTAATGCATATTTCCTTGCCTTGGAATAAGATACTTGTTTGAAATTTAATAAAAACATCTCCTAAGCACATGACTTCTGTCATAACTAAACTTAATTATTTTTATTCATTCATTATCAATATTTATTAAATATCTAGTAAGTGCTGAGTATCCGGCTAGAGATACAACAACTGATAGTATATGATCTTTACACTCAAGGAGTTTATAAAAAAATCTTATGGAAAAGACAAAAAGTAAAGAAGCAGTTATGGTATAGTGTGGCAAGTTCCACATATAAGTAAGTGATCTATGATATAGTGTGGGGACAAATCATAAGCTCTGGAGAAAAGGTTGGGGAGGTGTGAAGAAAGAATTCTTGAAGGGATTCTTAGCTATCTTGACATGTAAAGGAGAGAAGCTAAGAGTTCATCTTGTGAAACTCTAGAGATTGATGGGGAAGTTGGAAGAGGAGAGCTAACAGTTTGGGCTGAGGGCATAGAATGTGCAAAGACCTAGAGGCAAGAATACACACATCAAATTCTGAGCACTTGCAAGTGTCTTAATATGGCTGGAGCAGAGATCACAAGGCAGAGAAGCAACAAGAGAACATTAAGGATCCCTCCGTCATAGAAATAATTGTGAACTTCGTCCTGAGGGCTTTGAATGCTTTTAGGAAAGAGAGACAGGATCAGATTTGACTGCAATGTGGACAACATATTTGAAAGGGGCAAGATCAGAATCTGGCAGGCCAATCAGAATACTCTTACAGCAGTTCATGTGAAAGAGGACAGAGGCTGGAACTGGGTAGTGGCGTAGGAAGAATCACTCTGTGAAGAGGAAATGGAGCTATTGTTCATTTCCAGCAAATGGATCCTCCACTCTGCATGAAGGCCTTTTGGACGCAAATAAAACAGATTGCAAGTCAGTAATCTAATTTCAAGAGGGACAGATCCTGGGTATGTATTTCAGAGTGCCAAAGCCTATCCGGAAAGTGGATACCCATGTGGCATTCTGGATCGAATGCCATATGTGTTGTAAAAGCAGACAGGTGCTTTGATAAGCTAGTAACAGATTTCAAAAACAAAAATTCTCTTTTAATGAGAAATCTCTGCCACACTAGTAACTTATATGGAAACAACGGTTGGTGTGTGTGTATATCTCTGTGTCAAATGAATATTCATGCCTCACGAGCCACTTTAACATTTTCACAGTCTGACCTTGAATGAAGGGGTCAGAGTACCACTCATTAAAAAAAATGATAACCCTCTCCTTATGAGCTTACTTGGTATTACAAATTGGAATTTGTTTAGCCCCTTTTGAGAATGATTCCTCAAATTAGGGCAGCGTACTAGGTGCTTACAATGCCAGTGTGCTTTGAATGAAATCAACACCTATAGACATAGTAATTTATTTTCAAGCATTATGTATGTGTAAAAATATGCATATGCATGTGTGTGCGATGTACATGCATTATATAGTTATATTGGAGATACCTATGTGGATTAACGGATGCATAAATACAGGGAACGAATAAACAGGGCCACTCAATAACAGAATCTTTTAATGCATTCCATATAAATTCAATGAGGAATTAAAGTGATTCTTTGCCAACAGAATAGCTGATATGATAGGACAACTGCTTTCTTCTGCTACTACCAGAACAAATTAACATCACTGTGGAGAGAAAAGAGGAGAAGTGGTTTGCAGCAATTCATACAATAAATAACCATAGTAGCTGTAGCTATTGTCATGGAGCCAAAACGCTTTAATTTAAATCATTTATACTAATTACTGAAATTGCAAGGGAATCGTTAGGAATAAGTATTTATAGAAATTCAAAAGGGAAATTTAGCGGTGCTACAGATTCCATATTTGTGTTCCTTATTTCACTTTATTTTTAAGTGTTGTTATGAAGACAGTAGACTATGGTTTAGAAAGACAGATCAGGATCGTCACAAACAGGTGACCTGTGTGCGCTGGTTGGGGCTAAATATTCATTATGATTGGAGAGCAGAAATTTATGACTTTTTAAGTCATCTTATGTTTTATTCTTTTATGTATAAGCTACTTATTATGTCAGCCCAGCCTGAAAGGAAAGCAAACGAGAAAACAATTGCAGACCACCGTTAGGTCCATTCACTGTCACGCTGTTCCATTCCATCCTCATAATTACAAGGTAGCTCGGTTAGGATTAACATCAAGTTCAAGTGAACAATCGTAGAGTTTAAAGTTTATACCACATGAGGTTTTCTGACCAGTAAATTTCAAAGGTGGGATTCAAAACAGGATCTGTCCAATTAGATCTCACAGTCTGTGTAGGAATATCAGCCACTGTTGTCCCTCATCTCACCAATCTCACTGGGTGGCCAAGGATGCCATCTTTTTTGGTGTGAGATACAAATGTAAAGCAGGAGCCATATTCTGTGCTTCGAAAATTACAGTTTTTGAAATGGAAAAGAATTTAGAGTAGTCCAAGGGATCTACTTTATACAGGAAGCAACTGAAACTCCCAGAGGAAAATTGACGAACTCAGTGTCATTCTCGTTGTTGGTAGTGGACTTTGGACTAAAATTCACATCTCTTGAGCCATACTGGAAATTGATTTACCCTGATATAAACAATAATAATAGAATACTTAATGGTCATGGGATTAAATGCATATCCAAACCAAACATGACCTGTTTTGCCACACTTGGATTTTTAGTTTTACTTCTCTGAAAATTATGGTCCAGAAAGATATGAATGTTTGGTTTTGAGTTTCTTTTACTATATCTTCTCTTCATTCTTTTTGCTACTGTAGAAATGTCTAAAGGCAAATCCAAACAATAACAGAATTAAATTAAAATGCAAAAAGAAAGTAGATATGCCCAGTTTAAGATAAACTCATCCTGGCTTGACTTAATGCATTTTTTGCTGGGACTTCCCTTTTTCTGTCATAGATCAGCTAGAATCTTTTACTCCATATATCCTTGAATCCATCGCTCTATCCTCTCTTTTGGTATTCTTTACCAAGATATTACTAAGTATCTAAGTAGTATCTAAGATACTACTCTTAGTTTTTGGCCCTGAGGACACCAAGGTCTCTGATTTGAATCTCAAATACTCTTCAGTTTGCTCATGAAACTCCATTTTTATTTTCAGTTCAAAATATCCTTGACCTCTGTCTACAAAATTTCTATGAACTATAATAAGACCCTAAATGTGCATAGCACATTTATGTACATTAAATGTACATAGAGGGGTTGTCAACATCTAGCTCCAGTTTGCCAGGGACCTGTGGTTTTCAGCACAGTGTTCAGGAAACCTTTCTGTCTCAGGTAAAATGGGATTAGAACTAGTTTTTAATGATATTTCCCATATAATTACTTTATTTGGGTTTGCAAAACAATCCTAAGGCTTAGACAGAGTAGAGATCATCATCATAATTCTGCAAAATTTTTCATTTTAGTTCTACAATTGATTCTATAATCTCAGGGACCACCTTACATTTTTATGTTTAAGTGGATTCCACTGTATTAAAAAAAAGAGAAAAAAAGCCACTTGACAAAGTCAGTTAAGTCTTGGGTGTCATCTGTTAACTGGCTTATTCAAACCCTAGAAAGTGCTTGGTAATCAGAGATCAAAAGTGACTGACTTACTCAAGGTACTCACTCTAATGTCTTTTGCCCTTAGTATTATACCCAGCTGCTTCTCGCCTTTTAGCTTTCAGGGTTCTTTTGGTTTCCCCATTTTATAGATTCTCTCCAAACTCCAGATCCTTCCCTGCTGGTCACTCAAGCATCAGCACGCATAATCTCCTTTGTGGCCTCCACTGAGGACATTTTTTCCAAGCAGCGGGTTACCTTCCCTAACAGGAAAGGAACTGAGATGCCTGAGTCATCTAGCTCTCCCTTGCAAGTTGTGTAGCCTGAGTAGATCAGGTTTCTTCTTTCTAGGGCCTCTAATTTCATCAGTCATTAGAGAGGTGATGGGACAATATCATCTCTCATGATATCCTAGGATTGCTCTTCTCACAAGGGGCATAGGAAAATTTGCAAAATGGGTACTAGATTATTCCTTTTTAGAAGTACATGGAACAATATCTGAAGCATAGGTTGGCATGAAAATGAATTAAGTAGCATGCATATAACAAGGGTAATCAATAGCTAAATAAATAGTTAAATGCAAAGACAAGTAAGATAATGAATAAAGAAGTGGGGATTACATAAATTATTTTTATGTAATAACTGGGCTGTTCCTGAGATTAGAATGTTGATTTTGTTGGGTGTGTTTAGTTAGTGACTTCAGAATTTTCCTATCAAAGCTAGACAAAAATGCATGGGGGTGAAAACATACAGACAGAAATAATTAGCAAACTTTCTGGATCCAATTTAAATGTACTTTCCTTCTCGATTCCAAAATGTTTTGAATTAATTGATGAGCTCATAGTGAGAATTGATATAGAGAGAAGACTCCCAGAGCAAATCATACAAAATAAATTTTGTTCTGAAGCAAGAGCTGACACCCACTGTGTAATCAGAGTTTTGCTCCACAGGAACACCCTCCACCTCCCCACACCTCACCAAAGTCTGGTGTTTTTAATGTTTTTTCAAGTCTATATTTTAGCCAGAAGGATTTATATCAAGAATAAGCCATCAAGTTGTAGGGAGATGAAGAATGAAGGTCACAACCTTACTATTTTATCTTTCTATTACTCCCAGCCTAAAACTGGCTCCTGGGGTAATGCCTATTTCTGTAAGAAATTCTTTTCACTGATCTCTTCTTTGTGGTCCTCATAATAGGCTGCCTTCAAGAGCATGTAAGCATCTAATGTGCATGCACGGAGACTTCTTCAAGGGGGAAGAACCTGGCTCCTGAAGCCTGTGGGCTTCTACTTGACACCAGGAATTCTGAAGTGCCTGCACTCAAAAGAAATCATTCTCTTCCCTGGTGTCCTGATTAAAAAGAGCAATTCACAACTTATTTTAAGAGGCTGCAGACTCTAGAGGCTGAGCCGAGTTCCTCTCTTCTATTTACAGGTGGTTCATAGAGTATGACTTGGCAACGTTTTATTGTGTTTTCGTGTTACTTGTAAGAAAATTATTAAGTAAAAGCAGCCTGATGCTGACAGTATGATAAAACACATGCACGTTCTTTCCCTCGTCTATATGTATGTGTACACATGCAATGAGTTACTCAAAGTAAAAATAGGATCTTTGCAAAGCCCGTTTACCAAATGGTGCGGTTCATGTTTGTACGCATGTGTTCGTATACTGGCCTGTGTGCGTGTGTGTGAGCGCACACGTATGCCGCATGGATTGCACAAGGTGCTTTTGATAAATGAACTGTTAGCTTGCCTTTCATAACTCCATTTTCACCTCATTTAGTCTCTTGCCATCTCTTTTGGAGTCTTTGATTTCTCTGTTGAATTGAATAAAATATTCTGTAATTTGAAATTATTTCATCTGATATCAGAGGAGTTTTTCAAATCCTCTCAGGTGTGGTTTTATGAGCAAGCCAAATGTTTGCTCTCTGTTCTGTAACTACATCTTATGAAACACTTGTAGTAGATGTAACACCATAATAAATCACTAAATTAACCTGTTTTGTGAATTTAAAATGAAATTATTTAGTGAAGAAATTGCTTAATAAGCTTTGTCAAATACTATCTCGCCATCAAAAGTATATTATCTGAGATTAGATACATGAGTGAAACCTTAAGAATATAAGTAGTCAGATGGACGGGTAATAACATGTCGAAGATCTTTAATAGAACATGACCATCACCATATTTCATACTAACTCATTTGTTTTTTATGACTTTTTTAAATAGGGAAAACTGATATTTTATCTTTGGAGACTCTGCCTGTAAGAACTCTGAGTAATAGAGATTATGTCATTTGCTTGAGGTTTCTGCAGCTAGAAAGTAGAATAGTTTGGAAAAGAAGATATTTGATAAATATTAAGTATTCATTTAAAAAAACAATAACAAAGCTTTGTTAAATAAATATAAATAAGCTGAATAAACTATTTTTTTTCAGACCCACTAGACTTCTCTTGTCATTGCAGCCCTTTTTTGTTTATTTTTACACTATTTGACAGATAGTATGTGTGGAAATGTTAAATTTACAAAGAATGTTAGATTGGTTGTATATCTCCCTGGGGAGAGGCTTCTACAATGGTTTACATATTTTATATTTTCTTCTCCATCTTCTTTTCCCCTCTCTACTGCCACTCATTTATTCAGTATGAGAAAATCTTATCAGACATCCAGTTTATTTGAAGTATGGACCTAAGAGCTAGGAATACCAAGTTGAATGCAAAAAAACCCATACATTTTAATTGGAAAGGCAAATAAATTAACTATTACCGTAGAATATGCAAAGGGAAAAAGGGGTGAGGGCATTAGAATCAAATGAGATGTGTATGTGTGTGGATGTTGTGTAATGTTTTACATTTCTTATTTTATATTTTTCTTTGATGGATGCTCTAAAAACAAATTACATATATTGGCTGCACATTATCTATCGTACTTCATACATTTTAAATAATAATAATAGCAGATGCCACCATCAGTGGAGATCAAATTTATATTCTTTAAGTAAAAAAATTTTTTACCTCACTTCTTTTTTCCACTTAAATTAAGCTTGGAAAGGAAATTGGATTTTTTTCTTCTCTTGCCACTAGTATAACACCAACTATTCTTAAAGGAATCATATTCATATTAAGTTTAAGAATTTTGAGTCCTTGAATTAAGGACTATATAGCATTAGTTCTGTGGCCCTGGGAATGCAGGAGGAACAATAAAATGGCCGCCAGACTGCCATCTTCCCCCTACCCAGGACTTTCCCACCAGAAAATGGGAAGATGTCCTTGAAGGACATCTGTCAAGGACACATCACGTTGAGTAAACCAAAACCTATGCGAGAAACAGAAACCAGCCACTTTGGGACTTTCCAACCCCAAACCTCTAACCTTACCAAATATGGTTATGAGCCCCCACCCTGCCTTTGCCCAATAAAAGCTCACTCAACCCCTTCCTGGGCACGACTTCCCCGATTCTCCTCTCCTGAGTTGGGGAACCTCGCCCGAGGGCGCCTTTAATAAACCTCACCTTGCGCCTATCTTGCCTGGTGTCGTGTGTATCTTGCCTATAAAAACTTACTTTTGGTGCCGAAACCCAGGAGGAGATCAAGGCCCCACCCTGATGAGGAGGCTCTCTCCTCTCCCTACTGGGACCTGGACCTGCCTCTCTGAATGCCACTTCCGAAGCCTGGTGAATTTCCCCCGATTCTGCATCTCTCCAGAAAGCCCTGTCCTAATTACGGCCATGTCGACGGATCCCGCTGGTCACCAGGTGACCTCCGCGACTCCAGGAATTGGGAGACATCTTAATTTCACGGCAGTTGACACAGTCTCTCCACTACCCAATGCTAGACGAGGGGATGCCTTCCTCCAACCCTCAGATTGCCTGACAAGGAATCATGGGGGCCTCCCAATCCACCCCTAGGGTGTCTATTGGCTAAACTTAAGACCCTGGGACTGGACCAGGACCTACGAAAGCGACATCTCATACATTACTATAGCATCGCATCACCACAATACCAATCACACAATCCCAATGGCCTCCGGAAGCCACTTTTGATTACCAAATTCTCACAGATCTAGATAACCTAGGCAGACACCAAGTCAGATGGGCCGAGGTCCCTTATGTTCAGGATTTCTGAACTGGCACCCTTGTCTACCCCTTCTCCTCCCCACTCCTATCCCAACTCCTAAAAAAACTTACCCCTTCTCATACTGATATTGCCCTCACCGACTCTCCCCTCACTTCTCCTTTTAGGCCAACCTCAATAACTATATTAAGGAATTCCAGTACCTGGCCCAGGCCTATGACCTTACCTGGCACAACCTACATGTGGTCCAAACCACCACCCTCACCACAGAGGAGAAGGAACGCATTCAGACTGCTGCCCGAGAACATGTTGATCAGGTCCATCTCACTGATGCCACGTGCTCGTTGGAGCTCAGGTGGTCCCAGCTATAGAACCTGGACGGGACTGGCCAAGATGGCCGCTGGTGCCACAACCGCATGGTCCAGTGCCTCATTGCTGGCATGCGGGCAGCCTCCAACAAGGCGGTAAATTATGATAAAATTAGGGAAATCATTCAGGAACCCAGCCATATTTCTAAACAGACTTACTGGACACTGACTCAACACACTCACCTAGACCCAGCATCCCCGGCAGGGGTGACTGTTTTAGCTACCCACTTTATTTCTCAGTCAGCACCAACATTAGGAAAAAATTAAAGAAAGCAGAGGAGGGCCCATTTCTGATCTGGTGAAAATGGCATTTAAAGTCTTTAATTCCTGAGAGGAGGCAGCAGAACTTAAGCACCAAGCCAGACTCCAACAGAAGGTCCAACTACAGACCCAAGCCCTGGTAGCAGCCCTGAGGCCAGCAGGTTCTGGGGGACAACAGAGGGGAAACTATATCCCTCTGGGGAATTGCTTCCAATGCGGAGCCGAAGGACACTGGACCCATCAGTGCCCCAATCCCAAAGTGCCTCCTAGGCCATGCCCTCAATGTCGCATGACGGGCCATTGGAAATCAGACTGCCCCAGCACTGGGGGAATCCTTGGCATCTCCATGTGGGGGTGACCCTGAGACGGTAAGTCCCGCTTTCCAGCTCCTTGGATTGGAGGATGATTGATGGAGCCTGAACTCAGACAACCCTCTCACCCACATCAAGCCCAGGGTCACACTCCAGGTAGTGGGTAATTCCATCTCCTCTCTGTTGGACACAGGGGCTCCCTATTCCATCCTGCCTTCCTACTTGGGTCCTACTCACCCCTCCCCAGTCACAGTGATGGGAATTGACGGTACTTCCTCCACTCCAAAAGCCACCCCTTCCTTGTCATGCAGCCTGGATGGGTTCCCCTTCTCACACTCCTTCCTTATCATCCCTTCCTGCCCCATCCCTCTATTAAGCAGGGACATCCTCCATAAACTTCAAACCACCATACGTCTTTCTCCCTCTCCCTTAACTTCTGCTCATCTCATCCTCCCTCTGCTCCCCAGTGAATCACCCTCTATCCCAGACTACCTCCCCTTGGTAAACCTGTAGGTATGGGATATTTCCATTTCCAGACCTGCGGTAGCAACCCACCACATCCCAGTCAAAATACAACTGAAGGACGAGTCTACATTTCCATCCTGCCCACAGTTCCCTATCTCAATGACTCACCAGAGAACTTAAGCCTATCATCAACCACCTTCAGCAGCAGGGTCTCCTTATCCCTATTAACTCTCCATACAATACTCCTATCCTTCCTGTTAAAAATTCCTCAGGAGCCTATCCCCTGGTCTGACTCTATTGCCCAACAAACGGCCTTAAACTCCTCACCAGCCCCCCTCCTATTCCTCAACACCCCACAGTCCCTCATACTTGATGAGGAGATTCGGGCCCTTGAGACATTAGGTGGCAGGTTAGGTGACAAGGGATGGTATTATGTCCAGGACAAGAATGCCCTCCTGAATGGTCTAATCCACACCCTCATTACTGACATCCACCAGTCTCTCCACATCAGTCCAAAGGCCCTATACCAATTTCTTCAACCTTTCACCACCCCCTCCTTTAAAAGACCATTAAGGATGTACATCAGGCCTTCAGAACCTGTTCTGCGGTCAACGCCCAGAGTGGCCTCCGCAGACTGGGACCCACCCATCAGCTCTGCAGGCATCAGCCAGGAGAGGACTGGCAACTTGACTTCACTCACATGCCTCCACACAAAACCTTCAGATACCTACTAACTCTCACGGACACCTTCACAGGCTAAATCAAGGCGTTCCCCACCACTAGGGAAATAGCATACATAGTCACCACAATTCTCATTGAGCACATCATCCTGAGATTTGGACTCCCTCGAACCCTACAATCGGACAATGGACTGGCCTTCATCTCCAGCATCATGCAACAAGTCTCTGAGAGCCTCAACATTACCTGGAAACTTTATATCCCCTATCATCCCCAGTCCTCATGTAAGGTCGAGAGTGCCAACGGCCTCCTCAAGGAGCAACTCACTAAACTCACTCTGGAAACTCGCCTCTCTTGGCCAACCCTTCTCCCACTAGCAGTCACCCAACTCAGGGCCTCTCCTTGTGTACCGTCAGGACTCAGCCCCTTTGAACTCTTGTACAGCAGACCCTTCCTGCTCAGTCACAATCCCCCTGCTTCTCTTCCGTCCCTCCTATCTTTTCTGCCTTATCTTACTCATCTTACTCTCCTAAGAGCCCTTTTATGGGCTCATGCAGATGTGACCATTCCCGCCTGCAACAGCCCTGGTGGAGATTTCCCCCAGGCCCTAAATCCTGGGGACCAGGTTCTCCTATGAGAATTTCACCCAACGTCCTTACAGCCCAGGTGGATCAGCCCCCATACTGTTATTCTTACGACTCCCACCACAGCAAAACTTCTGGGGCACCACCTATGGGTACACATCTCCAGCCTAAAGCAAGCTCCACCACAGGATGGCTGGATTTCCCAGACCCTGGGGCCCACACAGTTGCAGATTTCCTGCACCACTTCTCCTCATCCTCCTCCTTCTATTCCCTGCATAGCTGCCCCTCCAGTGACCCTGAGTTCAGGTGGTGCTTCTTCCTAGTGGAAACTTGGACCCATGGGGATACCACATGATCTAGTCAGCTGGTCACCACAGATTGCCAGCCGGGAGGGTGCCAGCCCTAGCGGAAATCCTCACTACCCCCTCCCCCGACAGAAAAGGGCTGTATTTCTTCCTCTGGTCATAGAGGTCTCCTTAGCATCTTCCTTAGTGACCACCAGACTGGGCACTGGGCCCCTAGCCCACTCCATAGACGCTATCCAAGATTTATTAAAACATGTCCAGACAGCCATTGAGGTCTTAGCTGAGTCCTTGGCATCCCTACAGTGGTAGATTCCTCAGTGGCTCAGGCTTGCATACATGAGGTTTCCAGAGTCACTGTTAACCAGCTTCTCCTGCATCCCTACTCCAGTCTGCCCACATCTGAGGAACCCTATGATGAAGGCCGAAGTAGCCAGATCCGAGTCACTGCCCCTATTACACCAAAAAGGTCAGAATGTTAGGTGGGCAGCCCTGGGAATGCAGGAGGAACAATAACATGACTGCTAGACCACCATCTTCCCCTACCCAGGACTTTCCCACCAGAAGAATATCTGTCAAGGACACATCACCTTGAGTAAACCAAAACCTATGCGAGAAACAGAAACCAGCCACTTTGGGACTTTCCAACCCCAAACCTCTAACCTTACCAAATATGGTTATGAGCCCCCACCCTGCCTTGGCCCAATAAAAGCTCACTCAACCCCTTCCCGGGCATGACTTCCCTGACTCTCCTCTCCTGAGTTGGGGAACCTCCCCTGAGGGTGCCTTTAATAAACCTCGCTTTGCACCTATCTTGCCTGGTGTTGTGTGTCTCTAACCTGTAAAACCTTACATATAGTTTACTGAGGAACCCCAAATCAATTTCTACCTTGACTGTAATGATGCTACTTATTGTTTCCAGAAAATGTGATATACAATCCCAGGCAGTTATTATATGGACTGCCTTCACAACATAATTCTGAGGAAGAAACTTTAAAGCAGTATGTACTACAAATCAAGCATGAATTGGAGATGAAATATATACTTTCAATTAAAAAAAAAAAAAAAACCCAAAACCAAAAACCTGGGGCCTGTTGAGCATACCTCGTTTTTTGCTGAGGTTGTGAGCTCAGGGTCCTGATATGGAGCCCTGTGTCAGGCTCTGTGTGCTCATGATATGTGTGCTTGAGATTCTCTCTCCTTCTCTCTCTACTCCCCACCCCCTGCTCATGCACTGCTGTCTCTCTCCCTCAAATAAATAAATAAATCTTAAAAACAAAACAAAACCCAAACTATTGTATATTGTGGCCATTCTTTCTTTTGATATATTTTCCTGGTGTTTTGCTCACCACAATGCACTGGAGTCGGCTTTGCAAAACATATGACTGCATAATGGACTGGAGATGAAAAATTATGGCCACTTCTTAAAATGATGTCTTTCAGGCTATTAATGAAATTTTCCTTTTATGGCTTAAAGTATTTTGTTAAATACAAAAATCACCATTAATTTCATGTGAGATTTTTCTAAATATCACAAAAACCCATACATACTGAAAGGCAACAGATATACTTGATTGTTTTATGTTTTCAGTGAGTATCTCTGGTAAAATCTATCATTAAAAGTGCCTATTTTCTTCAGTTCACAGTTAAGAGAATAATATATTAATAAAATTTTTCTTTTCTTTTTTTATTCATTTGTTTTTATCATAAATGCAATTTGACAGATGGCAGATGTCAAAATCAATATAGAGTGGTATCCATGACTACACATTTCTTTGTTCAGCTGTGTAAAAATCATTTAAAATACACATAAGAAAAATTTACTGGAATATATGTTAAATATTGATTTTTAAACACAGTATCAGTACTAACATAATCCAGATATAGATTAGAAGATGCTACTCACGTGGTTTGGCCTTCACTGTTTTCCTGGTCTGCTACAGTTTATTCAAGGAAACAAGGAGAATCTGAGATATTTCAGCAATTCTCTCTTCCTCTAATCCCTAGAGATTAGAATGAATAATGCAAATAAATTTAGACACACCTTTATCAGATTTGGCCTAGAGAAAGAGGACTTGCCCCTGAATTTAATTTAAATGCATATTTGATTGGAGAGATGGTCTTAAAAGGTTAGATTATACTATCTAACATACCTTTATTACTTTAAAATATGTCTGAGACTCTGTGAGTAAGGAAATCAAGTTCTAGAGACAATTAAAAGCTTATCCCAAATAATGTCCCTTGTGGATGGCAGGAAACAGATTTATGTCATGTATTTCAGTTTCTCAAGCGAGTGATCCTTGCAGTCTTCTCTGTTCACTCTCACCTCCGATCTTTCCATTGCTGACCTGGTAAGAAAATGCTACTTCCTGCAAAATGTTGGTAACAATACACACATTCCACATTGCTTTGTGCATGTAGAACCAATTACGCCATGAACCATCATATACACTAATAAGGTCAGTGAAAACAATGCCTTTAGAATATTGAGCCAGTTTTATACCACATACCAATTTTGTGGCTGGCATAAAGAAATTGTTTTTAAATTTATTTTACATTCTTATTCAAAAGCATTTTCAAATCAAACATCCTTCAGACGTCCTTTAACTATTTTGCTGGGGCTTAGGAAAAATGCAAAGTAATACACTTTCAGGTGTACACTGTACAGTATAATTTGCATACAAATGCATTTTTACTGAAAAAGATCAGGGCAAGGTTTTAAACATGTTTCTACATTGAACTTTTAGGCATTGTGTAAAGTTGAATATAATATAAAATTTGGAATTCTCTCTAGTTTGACACACTCTGTATGGACTAAGTTTGTGTTTTCCAGGTAGCAAGTTACTAATTTTACTGAAGTTGTTGCAGAAAGAGTCATATACTTTTAAACAACATTAATGCATCAGATCATTCAATATCCTTTCATGCTCATGCTTCATCAAAGACTTCCAAACCCAGATATTAATATTTGATGGATATTTAGAGTTGGGGATCTTGATGGAATAAAGGGAGATTTTTTTCTCAATGTCATATAAGATATTAGTAATAAATCATAAAACTGGTTACAGAATTTTGGCATTTCAGTATAACTTACTGTATCAATGTATTAAAAATGATGTGAAAGGTAGGAAGAAAATATTTTCTAGAAACCCAACAAGATGAAATGTATATGGAGCCCTCCTTAAAATATAAATAAAACTGGCTAACCAAGAAGAAATGCAATAGCTAAAGAAAACTTATACATTTAAGGTAATTTCAGGATCAATAAAGCTGGTAAGGGAAATAAAGATAATTGAAAAAGATTTTCATGAATTTACATTTTTTTTCAATAATGATAGGATAAAAAGTTGTGTGTGCCATTCTTTCAGATTAATACATATCTAAGGAAATAGGCTAACTGCACAATTGAAAAAATGAAAATGAATTAGATATAGCATAGAAAGAAATGGGAGAAATGGTATTTGAGAAATATAAATGCAGTATTTATTCATATATGTATCACCCAAAATTCATTCAGAAAATCTTTCTTGAGAAGGTGCTATATGGTAGGTATAGTGCTAGGCACCAAAGATTCACTAGTGTTCAAATACAGCCATAGGGCCTGTCCTTAGAGTGTTTATAATGACTAACCATCTAAAACATTTAAGAGATTGACAGAAATAATTGTGTAGAATCTAAATAGCTTAAAAAACAGCTTTATTGAGTCATACTTGATGTACAAAGCACTAAACATAATGTGTACAAAGCACTAAACATAATATATACAATTTGGTAACATTAGACATGCACATACTGCTGTGCAATCAAGATAAAATTTGATGCCTTTTCATGATGAAAATTATCAACAACTGTTATAGGAGGAACTTATCTTAATATAATTAAAAAAAATATGAGAAGTCCGCAGTTAACATGACACTCAATGGTAAAAAACTGAAAGTTCTTTCTCTAAAATCAGGAACAAGACAAGGATGTCCATTCTCACCATTTATATTTAGCACAGTACTAGAAGTTCTAGTTAGAGTACTTAGGTAAGAAAAAGAAATAAAAGGCATACAAATTAGAAATGAGGAAGTAAATTATTGCTCTTTGCAGATGACATGATCTTATTTAGAGAGAATTTTAAATTCCCCCAAAACTTGTTAGAAGAGAAAAATTAATAAAGTTACAGGATACACCATCATTGTGCAAAATCAGTTGTGTTTCTATGTACAAAAAACAAAGTATCTGAGAATAAAATTAAGCATATGTTAGCATCAAGGCACTGGGTGACTAGTCCATTGAGCATTTGCCTTCAGTTCAGGTGATTAGGTTCCTTGCTCAGCAGGGAGACTGCTTCTGCCTCTATCCCTCACCCTGCTGTTGTACTCTCTCTCTTTTTCAAATAAATAAATAAAATCTTAAAAAAAAAAAAACTAAAAAAAAAAAGGAATATATTAGCATCAATAAGAACAAAATGCTTAAGAATAATTTAACCAAGGAGGTGAAAGACCCATACACTGAAAACTATAAAACATCCATTATAGAAATTACAGAAGAAACAAGTGGTAAATCACCCTGTATTCATGAATTGGAAGAATTAATATTGCTAAAATATTCATACTACCCAAAGCGATTTGTGGATTCAATGGAATCATTACCAAAATCCCAATGGCATTTTTCACAAAATAGGATAAAACAATCCTAAAACTCACATAGAACCCACAAAGACCTTGAATAGCCAAAACAATCTTGAGAAAGAACTAACCTGGATGCATCACATGTCCTGTTTCCAAATATATTATAAATCTACAGTGATTAAAACCATATGGTTAGCTCTTTACACGATATATTGATGCTGCTTTTCTTTTTTCTTTTTTTTTTTTTTTAAGATTTTATTTGCTTATTTGACAGACAGACATAGTCGGAAAGAGAGTGAATACCAGCAGGGGGAGTGGGAGAGGGAGAACAGGCTTCCTGCTGAGCAGGGAACCCAGTGCTGGGCTTGCTCCCTGGACCCTGGAATCATGACCTGAATCGAAGGCAGACCCTTAACAACCGAGCCACCTAGGTGCCCCAAATTGATGCCACTTTTAACTACATGAAGGGAAGTGACTCAGTTTTAAAATCTATGGTCTTTACTTGGCTCATAAAATGATTATTGTCTGATTTTGCTTTCACAGTAACTAAATATTCATAACATCTAAAAATATCAGTTTAAAAATATATTTGACATCAACCATGGAAACATTTTTCTAAATATGTCTCCTTCAGCAAGGGAAACAAAAGCAAAATTAAACTATTGGAACTACATCAAAATAAAAACTTCTGCTCAGTGAAGGCAACCATAAACAAAACAAAAAAAGTAACCTGCTTAATGGGAGAAGATATTTGCAAACGATCCATCCAGTAATGGGTCAATATCCAAAATTTATGAAGAATTTATAGGCCTCAACACTATTAATAATAATAATGATAATCCAATGAAAAAAATGAGCATAGGACCTGCATAGACATTTTTTTTTTTCTATACAGATGGCCAGTGGACACATGAAAAAATGCTCAGCATTATTCATCAGAGAAATATAAATGAACCACAATATTACTTCACACCTATCAGAATGGCTAAAAGAAAAAACAAGAAATAGCAAGTTTTGGCAAGGATGTGGAGAAAAAAGAACTCTCTTGTACTACGGGTGGGAATGCAAATTGGTACAGCCACTGTGGAAAACAATATGGAGGTTCATAAAAAAATTAAAAATAGAATTACTCTTGGGTATTCCATATAAAGAATCATGTCATCTGCAAAGAGAGCTTGAGTTCTTCTTTGCCAGTTTGAATACCTTTTATTTCTTTTTGTTGTCTGATTGATATTGCTAGGACGTCTAGTACTATGTTGAACAACAGTGGCGAGAGTGGACATCCTTGTCATGTGTCTGATCTCAGAGAGAAGGCTGTCAGCTTTTCCCCATTGAGAATGATATTTGCTGTGGCTCTTTCATAGATAGATTTTATGAAGTTGAGGAAATTTTCCCTCTATCCCTATACTTTGAAGTATTTTAATCAGGAATGGATACTGTATCTTGTCAAATGCTTTTTCTGCATCAATTGAGAGGACCACATCGTTCTTCTCTCTTCTCTTGTTGATTTGTTCTATCACATTGTTTGATTAGCAAATGTTGAACCAACCTTGTTTCTACTAGAACTCATACAGCAATTCAGTAATGTGGCAGGATACAAAATCAATTTACAGAAATCAGTTGCTTTTGCTTTCTTATACACTAGCAATGAAAATATAGAAAGGGAAATTAGAGAATCAATTCCATTTATTATAGCATCAAGAGCCATAAGATACCTAGGAATAAACCTAACCAAAGAGGTAAAAGATCTGTCCTTGAGGAACTACAGTACACTCATGAAAGAAACTGAAGAAGACACAAAAAGATGGAAGAGCATTTTATGCTCATGGATCGGAAGAATAAATACTGTTAAAATGTCTATACTGCCTAGAGCAATCTATACTTTTAATGCCATTCTGATAAAAATTCTACCAGCATTTTTCAAAGAGCTAGAAGAAACAATCCTAAAATTTGTATGAAACCAGAAGAGACCCTGAATTGCTAAGGAAATGTTGAAAAAGAAAAACAAAACTGGGGGCATCAGGTTGCCTGATTTCAAGCTTTACTACAAAGCTGTGATCACCAAGACAGCATGGTACTGACACAAAATCAGACACATAGACCAATGGAACAGAGTAGAGAGTGCAGATATGGACCTCAACTCTATGGTCAAATAATCTTCTACAAAGCAGGAAAAATATACAGTGGAAAAAAGTCTCTTCAATAAATGGTGCTGGCAAAATTGGAAAGTTAAGTATAGAAGAATGAAACTAGGCCATCCTTTTACACCATACACACAGATAAACTCGAAATGGATAAAAGACCTCAATGTGAGGCAGGAGTCTATCAAAATCCTAGAGCAGAACATAGGCAGTAATCTCTTCAACATCCGCCACAGCAACTTCTTTTGAGATATGTCTCTAAAGGCAAAGGAAACAAAAGTGAAAATGAACTTTTCGGACTTCATTAAGGTCAAGTTTCTGCACAGCAAAGGAAACAGTCAACAAATAAAAGAGGCAACCCATGGAATGGGAGAAGATATTTCCAAATGACACTACAGACAAAGGGCTGATAACCAAGATCTATAAAGAACTCAAACTCAGCACACACAAAACAGATAATCACATCAAAAATTGGACAGAAGACATGAACAAACACTTCTCCAAAGAAGACATACAAATGGATAACAGACACATGAAAAAATGTTCATCATTAGCCATCAGGGAGATTCACATCAAAACCACATTGAGATACCACCTTACATCAGTTAGAATGGCTAAAATTAGCAAGACAGTACACAACAAGTGTTGGAGAGGATGTGGAGAAAAGGAAACCCTCTTACACTGTTAGTGGTAATGCAAGTTGGTGTAGCCACTGGAAAATAGTGTGGAGATTCCTTAAGAAATTAAAAATAGAACTTCCCTATGACCCTGCAATTGCACTATTGTGTATTTGCCCCAAAGATACAGATGTAGTCAACAGAAGGGCCATCTGTACCCCAATGTTCGTAGCAGCAACAGCCACAGTCACTAAACTGTGGAAAGAACCAAGATACCTTTCAACAGACACATGGATAAAGAAGATGTGGTCCATATATACAATGGAGTATTATGCCTCCATCAGAAAGGATGAAAACCCAACTTTTGTATCAACATAGACAGGACTGGAAGAGATTATGCTGAATGAAATAAGTTAGCAAGAACAGTCAATTATCATATAGTTTCACTTACTTGTGGAGCATAAGGAATAACACTGAGGACATTGGGATATGGAGAGGAGAAGTGAGTTGGGGGAAATTGGAGGAGGAGTCAAACCATGAGAGACTGCGGACTCTGAGAAACAAACTGAGGGTTTTGGATAGGAGGGGGGTGAGGGGTTGGGTGAGCCTGGTGGTGGGTATTGTGGAGGGCACATATTGCATGGAGCACTGGATTTGGTGCATAAACAATAAATTTTGGGACACTGAAAAATATTAAATTAAAAAGATAAATAGGGGCACCTGGGTGTCTCAGTAGGTTAAGTCTCTGCCTTCGGCTCAGGTCATGATCTCAGGGTCCTGGGATCAAGCCCCACATCGGGCTCTCTGCTTAACGGGCAGCCTGCTTCCCCTTCTCTCTCTGCCTGCTGCTCTGCCTACTTGTGATCTCTCTCTCTGTCAAATAAATAAATAAAGTCTTTGAAAAAAAAAAAAAAGAAAAAAGATAAATAGAATTACTCTGTGATCCAATAATTCTACTACTGGGTATTTACCCAAAAGAAAAAAAAAAAACAGTAATTTGAAAAGATATGTGTACCCCTATGTTTATTGCATTATTTACAATAGCCAAGATATGAAAATAACTTGTGTCCATGGATAGATGAATGGATGAAGAAGATGCGGTATATATAAACTATGGAATATTACTCAGGCATAAAAAATGAAATCTTGCCATTTTTAAGAAATAACATATAAATTAACTCAAATTAGAATTTAAGAAACAAAATAAATGAGCAAACAAAGAAAAAAAGAGAGACAAACCAAAAAATACTCTTTTAAAAAAAGATTTTATTTATTTATTTGAGAGGGAAAGAATGAAAGAGAGAGAATGAGGGGGGGTAAAGTCAGAGGGGAAGCATGATGGTTGCCAGAGGGGAGGTAAGTGGAAACTGGGGGTGATAGATAAGGGACATTAAGAGTATACTTATCTTGATGAGCACTGAGAAATGTATAGAACTGTTAAATCATTATATTATACACCTGAAGCTGTTGTTAATTATACTTGAATTAAAAAAATACTCAGGGATAACAATATTTTAACTATTTAAATATTTTACTATTTTAATAGTTTAACTAGAAACAGTATTTATTTAAATATTTAATAATATTTTAACTAAATTTTGTTTATAGCTTACAATACATAATACACACATATGTAAAATATTTAATATGCATAACTGAACTGACTAGAAGATAAACGAAATTCTTAGGAAACAGAAGGTATCAGAAAATCACGTGTCCTGATACATGAGCACTGGGATATATACGTGCCCAGGAAATTTTCTTATGTTGTATTGTCCATAGCATTGCCTGTGCAGGGCTATGTGCTCAGCCTAGAGCCTGCAAAAAACCTGCACAAAGCCAGGACCTCTGACCTCTAATACTCAATGAAAGGGGAATCTAGGAAAATAACCACACCTTACTGAAGGAGATGTTTAAATTATTAATAATGGCAGTAACACATTTTTAATAAAAATATTTGTCTATCTTGCTCTGGACATTGATACTGGAAAAGAAAGTTTTCCCTGACAATTCATTCCATAAGCTGGCTCTCATGGGGGGTTGAAGCCAATTTATTATCATATTCTTCGTGTGATATGGATGAAAACAATCAAATATTAAGATATTGGACATGTTGGGTAAAGTGGAAGATTGATCTAAAGAATTGACAAAAACTGTATCATGATAAAATTGGTCATAGACTAGGAATAGAGGAAAACTTCCATAATCCAATAAATCTTTGTAGATCTACAACAAATAACACTAATGAACTATTAGAATCATCCTCTTTAAAATCAGGAACAACAATTGAGGCCTACTTTCAATCCTCTTATTAAAGATTATTCTGGGCTTCCAAGCCAGAGCAATTAGAACATAAAAATGAATAAAAGAAATCAAGATTTTTTTTAAAAAAAAAAAGAAAGAAGACTGTTATTGGCGGTTGATGTGATAGCCTAGAACAGAGATCAGCAAACAATGGCCCACAGGCCAAAACTGGTTTGCTATCTATCTTTGTAAGTCAAGTTTTGTTGGGTCACAGCCATGCTGTGCTTATTCATTTATGTACTGTCTATGGCTGCTTTCATGCTACAATGGCACAGCTGAATAATTGTTAGAGACCATATGACCCTTAGAGTCTAAAACGTTTACTACCCAGCCCTTTAAAGAAAAAAAAAAAATTGTGAACGTCTGACCTACTATCTAAAATTATGAGAATTAACAAAATAGTTTTATCACCTTTGTCAAAAATGCCAATAAAAACTCAGATCTCAGAGTCGTGAGATGGAGCACTGTGTCGGGCTTGGTGCTGGACCTGGAGACTGCTTAAGATTCTCCCTTGCCGTCTGCACTGCCCAACCCCACTCTGTGAGTCTTTAAAAAAAAAAAAAAATTTGAAAGTCTTCTCAAGAAGAAAAAAGGTAAGAGATATTTTTCTATCAGGTGACACATTGTAAAGTAACAATATTTAAATCAGAATAATATTGAAGCAGAGATAGAGAAATAGACCAATAGAACAAAAAAAGGAAACTCAGACACGTATAAATATGGAAGCTTGATCTATTACAAATGTGGCATTAGAGTTTAATGAGGAAAATATATTATTTAGGAAATGGTAGAGGGAATTGTTTATCCATAAACATATGAAAACAATCAATTGTGTAAGATGAAATCTAAAATAACCTAAGGAGAAAATATAGGACAAATCTTTATAAAACTGAGATGGGCAATTATTTCATTAAAAATACAAAAAGTGCATAAAGCATAATGGAAAAAGCTACTACATCTGAGTGCACTGAAATTATCTGTTTATCAATATGCACCATAAAAATAGTGAAAACACAAACCATGGCCATACAGGGGTCATTTCCCACAGTTAACCAACAATGTGTTTGTGTCCGAAATAAGTAAAGAATGACCCCAAATAACGCAAAGACAAAATGTTTCAGTAAAAATAGCCCCGATCTAGGAAACAAAGATGGGAAATAAACTTGTGAGAAATGTACTCAATTACTCAGTTATTCAAAGCAAATAAAAATGACAGGATGGGTCATCTTACGTTCACTGGACTGGCAAAATTTTAAAAAAGACTGGAGATCGCAGCTCCAAAGCTTTTATTCCTTGTCGTTGCAACTTTGAATTCACACAACTATTGCGCTCCAGTAGTTTCTTTCCTACAGACACACCCCAGTGAAACTCCCCAGTGTGCTGGGAAACAGGCACCAGAATGTTTAAAGCAACAATGTGTCTAGCAACAAGTTCCTAGAGACAGAATAACTGAGTGAAACATCCATCAGAATAAATCTCCAAAGCAGAATGCTGAGTAAATAAAGCAAGGCCCGCAAGAGTATATACAGTATGAGTCCATGAATAAAATATCCCAGAATACACAAGACTCAACCTAATCATGTTTAGGAATACATATGTATGTAGCCAAATTATGAGGAAAATCAAGGGACTGGTCAGTCTGAAACACAGTTCAACTTTCACTTTCCCGGCAGAAGAGGGAGATAGAGTTGATAATGTGCTCTTTCTTACCAGGAGTGATTAAAAGCTGCTCGTCAACTATGTTATTTTAATATGGACACATAGGTCAGTCATAATGTTTTGGTATAAATGAGACAAATTTATAATACACACTTATAAAATATTTGTGAACAAACTAGATAAATTCGTTCAATATTTGTGAACAAACTGGCTCTGCATCACCCTACCCCACCCCCCACAAGCTATCACTAACAAATTTTTGATAGCCCAAAGCTTTGATGTGACATTCAACCTCTTGATTTTACGTAGGATAGGCTAAAAAAGAAGAAAAACAAATACCACCACATACTATTTGTAATTCTTTGTTTTTCAGAGTCACATTGGAAAATGTGCTGTATCCATTAACCTTTTTGCAAAGAGCAGAAGGTAAGCTAGTTAACATTTGACAGCCTTGCAGAGTCTATCGACTTCTAATGAAAAATACTCTGCTACCTCTATTTTCTGTATAACTGTCAGTTGCAGAGAGATTGTTACAAGAAGAGCCATTACCATCACTATGTTTTATTTCCCCAACCCCCATATTCTGCCAGTAAATATAAATTGAAGGAGGTCTTGGCTTATTACCATATGCATTTTAATTTTCTCACTCAGTAATCTCATATTGACCAGTTGTTTGTTAATGGTTTGTTCTGTACCTAATAAATGAATTTTGCAGTTCTTGTAAATAGTGCTTGATAGGGATCCTGTAGGATAGTCCAGAGTTCACCATCTTGCCTTTAAGCACTAACCAAGACAAGGCTAATGGAAACAACACATTCCTCTCTGGCCTTGGAAAGTATCCAGCATGTTCCCATAATCACAGAATGATTAAAAATGATGACGGTATCATGGAATATTTGTGCAAGGGACAACAAAGATGCAGGTGCAGTGATAATAGTATGGTGGCGGAGACCCAAAAGGAAAATGGTGAGAACAGTTTCCAGTCTAGAATGTAATCAATCAGTAAGTGGATGTCCTCTCTGGCATATAATTAATAGCTTGGGATTTCACTCAGTAATTGGCTATTACCCAAGCCTTCACCGTTTGCTGATAGGTAATTCAAAAGTCTCCAAAGCTCATTGTCAATTGGGTACAAATAGAGCGTATATCCTTTTCCAATCCTTTATATTTCTGCATAATTCTCAGCATTTATATCAGCAATATATATGTTTTCTCTTATTACTTTCTCTTACATAGTAAGTCCTCGAGTGAGTTTTTAAGGTTAGTTAATTTCACTAACTGATTGGTATCATTGAACTGTATCAGTGAGGATGCACATTTTCTCTATCTTTTCACTCTGCCATCCTAAACCTCTTGACATTTGTTCTCAGGCTCATGCCCTTCTAGTCACGGAGAAGCCTTACATTATGGCCTCAGATAATAATTTCCAAACAATTTACAGGCAAAAGGGGGTAGTTTTATTCTTTTACTCTCTTACTTTTGTCCAGCTCTTCTGAGACATAGAGGATACCTAACATCTAAGTTTAAGCTGTAGAAAATCATGGTTTTCTTTGTGTGGGTTTTGTGACATACAGCAATAAGGTTAGTTAACACATCCATCACCCTACATAGTTACAATATTCTTTGTATATGTTGAGAACTTTCAAGATTTTTTCTCTTAGTAACTTGCAAATATATAATAGAGTATTGTTAAGTACAGTCACCATATGGTACATTACATTCCCAGGATTTATTTATCTAACATCTGTAGGTTTGTATCCTTTAGCTCCACCCATTCCCTCCACTCCTCCCCTGGCCACCACTAATTTACTCTGTTTCTATGAGTTCAGGATTTTGTTTTGTTTTGTTTTGTTTTCCTGGGGGGTTTGGTTTCACATACATGTGAGACCATTCAGTGTTTCCCCTTCTCTATCTGATTTATTTCACTTAGCATAATGCCCTCAAGTTTCATTCATGTTGTCACAAATAACAGGAATTCCTTCCTTTTTTATGGCTGAATAAACTTCCACTGTGTGCGCGTGTGCGTGTGCATGTGTGTGTGTTGCTTCTATATCTTGACTATTGTCTTGACTGTTACAGATAATGCTCCAATGAACATGGTAGTGCAGATCCCTCTTCCAGATACCAATGTCATTTCTTTCAGGTATATACCTAAAAGTAGAATTTGTTGATTCATATGACAGTTCAATTTTTAATTTTTTGAGGAAACTCCATAGTGTTTTCTATAGTGGCTGCACCAACTTATATTCTAGCCAAATGTGTGCAAGTGTTCCCTCTTCTCTACATCTCAACAACACATGCGATTTCTCTTATTTTTAATAATAGTTTTCTAACAGGTATGAAGTTACCTCATCTCATTGTTTCCTTGTTGATTAGTGATACTGAGGATCTTTGCAGGTACCCATTGTCCATTTGATTATCATCTTGGGAAAAATGTCTATTCAGGTCCCTTGGCCATTTTTATTTGGATTGTTTATTTATTTGCTATTGACTTGTATGGGTTTCTTATATTTTGGGATATTAACCCCTTATCATATATGTGGTTAGCAAGTATTTTCTCCCATTTTGTAGGGTGCATTTTAATTCTCCTGATCATTTATTTTGTTGTGCAGAAACTTTTTAGTTTGATGTAGTGCCACTTATTTATTTCTGTTTTTGTTGCTTATCTTTTGGTGTCATAACCATAAAACGATTGTCTGTTTCCTTGTTTTGTATATAAAATACCCAGGTTTCTCAACACCATTTATTGAAGAGACTGTCTTTTCTTCATTGAGTATTCTTGGCTCCCATATCTTAGTTGACCATATATGCATGGGTTTATTTCTGGACTCTTGATTCTTTTCCAGTGGTCTTAGTGTCTGTTTTTAAGCTGGTACCACAGTTTTGATTGCTATAGCTTTGTAGTATAGTTTGACATTAAGAAGTGTGGTGCCTCTAGCTTTGTTCTGATGATTTTAGGATTTCTTTGATAGTCAGGGCCTTTTCTGGTTTCATGCAAATTTTAGAATTTTTCTCTATTTCTATGAAAAATGCCATTGAAGTCTTAGTAGAAGTTGCATGGAATCTATAGATGGCTTTGAGTAGTATGGACATTTTAATAATACTAATTCTTCCAATTCATGAACAAGGAATATCTATCCATTTATTATGTCTTTTTGATAACTTTCATTAATGTCTTAAAGTTTTCAGTATACAAATCTTTTACTTTTTGAGTTAAATTTACTCCTAGGCATTTTATTCTTTTTGAAACTATTGTAAATGGTATGGTTTTCTTAATTCCCTTTTCAGATAATTTGTTGTTAGTGTGTAGAACACAACTGATTTTTGTATGTCGATTTTGAATCCTGCCAAGTTTATTGAGTGATTTATTAGTATTAATAGTCTTTTAGGTTGAATCTTGATCATTTCTTATACATAAAATCATGTCACCTGCAAACAGAAGCAGTTTTACTTCTCCCTTTCTGTTTCCAATGACTTTTATTTTTTTTTTTCTTGTTTAATTCTCTCTAGGTAGTACTATGTTAAATAGAAGTGCTGAGAGAAAGCATCTTTGTCTTTTTTCTGATATTAGAGGAAAGCTTTCAGTTTTTCACTGTTGAGTATGGTGTTAGCTGAGTTCCCTGACCAGATGGTGCTGCTAGCTTGGTGTTCATGCAGCATTTCAGGCAGGGCTTCTTGGTCAGACAAGATCTCAGTCTGTGTTCTGCGAACAGGAGGAGATGGCAGACTGTGTTCCCAAATTGGGCAGGGCTGTAGGCTGTGCTCTGCTGTTGGGCCATGTCTCTGGGTGGGATCTTTGGTTGGGAGGGACTGCCAGCTGTATCCCTCAATTGAGTGAAGGTTAGAGACTGGGCTCCATGGTTGGATGTGGTGGTTGGCTGAGCTCCCTCTTGGGTGGGGCCCAAGGCAATGCTCTGCACTGGGTGAGGCCCCTGGCTGTGCTATCCACCCCGGCTAGGCCATAGGCTTTATCCACAATCTGGCAAGGCTGGAGGCTAGGCTCTGTAGCTGAGCAGTGCTGTAAGCTGGATTCTGAGGCTGTCCCGTCACTGCTCAGTTTCCTGGTTATGAGGGGACAGAAGCTATACTTAACATTTTGATAGTGCTGCTCACTTGGCTCCCTGCCTGAATGTGGCTATAGGATGGGCTCTGCAGCTGCCCAGATTCTCTGGACAGGCTTCCTGGTCAGCAGGACTGGAGGCTATACATTTGGGTGGGTCTGCAAATTTAGTTCCCTGCTAGGCAGGGGCATACAATAGGCTCCATGGTCAGTACATCTCTTTGCTGGAGAACCAAATCTCTAAGTCTTTTAGTAAAATTATCTCCTATTTAGATTTAAGGAGAAGAATGGCTTAGGTTATAAATTATTTGTAAAAGATTTAAACAAAAAGCAAAAATAAAAAGATAATATCTAGATACTTTGTAGTATTTCTCAAGGAAGATATTCAGACTTCTGACTGAAAGGAAGATGTAAGGCAGGAAAAAAAAAAAAATTAAAAAATCAACATTTAGTCCAAGAGGGATCCAGTAAGAAATCTAGGAGGAGGGCTGAGCAGAAATTTTACTTTTATCTATTTATTATTCTTACCTCATCATGCTCTTAAATGGAAATATATACTATCTTACTATGGGATTTGAACACAGAGAAGATGTGTGACAAAGAACTTGCTAAGTTTCTAGAAATAATGCTCTGCAAACATTTTTAAAAGAACTTGTTAAATCTCCAAGTGGCTCAAAATGTGTATAAAGGAGAAGAAATATGGAAAAGCAGATAACATGTATGGAATACCCACTGCTTGTCAGGTGCAGGGTTAGGAATTTTCATATACTTTTTTAACAGTACTCTGCATAACAGACTTGAAAAAAAATACACATGATTATTGTTGTGTTTTATTTGAAGAGATTATTGACCAGAGAAATTCTATGATCTGCCCTGTTGCTCGCAGGGGTGAGTGTGAAAGAGTTGAGAATCAAACAAACATGTCTCTGACCACATAGCCCATTCCTTTCCCTTGGCAGAAAGGATCCTAGACATATTACCAAAAATGTCTAGGGAAAGAGATGAAACAAGCAAAAGCATTTAGAAAAAGTCTACTTTGGGTATATAAAAATTGGTTAAATTTATGTTTTAAATAATGAAAATAGCTATGAGATAAATTTTTTAAGTGTGTTGTCAAAGAGGTCTTTATAGAGCCCTTGGAATCAAATTTCTATTCTTAATTTCTGTATACGACCATTATGAGAGCAAAAGGCAAATATATTTCTTTATTATCAAAATTAGATGTAGACATTTCCTACTTTTCAGAATGTACTCTTTTCTATGTGTTTATACTTACAGAACATACACTCTTGTAATGGAATATACACTTTTGACACATATTTCAAATAACAAAACTGAAAGGGTAGGAATGCTTATCTTCCAGGATAGACCGTGGAGAACAGAATGATGGGACAGTTGTCAGGGGAGGAAAGTAATGGTGGTGATGATGGAAAAACACCTCGAAGGGAGGCTGCATCAGGCACTATTCCCACATGTTTCACATTATGGCTCCATGTGTGAGTGCCAGGCTGCTCACCACTCTACCGTGGGAAGTGTGAATCTGAGCACCACTGAAAGGGAAATTTTTTTCCCAGTGTCTCCCAATTACCAAAACACCTGCACAACAAAATGCCCCTTATTTAAAAAACAGTATCTGAATGTGCTCTTAATTCTCAGGTTCACAGAACTTGTCAGCCTGATATATTGTACCCTAAGAAATCTTACATAAATAATGTAACTATTAAAAACAATTTTAAAGATTATAATGTAGATTATTGGAGGGGAGTACAAATACATGAATAAGTGTTCAATTCATTCATTTTCCTTACAATTTTATTATTTCATTTGCTGAATACATTGGACATGGAAAATACAATGACATAGAAATGGTACATGAAGCTATTACATATATGCAAATTTAAACATATAGAATGTATAATCAGGAATACAGATAAAAGTTACCAGGAAAAAAGAAGTTATTTGTAACAAAAACAGATAGGTAGATACATGGGTGGATGCATGGTTGGATGGATGGATGGATGCATGGATTAATAGGTAGATGGTAAGTAAACTAAAATATTTGTCATTTAAAGTTTTCTTTCACTTGTTTTAAGTTCTAATAGACAAATGTAGAGATAATTTTCTTGGCATGTAATCAAACTTGTCAAATTAAAAACTTTGTTACCCCTACAGCATGAGGGATGAGATCATGCATGCTGGTTTACATTGATTAGACCCAATGGCTAGAGCTGGTAGGCAGGTTGATCCCAACCATACTGAGTAGCAGTTACTTACTAGGGGAGACCTGGCTTCCCAAAGGAAATTATGAATAGTATTAAAACAAGCAAACAAACAAAAAACAAACAGAAAACCAGAAGGGAAGAAAGAACGGCTGCTGGGTAAGCAACCAGTAAATGTACATAAAAGAATATGCTCTTATCACTGTCTGGACAAGAAATGACAAGAACTTGAATTTCTATATGAGAAATAGAAATAAGGAGCCGTAGAAAGTTTTGAAAGTATCCACTATTGACCTTTACATGTGTGAAAAAGAGAGAAATGAAGACTGCCTCCAAATTTTGTGGTTTGGGTACATTGGAACTTGATAGTGGCATAATGGAAGGTAGGAGAAACAGAATGAGGACTAAGTTTAGAAAAGGGAGAAAAAGATAAGATTATGACTTGTTCGGAATATGTTGAGTTTAAGGGGCTTGTGTATGTCCAAATTGACAAGATTAAAAAAATTTAATAGATGGAAGTGGAGTTTTACATACAGATCTTAACTGAAGACAAAGACATAGATAAAAGTATAAATTACAGGTAATTTAAGTAAAGTAATAAATGAGAATAACAGGAGTAGATTTGATGAGAGAAAGAGAAATGGGCTAAATACAGGATCCTGATGATGTTAAAATTAAAAGATTGATTGAATAAGATTAAAAAGTAGCACTGGAGACTGAGAAAGCAGTATATTTAAAGCAGAATCAAAAAAGTGTGTGGGATTTTAATGTGATGGGAGTGAGAATGTCAGGAAGAAGAGAGTAGTCATCTACATATTATATAATTTTATATAATAGTTATTATTAAAATAAGCATGCTTAGAGTAGAAGTGGATTCTTTTAGACAGAATGATAAGGGAAGACCCCTCAGAGGAGGTGACAATTGACCTGAGACTTACTTTTAAAAAGTAGAAAGATTCAAATTTTGAGGGTGGATTTTTTTCAGGCAATAACAATAACAAGTGAGGTGAGCTTGAAAAAAGTTAAAAAAAAAAAAAAAAAAAAAAAAGGCAAGAAGACCAGTATGGCTAGAACATGGCGTAATAGAAAGATAGGCACAGGGCACCTGGGTGGCTCAGTTGGTTAAGTGACTGCCTTTGGCTCAGGTCTTGATCCTGAAGTCCTGGGATTGAGTCCCACATCAGGCTCCCTGCTTAACAGGGAGTCTTCTTCTCCCACTGACCTCTCTCTCTCTCTCTCTCTCTCATTCTCTCTCTTTATATCTCTCTCTCAAATAATAGATACATAAAATCTTAAAAAAAAAAGATAGGCACAGATCAAAGGAAGGAAGAATTTACAGACTATAGAATTTAGACATAGAATTTTTTTTTTAAAGATTTATCTGAGAGAGGGAGATTGAAAGAATGAGTGGGAAGAGGGACAAAAAGAGAAGCAGAGTCCCTGCAGAGCAGGGAGACTGATGTGGGACTCAATCCCAGGACCCTGGGATCATGACCTGAGCTGAAGGCAGATGCTTAACCTACTGAGCCACCCAGGTGCTCTAGATAGTGGATTTTATTCTAGGTGTGATGTGGCATTGCTGAAAGTCTTTGAGGAGAAGAGTAGCATGATTTGATTTATATTTCCAAAAGAATTTACTGGTTCTTACTTGGAAGAACATCTACAGAGGGAGAAAGAAGAAGGACGGAGATTAATTAGCTATATATTACAGAAATCCAGATGAGGATGATGGTGGGATGACCCCAGATTTTGTGGTAAAATAGTGAGAAGTGTTCCCATTCCCACTCCATCTTGAAGGTGGAAGAGTTAAAAGACTTGCTTATGCAGAGTGGAGAGGAAGGGATGAGTCAAGATGACTTACAGGTGCTAGCCTACATGTGAACACTGAGACAAGAGCCAGTTGAAAGCAGGGAGGGGTGGGCATTTCTGCTTTGGCCCAGGTTAATTTTCTGTTTCATAAACAATTAAATGCAGCTATTGAGCAGACCATGTGATAATGAAAATGTGGAGGTGAGGAGAGAATTTAGAGCTAGAAATAAAGGCAGGCCTGAACGAGGTAATGTGATGAGGAAAGAAAAGAGATGCACAATTGAGGTTTATAGAATCCATGTTCAGAGTTTCGACAGATAAGAAAGATCCCAAAAAGGAGGCAGGGAAGTCATCTTTGTGGTAGGAGGAAAACTTTGCGGGTGTGTTGTCCTAGTGGCCAAGCAAAGACAGTGATTCAAGCAGCACGGAGCGTCTGTTTTAAATGCCGTTTTAAATGCTGCCAAGAGCTCAAAAAAGAGGACTAAGAAAGAATCATTCAAGCTTAAAAATTCAGTGAGAAAATTTCAGTGGCTTGTTGGAGGTAAGATATTGGATGATGAAGATTATGAACGAGTGGAACTTAAGGAATTAGAGAGAACAGATATAAAAAATCTTTTTTTTTTTCTTTTAATAACGTTTTTCTATAAATGAGAGCTCAAAAATGGGAAAGATAGTTTAAAAAGGCTCTGAGGTCAAAGGAATGTCTGTATTGTTTTGCTTTGTTTTGTTTTTAAGAGATAGTAGAACATGCTTACATGCTAAGTCTCTTAATGAGAAGATTAACTTAATGATGCTATTTCAGAGTGCCAGAGTGCGGGCATGGACCAGAAGGGAGACGTCAGACACAAGTGGAGAAGTGAGCTCAGTTGTTGGCTTTGTTGTTGGAACTATTCACCCACTTGTGGAGGAAAGAAAATAAAGCATGGACACAAATTGAGATAGACTGGTAGATCTGTTGATCAGGAGATGATTAAATTATCTCTCGCTTATTTCTGTTTTTACCAGGGAAGCATGAATCAAGCTATTAATCTAGAGTAAGGAATTTATTTGAAAGAAAACAGATTTGGTTATCTGTAGAAAATAATGGCATTGAAGTCTTTTCTACTGGTTTATCCCTGGCCAGAATTATTGTTAGTGATATAGTTGGATAAGATGCCAAAACCAGAGTTAGTAATATGACTGAACTGGGACAAATTAAAAAGAATGTAATATAGTTAACATTAAAGGTCTTCTTATTTCTCTTGACAAGATGTTCCTTGTTCTCTTTTTATGTTTCCTCATATCTGTATGCTCCCGCACAACACCCCCCCCCCCCCCCGCCGGATAATGTTCAGTAGAGCATTAGCAGAAAAAAATGTAAGATATTATAAAGGTCAAATCACCTTATTTTCATGAGAAATTTTTAGAGAACTGTTTGTTTGGAGAGATGACTCTCTGCTCAGCAGGGAGCCTGCTTCCCTCTCTCTGTCTGCCTTTCTACTTGTGATCTCTCTCTCTCTCTGTCAAATAAATAAAATCTTAAAAAAAAAAAAATGGGTAGGGGCACCTGGGTGGCTCAGTGGGTTAAAGCCTATGCCTTTGGCTCTGGTCATGATCTCAGGGTCCAGGGACTGAGCCCCGCATCGGGCAATTCTGCTCGGCGGGGAGCCTGCTTTTCCCTCTCTCTCTGTCTGCCTCTCTGCCTACTTACGATCTCTCTCTGTCAAATAAATAAATAAAATCTTTTTAAAAAATGGGTAATTGGAAGTTGTTTGTAAACCTATCCAGTTATAGATCTTCAATAAGGAAAAGGAAAGAGTAGTAAAGGCTCTCCCATGATTAAATCACCTGATTGTGAAAAGTCTGGATGTACTTTATTGTTAGTATATCTTGTTCACTACACAATTCCTTCTTGATTAGCTCCCCTAGGAAATTACAGCTTTAGCAATTGCTCATGCAGTTTCCGTAGATTTGTACCATAACATTTTGACTCTTCAAATATTTTACCTTTGAAGATGTTGCATTTAACTCAATGGATGTTTTAAAAAATTAAATCTGAGAATTCTGATAAATGTAAGGAAAGTGGCAGTGTCCCCACTCTTGGTACAACACAAGCTGTTTGCTTCTCAGTCTTTGGAGACACATTTGCATTCCTTGAACAATGTCTTGGAAACGCAGATGACAAATTTTTTTGCATGTAATTTTTACATTCTATGGACAGGAATGTATGTTAACATATTTCCAAGGTTTTTAAACAGATACAAATTTAATGGAAAGGAGTTTGCCACTATCATTTAGTTTGGCACCAGTAGTTATATTAAAGCTTTTGAACATTCAGATCTTTCCTGAAGAGCAAGAAAAAGAGCTCTTGTTTCTCTGCTGAAGTGCTTTTCAGTGAGAGGACATAACCACGAATAACTGCTCACAAGATGTCTCCAGTTTCCAACTCCTACTAGAATGTACATAGCACCTGTAGCACAGTACATTCACAGTCAAAGTTTGACATGCGAGAAATAAATGATGACCCTCTTGTCAACCAATGGATTTTTTTTAAACATTTTTTTTTCCTTTTTCTATGGTCCTCTAACAGTATTGTGGTATTTTGTTTTTAAGTATATCTTCTGCTGAGGAATTAATGTTATGCTTGAATCTTTTAATTTGTTTATACCTATACTACAGAAGAGCCAAGAGTGCATCTGCACCCAGATATTGGCATCTAAGGAGAAAAGGATGCCCATTTCCTACTTAGGCTTTTTGTTGGAAGATTTCTTTTCTTGCTGGTGGAAGGTTTCCTCCTCCTTGGAAGGTTTTTAGAGCACAAAGAGGTAAGTAAAGCTACCTGTGTCTGAATTTATGTCCATTTTCTCTTAAAAGAAAATAGTATAGTATTATGACAGGTTGAGACTTTCTGAAGAACCATGATAATGATGGCATTTCTAAATCCACACACATTCTTTTCTCCCACTTGTTCTTTTGTTGGTCGTCTATTTACAGGGTAGTGATGAGGGTCTGTAAGCTAGATTGCAGAATGTTAGAGTGAAGAGACTATGAAAAACTGGAGGTAGAGAGTACGTACAAGTCTTTCGAGAGGCCTGTCAGTAAAGAAAGGGGACTATGAAGTTTGGGGGTAAATGAGACAGGTTTGAGGTCCTCATAATTCCGTGACCAATGGCCTTCTGTCTATGACTCTACCACTTTAACTGCATGGCTAATTTTTTTTTTTCCTAACAGCTCACTAGAATTCAAACTACTTTCTTCCCACCCTTTTTTTAAATACGAAAGATATTTGACCACATTTATCTGAAAAGACAATAGTTAAGAGGAAGGGGATGATAATATGTGACAGAGATAAAATAAATGATAGAGCAAAATACTTTCAAAGGCAGAAGGTAGATAGATCCAAGGTCCAGGAAAGGGGAAAAAGTTCTTTCCTGTTGTAACAAGAAGGAAAATGGAAGGAAAAAAAAAAGTATCAGAATCTGTAAGTTTGTAAGTTTTTTAAGGGTATTAAGAACTTCCATATAACCATGAGAGACTGTGGACTCTGGGAAACAAACTGCAGGTTTTGGAGGGGAGGTGGGTGAATTGGTTGGGTGAGGCTGGTGGTAGATATTATGGAGGCACATATTGCATGGAGCATTGGTTGTGGTGCATAAGCAATGAATTTTGGAACACTGAAAAGAAATAAAATAAAATAAAATGAAAAAGAAATCCATATGATAGGTCTTTTTCTTTGCTAAGGCATGAGCAAGATAATCTGCTGAAAGTGAGAAGAAGGAGGTGGTCTCCAGAGATTTGAAACTCTCATAGAAGGCTTGAAATAGTTAGTTTGGAGAATGCAAAAGTGAGCTAAGGAAACATTAAGATTATCAGGAATGTTTGAATAACATACATTTGTATAAAATATTGAGGTATTAAGTTGCCAAAATAGGAAGTTTAGAAAATAGAATACATGAAATTTAAACATTCAGAGATAGAACATTTCTAATAATGATAAGATCAAGGATGTGGCCCTAGCCAGGAATAACTGAAGTAGAAGAAAAGTCATTAGGTATGAACAGATAAAGGAAATGACTGATGGACTTTTTTGGAAAGCTTATTTACACCGACTTTGAAATTACAGTTGGCATAGCTTTTTCAGTATGTCCAACCATATTAATGATTTAATTGCATGGTAAAAAACTTCAAAAATGGACCCAGTGATTCCCACTCCTGGGATTCCTTTAGTCTTCCTTTGTGTGGTCCCCCTCCATATTTAATGGAGTGGAAATGTTGTAGCCACTACAATACTGTGGAAATGAAATAAATTATATACAAGTCTCTCAAGAGATTAACAGGAAAGAAAACCAAAATCTTAGATAATAAGTGAAAATAGCTTGAGATCCATATTCTGAGAATATGACTCATGAGGCTAGGCCATAAAAGATGCTTTGTTCTCACGTGTTTTTTTTTTTTTTTTTTTTCCCTCTTAGATTACTATTCTGAAGGAAGCTGTCATCTTATGAGGACACTCAGGGAGTCCTGTGGAGATACAGACATGAAAACTAACTGGATCTTCTACCAATATCATCTCCAACTTTCCTTTCATGAGATTGAGCCAACATAGAAGGGGATTCTGTGATACAAGCTATCAACAGAATGCCATGTGTTAGTTACCAATTCCTGGGGAGGGCCCTAAACCCTTCTGCCCGCTGAGTCTTGGTATTGGAGTCACCAAGGAAAATACAACTCAGTCAAGTACTGGATGGAACAATACTTTAATTACATAGAGAAAAGATAGAGTAACATGACTTCATGTTGCAGTGGAAGCATGCTTTGTGCAGAGATGAAAAAGTACTCATTACGCATGAAACCAGGAAAGATTTTCCCACACCAAGTGATAAACCCAACACAGGGTATATGGGCTCTTTATCTCTTGGGTGTTCAGGACCAAGGCCCATTCTTTATGCATCTGAGTGTGACTTGGAAAACACTGCATGTACAAGAGTACTTGCCTAACAACAGCCAAATCTTGAGATGATTGCGGTGTTGGCCAAAGTTTTGACTGCAGCGTCATCAGAAACCCTACACTGGAGCCTAGCTAAGCTATTGCTGGATTCCTGACCCACAGTAACTGTGTGATATGATACATGTTTATTGTTAGTTTAAGCCACTAAATTGTAAAATAATCTATCATTCAGTGATACACAACCATAAAATTTTGATTGGTTAGTGGATGAGAAACAAGATGATGGATTAAGGACATTTAAAATCCCATGGATAACTATCACTTTCTAGGATTTAGAAAAAATTCTGTCTCGGGGGCTGAGATGAAGAGGATTTTCATGTCATGAAAACTAAGTGTTTTGTGATTCTATAAATCTGAAACAATGGCCAAGAAAGACACTTTGTTACAACTGCTTGAATTTTTCAGAGCTTGAAATGATTATGCGGCTATGATCTGTGATAGAGAATCAGGGACCTATGATTGTCACTTCTGAGTTAGAGTTGACAAAATTTATTTCTTCAGAAGTTTACTGGATAGGGCATATTGGGTTCATCATTATTAAAAGGTGAGATAATTTTCTGCTTATTTGTGGGTCATTTGGGGATGACTTAGATTTATTTAAAGAAATATTAGTCTAGTTTTACATCTTGATTACTTAATTATTTTTAAAAATATCTTTGTACTTACCAATCTTCTAGCAAGGAAAGTTAGAATGTAAACTACTGTCAGAGATATTAACTTTGAAGTAATGCCCAATCAGATTTTTAAAAATTCTATGTAAGAAAAAAATTATTTATGCATGGTCATCTGAAGATTTCCTCAAATTAGTATTTCCATTTATACCTTAAGAGTCTAGGGGACAAAAAAAGAGCAAATTAAATCCAATATAGATGAAAGAAAATAATAAAGATCTGTGAAAATCAGTAAGTAGAGAATGGAAATAAAAAGAAATCAATAAAACCAAAAGCTAGATCTTTGAGAAAGTAATTAAAATTGGTAACATCTATCCAGGCTGATGAAGATAAAGATGGAAGAAGAGGGCGCCTGGGTGGCTCAGTGGGTTAAGCCGCTGCCTTCGGCTCAGGTCATGATCTCGGGGTCATGAGATAGAGTCCCGCATCCGGCTCTCTGCTCAGCAGGGAGCCTGCTTCCCTCTCTCTCTCTCTCTCTGCCTGCCTCTCTGCCTACCTGTGATCTCTCTCTGTCAAATAAATAAATAAAATCTTTAAAAAAAAATATGGAAGAAGAAACAAATTACCCAAGAAACATGAGAGATGATTTTATGATAAAATCAACAGATTTTTATAAGGATAATAAAGGAATATTATGAATAATTTTGGAGGATAATTCAAATAACTTGGATGAAGTGGATAAATTCCTTGAAAGACAATACTAACAAAGCTTTCTCAACAAGAAACAGGTAAGGTATATTGCCTTTTCATCTATTAAATACACTGAATCCAAGGATTGAAGCCTTCCCACAAAGACAACTCTAGGTCTTTATGGCATTATCCGTGTATTCTACCGAACATGTAAGGAAGAAATAATACCCACTCTATATAAATTATTACAGAAATTAAAAAAATATATTAGACATTAGGGAAGTAACCAATTACAACCAGAATGTGATACCACTTGCTATTGAATGACTGTGTGCCTCCCAAATTCATGTGTTGAAAACTTAAATATTCAATGTGATACTATCTGGAGGCAGGACATTTGGGAGGTAATAAGGTCCTGAGGGTGAAGCCATCAAGATGTGATTAGTGATCCTATAAGAAGTGCCACCAGAGAGTTAATCTTTCTGGTGGCTTTATGAAGATACAGCAAGTTGGTGGCCATCTGCAAATCAGGAAGAGAATTTTCACTAGGAACCAAACTGTTCCACTCTTTGAGACTGTAACTTTCTGGCCTCCAAAATTGTGAGGAAATAAATATTTGTTGTTTAATGGGGTGCCTGGGTGGCACAGTCAGTTAAGCACCCCTTAGTTTCTGCTCAGGTCATGATTTCAGGGTCATGATAATGAGCTGGATTTGGGCTCAATGCTCAGCACAGAGCTGCTTAAGTTTCTTTCTTCCTCTCCAATGGCCCCTTCCCCCCATGCATACATGCTCTTTCTTTCTATTTCTCTCTAAAATAAATAAATTTTAAGTAAGTAAGTAAATAAATAAATATTTTTAAGATTTCATTTCTTTATATGTCAGAGAGAGTGAGCGAGAGAGAGAGCGAGCATGTGCTTACAAGCTGGGGAAACAATAGGCAGAGGGAGAAGCAGGCTCCCAGCTGAGCAAGGAGCCCCATGATGAACTCCTGGACCCTGGGATCATGACCTGAGCTGAAGGCAGACACTTAACTGACTGAGCCACCCAGGCATCCTTTTTTTAAAAAATTGTATTTATTTATTAAATATTTATTGTTTAAGGTACTCAGTCTATGCTTTTGGTTTTATTAGTGTAAATTAACTAAGATGCTACTACAACAAAATAGAATGGCTAAAATTAGAAACATTGAACATAAGAAACATTAGTGAGGACAGGAAACTTACTTTTGATTGATATTTGAAAAGTCACAACTTTGGAAAACAGTTTGGCAGAGTTTCTTAAAAATATTGTACATACACTTACATGATTCAGACATTGCACTCCTAGGTATTTACCAAAAAGAAATGAAAACATATATGCATACAAAGACTTCGCACAAATGTTTAAAGCAGCTATATTTGTAATAATCCAAAACTGGAAAAAAATCTTAAAAAGGTTAATGTTAAAGAAACTGTGGTGTATCTATATAAAAGAATACTCAACAATATAAATAAAGAAGCTCTCAATATACTACCACATTATCATAGTGAGTTAAAGAAGATAGACAAATAATGCATACTGTATGATTTCATTTAGATAAAATTTTAGAAAATGAAAAACTAATTTATCTCTCAGAAAGCACATCAGTGTTTGCCTGGGGTAGGATAGGGCACATTAAAGGGCAGGGTTGAGAGATTACAAAGGGGCTTGTGGAAACTTCTACGTGATAGACATGCTCATTATTTTGGTTAGAAAGAAGGCTTAACATATGTATAGGGCAGCTGCTATTCTTTTTATGTAAAGTGACCCAAAATTGTTCAGAGCTACCATATTCTGTGGTGGGCCATTGACAACCTCATTTTCCCATCTGGGATCAGAAAACAACAATAGTTAAATTTATCTAAATGGCAAATGACTTAATTGTTAATGTTAAATTTTGATCTGTTCTCACTAATATAAATTTTAAAAATCATATTTTAATGTTGTTTTATAAAATAGTGAATTTTTTGACTTAAAAATTAACTATAAAATTATGAATTATGTGTTTGAACAGAACAATTTGATTATCCTGGAAATGGCTTAAAATTGTGAAAAACTTGTTAAATGAGTAAGTCTGAAGTCTGATTCGCCCAGTGAGAATGATTCTTTAATAGCTATTCAGTGATAATCACGTTCAAAATAATACATTAATGGAATAGTGAGTATTATTATAATAATTTAGTATTCATCAGGAATGAAAAATGGAATAATTTTATGCTTAGAAATCTATAATAATTCAATGATTATAGCATACTGACTTTCTATAAATACAACATATCAGAAAGTGCCAATAGAATTATTTGTTAACACGAAAACTGATAAAAAGGTAATTGGAAATGCTTTTCATTAGAGATATATAATGAGTTTTATCCATCCTGTGAATGTTTCTGTGGTTTTATTTTTTTAGGCACTGAAAAAAATGTGCATTTGGTTATTTTAATTCATTTAACATGTCAGAAAGGAATATTGTCTAATTCCTTTCAAAATTATGTTTAACACTCTGACCTAATGCATTGTGTGCTTTAGGACAATTCAGCTGTCAACAAGACATTTAAAAAATTAAAAGTAACATATGCAATCCAAAGGTAAAAACATCTACCTTCCTCTGACTATAAAATAAGAAGTAATGCTAATTCTTTAAGATTGTTATAATATGATCTATTATCATTTAACTAAGAAATATGTGTAAAGCATTTTATGAAAAAAATAAAGATTCTATATGAAGAAATATTTCTTAGTAAAAGTCCTTCTGTCTTAGAATCAATTACAAAGATAGTTTCTGATAAACTCAGGGCTACTTTAAGGGTTGATTATCCACTGTTTATCCAAAAAGTCAGTGTTTTAATAATCAAACTCATTGTTTTTAAACAGTCTCTCTAGCACCTTCTCATTTGAACTCATCTATTTCTGTTAATAATATTAATTGTCTTCCAGAAACATAGTCTCCAAACACAGTGCTCTGCTCCTTTGGGTTTATCTTCTGTGTCCTGTGGTAGTACCATAGCTGAGCTGAGCTGTTTCCCTTACTTTGAGGGAAACATATTCATATTCAGCCAACTGTATCAGTCCTACTGCTCCAGGCCCCTGCTGGCCATATGACTCCCCAGCTTAAAGCCATTTAAATGAGGATTCTAATATCGACAAGACTTTGTCCAAAATTCTTCCTGAGATTAAAGCTTTCTGAGATCCTTTGTACAATTATCTTCCCTCCCCTGACAAAATTATCAGTGTGTCTGGTCATTTCTTCCCCTCCCCCGCCAATGCTTTTAGGCCGTCCAGCCTGAAGTTATAGTTCCAGGCTGAATAATAAGGTTCTTCTACATGAAACCACTCTCTCAAGACTGGGATAGTGTCTTTTAGCAATTTTGTGAAGACTTCAGGATACCAATACAGCAGAATACCCTTTATCGTGTCACATGGCTCCAATTTCAGTGAATGCATGACGTGACTCCCAAAAGACAATTAGAAGATCAAACCAGGACTACCAACATCTTAGCTTTAGAGAACATTCTCATAGTTTCCTTGCCCAATCCACCTCAGTTCCATATTATCCAATTATTCCTAATAATATTATGTATATGATAAACCTAAAGTTTTATTAGAGCTTACTAAGTGTTAGACACTGCCCTTACTATTGCATACATTATTTTATTTAATGCTCCTTAATCTTTAAGTGAATTTCAATGTTTGACTTTAAAGAAATTGTGGTTTAGGGACACCTGGTGGCTCAGTCCATTAAGTATCTGCCTTCAGCTCAGGTCATGATCATGGGGTCCTGGGATCCAGCCTTCTGTTGGGCTCCCTGCTCAGCAATGAGTTGGCTTCTCCCACTCCCTTTGCCTCTTCCCCTGTTCATTTGCTCTTTCTCTCTCAAATAAATAAATGAAATTTTTAGAACAAAAAAAATAAAGAAATCATGGTTTAGAAACTTTAAGCAACATGTTTAAGATAATGATGGGGCCAAGAGAGGAACTCTGTGTCAAGTTCCAAGCCATCTCTCCTTCATATTCTGTCTCTATATATTTCCATCTTATCATTCAATTTATTCCAAAATGTATGAGGGAATATGTTGGAAAATATACAGCAATATTGCTACTACCATAACAATTCCAACAAAACTCTGGCTAATGGTTGGGTACCATCTGTCTCTCCAGAAAAGTTCTTCCAAAAATTACATTTTATTTAAGCATATAAGATAACAAAGAACAGGAATGTTCTCATCATAATAATTTCTCACTTTCCGTATTGTTTCACACTCCCTCTGATTGTATAAGCATTGGTATGGTTGTGCATTTTCCCTTAGAGGCTATGAGTCATCTGAGTATTCAAACATAGATTTGAAAACAAGACTGCATGCTTTTTATTATCTGTTAAAGAAGGACCTTTAGTTGTGAAATGGATATATAAATTCTTCTTAAGCACCAATTGGGAGAAATAGTGTAAATCTTCCTTAAGTGAGGGGTAATTTTGTTGTCTTTCTTCATCATCTTCCTTCACTCCATTTCTTCTTTATCTTTTACATGGCCACCACTATAAGCTTTAATTCTTGTTGTCAGGTATGTAAATTAGTTTGCTACCTCTTAATTGGTCTTCCTTCTTTAGTCTTCCTTCAGTATTTTGTATGCATGACACTAGCCAAAACTTTTTAAACAATTTATCATGACACCCACTCTCCCCAAATTTGCATGAGTCCTTGTTATCTTTTCCTGGGGGATAAAGGACATTTAACATTTATTTTTCTATCCAAACTGACAAAACGCAGAAGAATTCCCATGCTTGTCCTTGGGCATATATTTTTAAATGAACAAATGAATAAGTAAATGAGTGAATGAGGCATCTTATGTAGTGGAAGCTTTATATAACAAGTGCATGTGATATTTAATTGATTTCTTGTGTTTCAAATACTATTATGACGTATATGAGGGCATCAACCCAAATATTCCTAGTGGATGAAATCTGAATTTGTTATGTATCTTCATGACATCTGAACCCTGTCGTGAGCACACCTGTGGAGGAGTGAAGCTGTGTCCACATGTCTTTGATAACAGTGCCTTTTAAATGTGGAGCCTAACCTCCTCCCCTTACGAGTGGGTTGGATTTAGTGATTTACTTCTATTCTGATAAACAGAATATGGTGAAAGAGACAGTGGATACTGTCTTAGAGTAGATCTCTCTCTTGGTTCATTCACTCTGGAAAAGTTCAGGAGTCATGTAAGGAGAACTCTTCAGCAAGTCTATGGGAAGGACCATGAGGTGGGAAAAATCAGGTGTCATGTAAGGAGGACTCTTAAGCAAGTCTATGGGGAGGACCATGAGGTGGGCAATTAAGGTCTCCAGGCAGTAAGTAGCCTATCAGGGATTCCGTCCATCTGACCACATCCCTGTGCCAGAGTTCGGAAAGAGATCTTCCAGCCTTTATCAAGCCTTCGAATGGCTGCAATCCCAACCAACAGCTTCACTGCAATTTCACGAGAGATCCCAAACCAGAACCATCCAGCCACGCTGCTTTTGTTTTTTCAACCCATGGGAGTAATAAGAAAAGAAGTGCTTATTGTTCGTTACATTTTGGAGTGATTTGTCCTATAATAATAAACAAAACAACAGTGGCGCAAATTTTATTTTGAAATGGGTTTAGAGGGGTATATAAGGAATTAGTAAAAAGTCACTGATTTTGTATCTTCTCTCTCTTTTTATCATTATTTTTTACATGAAAAAATTAGTAGCCATTATGTCAAGAACATAGCAGTACTTACCATAGCGTGTTTGGGTTGCGAAGTTAGAAAATACAGCTCAGGGTGCTGGGGAGAGATGATATCAGCATCATGGTGGCATGAGTTGTTCCTTTTTACTTTTCCCTTTGATTTACAATTAATCAAACATCCATTATGGGGTAAAAAAGGACTTCTGCACAATGTACCAGAACACACCCGAGATCCATCTATCTGTACATCTGAAAGTGTCTGGATTGGACAGCTAAGGAGGTGGCAGAGTGAGGGAAGTGGTGGTTGAGCAGGAGGCAGAGGCAATGATGGCAGAAAAGGTCCTGGGTGGGTCAGGTAACAAGCCTGCGTGACTTTTCTGGCAGATGAAGGGAAGTGAAGGTAGTGAGTGGGGTCTGACTGGCTAGCTGTCGCAGATGTAAAGACCAGTTCCTCTCTCTGAGGAGAAACTACAGTACCTGGGGGAGGAAAAGGAAAAGGAAGTAGGCAAAAAGAACTTAAGAAATGTGTCTCCTGCTGTTTGCCCAGGAGGCAAGACTACTGCCCACGGGCCTCTGGAAACCCTCACCCCAACTTGCGGATCTCCATACCAGACTGTGGACATATCTGAAGACCCAAGTTTTAAATACACACAACTTCCTGCCATCTCCCCCACCGCCCAGCTCTCGATCCTAGCAGAGACTTAGGTAAAAGAAACCAAAACTTGTGCTATAGAGAAACATTTTGGAAAACAAAAGGAAAATTCCTAACTATCCACTTGCTGAACTATTAAAATCAAACTAAAGAAAGCCTCGTCTAAATAAGAAGTGTTTAATACTTCAAATGTGGTGGCAGAGGAACTTTTCATGAAACACCATGAAATATCATGGTAATACAGTATCACAAAAAGAAAATGACAATTTTTCCAGCAACTGAACACAAAGACATGGAATATTACAATCTAGCTGATAAAGAATGCCAAATAAGTGTTACAAAGAAATTCAGTGAGCTGTAAGAAACTCAGAAAGGCAATACAGTGATCTTGGGAATAAAATTAATGAATGTGAGTACTTATTAAAAAGATTGAAATTATAAAAAAAAATAAAAAAATAAAAAAGAGAGCCAAACAGAAATTCTGGAGCTGAAGAACTTGATAAAGGAGATGAAGCGGGTATTGGAAATGAAGCAGGTCATATGGAAGAGAGAGAGCTAAGACTTCAAAAACTGGAGAAACTTTATGACAGATATTTGGTTCCATTAGAAAAGCTTATACAAGGGGCACCTGGGTGGCTCAGTGGGTTATGCCTCTGCCTTCAGCTCAGGTCATGATCTCAGGGTCCTGGGATTGAGCCCCACATCGGGCTCTCTGCTCAGTGGGGAGCCTGCTTCCCCCTTTCTCTCTCTGCCTGCCTCTCTGCCTACCTGTGATCTCTGTCTGTCAAATAAATAAATAAAATCTTAAAAGAAAAGAAAAGAAAAGCTTATACAAGAATAAAAATTTATCCTGGAAGAAGAAGAGAGGGAGAAGGGAGCAAAGAGTATATTTAAAGAAATAATATCTGATAACTTCCCAAATCTGGGAGGAAACTGGATATACAATCCATGAAGATAATAGGAACACTTTATTATCTCAACACAAAAAACCTTCTCTAAGACACATTATATTAAAACTGTCAAAAGTAGTGATGAAGAAAAAAATTTAAAGACTGGAAACAAACAAACAAGCAAACAATAACCTACAAAGTTACCCCCATTAGGCATTAATAGATTTCTGAGCAGAAATGCTACAGGTTAGGAGACAGTAGAATGGTATATTCTAAATAGTGAAAGGTAAAAACTGCCAACCAAGAATACTGTATCTGCAAAAGTTATCCCTCAGATATGAAGGAGAAGTAAATTCTTTCCCAGATAAAGAAAAGCCGAGGAATTCACCACTGTTGGGCTTGCCTTATAAGACATGTTGAAAGAAGTTCTTTAAGTTGAAACAAAAGGATAGAAGTACACAGAACTCTGAGTAAGGTGATAAATAGTCAGAATTATAATACTGTAACTATTTATTAGAATAGTATATTATACTCTTAACTATAACCTTCACTATAGTATAAAGGTTAAAAGAAAAGAGCATTAAAAATAACTTGTTATAAAATTAAAGCATAAAAATAAATAATTTGTGATATCAAAAATATAAAAGAAGAAGAGTAAAAGAAGGCAAACTTGATAGGCAAATGAAGATAAATTCTTAACAATGGAAAAGGTACTATTTTATCTATGAGATGTTTTATGTAAATATCACGGTAATCACAAAAAATCTGAAGCAGAGATACAAAATTGCAGGGAATGACTTCAGTGATCCACTATCAGCAATGGATAGGTCATTCAGGCAGAAAATCAATGAGGAAATATTGGAATTGAACCACATTGTAGAACAAATGGACTTAATAGACATATATAGAACATTCCATCCAACAGCAACAGAATAGACATTCTTCTCAAGTGCACATGGAACATTTTCTAGGACAGAGCTTATGATAAGTTCCAAAATAAATCTTGGCAAATTTAAAAAGATTGAAATCATATCAACTATATTCTTGGACCACCATAGTATGAAAATAGAAATGAACAAAAACTTTAAAAATGGGTTTACTATACAATCTAGCATTTCACTGCCAGGTATATACAAAAAGGAAATGAATACAGGATTTTGATGAGATATCTGCACTCCCATATTTATTACAGCATTATTCACAATTTCTAAGATATGGAAACAAACTAAGAGCCCATCAGCAGCTGAATGGATAAAAAAGATGTGGTACGTATACACAATGGGATATTATTCAGTCATGAGAAAGGAGAATATCCTTCCATTTGTGAAACATGGACCTTGAATACATTTTGCTAAATGAGCTAAGAATGACAAAGAAAGACAAATATTGTATGATATCACTTATATGTGAAATTTTAGAAAGTTAAACCTGTTTTGTTTTTTTTTTTAAAGAATAAAATGCTGGTTACCAGGCGCTGGGGCAGGGATAAGAGTGCTGGTTTTTAAGGGCATGAACTTGTAACGAGTAGTGAATAAGTCGTGGAGATCTAATGCACAGTATAATGAATACAGACAATAATATTGTACTATAGTTATGTAATGTGATAAATATTGCTATATAGGCAATCATATTACAATATAAAAATGTATCAAAGTAATACTGGCACCCCTTAAACTTATTCAATGTCCAAGTCAAATTTATTCCACAATAGAAAATATAGCTCAGACTCACACCATCATTATCATTCTTTCCAAATAATGTATTTTTTAAAGATTTTATTTATTCATTTATTTGACAGAGAGGGAACACAAGCAGGCTCCCCTCTGAGCAGGGGGCCTGATGCAGAACTTGATCCCAGGACCCTGGGACCACGACCTGAGCTGAAGGCAAATGCTTAATGACTGAGTCATCCAGTTACCCCCTTACCAAATAATATTAAAAATAGACTATTTTCAAATAGTATTTTGGTATTCAATCACTTTTATAGAGCCATTGGATAACATACTTCAGCTCTTAGGAACTCAGAGAATAGAACATACATTACAATTACTCTGCTTGCCATCTTTTCCTTCTTTCCTTTACTTTTACAAAATAAAGTCTATATGTCAAATTCCTTATTCATTGAGAATAAGGAATTCATTTTTTTTTTCAAAAACGAGATATATGTTTTGGCAGTGCATATGAACTTTCATAGAATGGCTGATTAATATTACAGTTGGTTTGCAAAGCATGTATTCAAGCTCAAATGGCATTGTTTTTCTCTTTTCTAAAATTGAGCTTAAGTTAGATATTATATTTGACTTTCTATTGTACCAGGTAATGACAAAATAATTTCTTAGAATGTGGAAATATTTTTATAATTAGCACAATAGCTATGTAAAGATTGAAGAAAGCCATAAAATAAGATAGACTCTTTAGTCAGCATGCTGTTTTATGTGTTTATTTATAGAAATAGATATCAATTGTGTTTCTTTATTCCAAATAATTTTGCCAGAATAATAAAATAACTAAGCTTTTTTTTGAAAGGATGCAAATAAAAGGATTTTTATGTCATTTTTCAAAGCTCATTAAATAGAGCAGTGATTTTTTTCTTTATTTTAGACAATTGCATTTATTCTCTCTCCTTTTACAGAAATGTGAGTCTCACCAATAATATTCAAAAGAGAAAACTAATCAGCCTTACAGAGAGACAGCTTGTCATTCTCCATTTTCCATATCTACATTAATTTGGTTTTAATTTGGTGTGGTTCTTCCATTTATCCAGGAACTGAGGCTTGTGATTTTTTTTTTTTTTTAACTTGTGAGGGATGTCTAAATATGTTTGCATGGCAAATAGAAAAGTTGCAAGTTGTATACAGCAAGAAAATTCTCAACTGTGGTGAAACTCCATCCTGTGTGCTGTAGGGTGACTATATACATGTTTGTTTTATTGTTTTTAATTTGCATATCTTCCGTCTGTCCTTAAATTAGATGCAGGGTCTTAATAATTTCACTTGAAACTCAAAGCCCAGAATTTGCTGTGTGAGGAAGTTTCTGAATAAGACATCAAGTTTCTAGCCATCAGAGGATAATTTATTGATACTTGTCAAAAGGAAGTATCAGTCTAACAGAAATCAAGACAAAAGGAATGCCTGATGAATTTTCTTTGAAGTGCCTTTTATAAAAGTCCTTGGTAATACATATTGATGAACTCCAAATTGTCTTGCCTGAAGGGAAAAGAAAGTAGACTGCTTTACACTGTCTTATAAATATTCATCAAAAGAACAAGACTTATGTTTCCAGGCGTGAGGTGAATGATTACGGTTGTATGATTGCCTTGGAATCTGGATAATTAGTAAAACAGCCCTTGACAGTTAGAGAATTTTAAACTTGGTATCTTGCCGTCACTTCATTTGGAGTCAGAGATAAGGCTTCCTATACCAAAGGGAAGCAGCTCTTAGGGGGGTGATGGATTGCTACTATCATGCTCTAGCCATCAGTTGTTTCCACTGCTGGCTTATGTATTTGTTTAGTTGAAAATTAAAGCAAAAAATAATTGGCTTTGTTTTATTTTATCTTACTTTATTTTTTAAAAATTATTTATTACTTGGTAATTTATTCTGGTCTAATGAAATAGTACCACTTTTACTACAGATGATTTGCTGGATCTGTGTCTTAATTAAAACCCAGACACTCTAAAGTGATACAATGACTCCATCCATATGTCCGTGGAGAATAGTTTTGCCTGATATATTTTTGTGGTATTGTCATTTTGCTTACCGAGATCCACTTTGGACTGAGCAATTAACCATGGTTTCTTTTCTTATTGAGTCCATATGATTAAAGATCGAATTTGATTAAGTGGGTATGGAATATTTAATGTTTGGAGGATAATATGGTTCACTTCAACAATCAAAAATATCTATCATTTTCAAGCTGGATATAAATTTCTCCTGACCCTTGTTATCGTCTAACCAGTTAAGAGGAAAAGATCCCATTTTCAGGAAACGTTACCCTTTACAGTGTTTAGCACTTAAACGCAATTAAGCAAATATAATATCTTCTTTGAAGCAAATAGTTGCTCAGCTTAACTAACTGAAACTAATTATCTCTGTTGAATCAAAGACATATCCAGCAAGTGTTTGAAGAATGCTTTCTTCATCTTGAGCAGGAATAAGTATCTTTGTTGCCATTAGAGTTAGAGGAATGCTCTCTATTCTACATCTGCCAGTGGATATTTACATGTCCACTCAAAGGTAGGGAAGTGAAATTTAAACTTACCTATATTCAGGAGTAGCATGACATAACCGCCCCCTCCCCCATGCACACAAAAAGAAAAGGAAAAAAAAATGGGAAGACAGAATGAGTAAATTACTCTTTTTCAAAAAATATTTAGGCATTTCCTCAAAAGTATCTCCTTTTTGTAAGGGAGATTTTTATTGCTTCAAAGACCTTGGCCAGCAACATAGAGAGATGTTGGATTATCCTGCAGCTCTGAGCTGTGATCAATGTGGAACATGACAGTGATGGTCAGGAGGGCATTGGTGTTCTTGAAGACATAACTGGACAGCTTGGTAAGTAAAGTTAAATTTTTTTTTTAAAGCAAAGGAATCACATTGCATTCACTCTCTCCTTTACTTTTCTTCTCTTTTCTTTCTTTTTTTAATTTTTTCAATCTTGCACTTTGTTTAATGTGCTGTATAATTCATCTCATTCGGAATCTTTGAAAAATAGTTTGGAGAAAAGACTCTCATAAGGCATATGGTGTCAGCAGTCTGGAACTCTTAAATCGATCATACAGAACACCTAGATGAATTCAATATGGAATAGACACAAACCAAGAACAGCCTGTGAACTGAAGTGTCCGTATCTTTGAGGAAATTAAATTTTTCTTTTATTTCTGAGAAACTACCACTGAGAAACTTACCAAGTATGCATGATAGCATTTTTAAACCATTTTTCTAAGTCTCCAAGGAACAAATCTCCATTTAAAATACAAATGGAGGATTGCAGGAAAATGGGCAGGGCAGAAAAAGAGAACCAACAAGAAAATATGTAAAATTTGGCTTTATTTGCCCCGTTAACCTGCAACTATGTAACGTCAAATACTGCCTCACAGTGTGGGACCAATGGTGCAGAAAAGTATTCTAGTAGAAATAGTTCAGATGTCTAGATGCAGAGAACCACAAGGAGAAGGCTACCATCTAAAAATAATAGCTACCATTTAAATTTGGAAAATGTGGGGGAACACAATGTTTACTCAACCACAGCCCTGGTAGGATTTCTGTTAAGGCATTGTGTCTGCTCAGAGTACATCTTAAGCAAGACAGAATTTATAGTTGTCGCTAAGAGGACATATGATACAAGGAAAGTGGTTGGGTTATTTAAATTTACAAAAATTTCCCTGGTAGTGATAGGAAAGCCTTGTGATCTGTTCAGTGGCTCACTGAAGAAAATAATGAGCTTTAAGTGTAAACTGTAATGGTAGGTGGGGGAGGTTCACATGAGGCTGGCATTCACCAAAGGAAGAGTACAGGGCATAAGGGGGGACAGAAAAAAATGTTTACCCACCAGCCCCAGGACCAAATTAATGTGAATAACTGCAAATGTAAACACAGTAAGTTGTCTTTTTTTCACAGAAAAGAAAGGAATGAAAGAAATGAGGAGCTGGCATGGCAGCCATAAAGAGACATTCATATTTCATAATTGTAGGAGTGAAAAATTGATGCAAATATTGCAGTATGTATAATAATCCCTAGGGGGGGGAAAAAAAGAATGTACTCTCTAAGAGAAACCACTACTAGACATTTATCAAAAGAAAATTAATGGGAAATTTTGTCAAGGTATGTACAGAAGGATGTTCATACAGCAGGATTTAAATAGAAAAAAATACTAGAAACAACTTAAATAATTGATAGTGGGATACTGGTTAAATGTATGGGGTTAAAATCTGTATAGTTACATAATATTTAGTGATTATATTTTATAGATTTTTACTTATATTTATATAAAAATCATGTATTAAGTGAGAGAAAGATATAGGGGTGTTTAAGCTCTATCTAGCTCTCCACTAGCTATTTATATGGATGATTTTATGGGCTGATTCATGTCCCCCAAAACGCATACATTGAAATCCTAACCTCCAGTAGCTCAGAAAGGGAAGTGGGTTCTAATCCTACATGACTGATGTTCTTATAAAAAGAGGAGACTGGGACACACAGTAATGAGGGAAGACCATGTGAAGACAGAGAGGGGGATTTCTGACAGCCAAGGAGAAAGAGAAGAAAACAAACCTGCTGATGCCCTGATCTTAGACTCCTAGCCTCCAGAACTGTGAGAAGATACCTTTCTGTTGTTTAAGCTGCCCAGTGTGCTACTTTATCTTGGCAACCCTTGGAAGGTTGGTAGGACTCAAATTCTAAGAATAATAATGTGTGGGGTTTTTTTCTTGGTCATCTGAATTTTCAAGTTTTTAACAGAAACATAGATAATTTATATCATTTAAAATATGTAGGAAAGTAAAAGGGAAAATGTCCAACTATCTTAGTTGTAAAACACTAAATATTTGGGAATGACTCCCTTAAAGAATTGTACTAAGAATCAAGGATAATACACCAACCTTACCCAATTATTTACATGCAATTCTGCCCTGGAGCTATTTTTCAAGTTTTTTGTTAACTAACATTTCTTGTTTCAAATGGAATCAAACAGCATCTCAGTTCAAACAGTTTCAATATTATTCTCCACATCAGAGCTGACTAGCTGAAAACAAGTGGGACAGTACTTCTCTTGCAAAAGTCTGAAGTTCCTAGTCAATAGATCCCAAGGTTTTGGGGTTCTGAAACTTTTTTTTTTTTTCTCCTAAAGCATCTAGTGGAGTTCTAGACATGAAACAATCCTTCATGAATACATTCTGGATGCCTTATTTAAAAAATGAACATGATGAATTGCTTCTTAATAATTTATTTTTCTTCAGCACTTTCCTAATTGATATATGTGTCCAGTGTGATGGGGTATACTAGAAATCTTTAGGTTGTTAATTTTAAAATCTACTCATTGAAACAGAATCAGGAGCATGTCATTTTTCCCTTAAGAAAAATGAATAAAACTCAGTATCTATTGAGTCAGAGAAATTGCCCTGGAAATGTCAGTATCGGGTGTGTGACAGCTGAAGAAAAGGACATGGAAGTGACAGTCAGACTGTACAGTGTGATCACTCATCAAAAGTTTGGGCTGCCTTGTGCATAGTGTATTTTTTATTCTACAGGAGAATTCAGAAGAATCTCATCTTCTGAATCCAACATAGTCTCCCAAATCTCTATATGCATGTTAGGATTTTAAAAAAATGTAGTTTTATCTATAAAAGAGGAATAATTAAATGTGTTTCAAATAAGAAAACATAAACATTCAAGAAATATATCACTGGAGGCTTGGAAAAATATTTCAGAGGAGGAAATAATTTTCTTGATATTTGGTTATTAATTTTAATATAAGATTCTAGCTAACACTACACAATTGTTTAGAATCTGCTAGCTTTCTGTCTCAGATGTTGTTTAATTGCTTCAGCTAATTATACATAATATGATTTAAATTTTATTTATTCACACATTAGATCTTCTGAAGGTTCACTGCTAGAAAAAGCTAATGTAGGACATATATCTTTCATTATATATGTTTATATATATTATATGTTTCATTATATATGTGTGTATGTATATATATGCTTCATTATGTATATAAAATTTTATATATATTTATATATATATTTTTATATATGTCATCTTCATAAGGAACCAGATGTTATAATCTTATTTGTTTTTTAAAAATCCAATCAACGCTTAAAGTGACATTATGAGAAAAAGATAAGAATTTATGCTTTCTTCTGAGAAAATAAGTGTAGAGAACTTTATTTAAAAACATGATTACATCCCAAAGAAAGTGTATATCAGTTAAAACCAACTTTTCTGACATTACTCTGAGGACTGTCAAGTTCCTCTGTAGTTCCTTCCTGTCTTCTGCTCATTAGTGATTTTGCCTGGTCACCTCAGCCTGCTGCCTGGTAGTGACTGGCCTTGCTCGCTTCTGTCTTTACTTCTCACAGGAATCCCTTCTGCCCCTCGCCCCTGCTCTCCTGACATCCATCTGTACCAAGGCCACCTTTCTACCTTCACTCTGGCTTAGTTTTTGACACTTACAAAGACTACATTTTCAAAATTCACAAAAACTGAGAGCGTTTGCCATAAATGCTGCAAAAAATGTTACAAATATATTAAATCAAGAAGTGTTTCAAGCCAGGAGAACATAAAATGGCTGCCTAAATTTTAAAAACCTTAATCCCGGAAGCCTTAATACAGGTGTAACTTTGGTTAAGTTCAGATGTAGAGAATGTTAAAACTTACGTAAAATTTCACTTGAAAGCATCATTATTTACACTTAATAAGCACTTATTGGCTTTTACAATTTTAATAAAAAAATTTAATATTAACATTTGGTTTTAGCCTCTGTAATAGAAGGTGACAAACATTAACTAAAGCAAAAAAAAAATGTTTTTAAAGATTTATTAATTTATGTGAGAGAGAGAGAGAAACAGAGTGTGTGCGGGGGTGGGGGGAGAGGGTGGGGGGAGCAGAAGGAGAGAGAGAGAAGCAGAATTCCTACTGAACACAGAGCCTGCCTGCCACAGCCCTAAATCCTGAGGTGAAGATGATGACCTGAACTGAAGTCAAGAGTGAGAGGCTTAGCTGCCTGAGCTACCTAGGTGCCCCCAAAGCAAAAGTTTTTAATACAAAAATAGTTTATTCAAAATTCAAAATTCTGGGCACCTGGGTGGTTCAGTTGGTTAGGTGACTGCCTCCGGCTCAGGTCATGATCCTGCAGTCCTGGGATGGAGTCCCACATCAGGCTCCCTGCTCAGCAGGAAGTCTGCTTCACCCTCTAACCCTCCCCTTCTCGTGCTCTCTCTCACTCTCTCATTCTCTCAAATAAATAAATAAAATCTTTTTAAAGATTTTCAAAATTCTGAAAAAAAATATCTGATTAATCTTTCAAATGTTGTTTTCAGAAAAAAAATGTGGTATTAAATTTTGAAATTATTAAAATGTAAAACTGCACTAAGACTTTGGGGATACCCCAGACTTCAAAATTCATTAGAAAAGAGATTTTTTAAAACCTAAATGAAGAAAATATAGATTTATTATACTTTTTCAACTAACTGTGCTCTACCCTCCTTCAGAAATTACTGAAAATTATCTTGCAGGCCAGTGTCCTTTGTTTTCAATCATCCAGAGATTAAATGCCAAATAGGTCAAGGAAGCAGTCACAGGTTAATGAGGGGAAAAGTTCCCTGGACTTATCATTTCATTTCTGTTCTCACTCACTAAAAGGATGAAGTCGATAAAAGTTATGAACTTGTTATTTCCATCATGGTAGCTGCATCCCGACTATCTCCCTTAACTCAAGTTCCCCAATCTGTAATCCTTGCTCTGAATAATAACATGTTCTTTCTTTACACAAAAGCTGGCTCTGTCTGGACAGCAGTGAGGACCCACCAGGTGGGAGGGCATATGGCCCAGAGCTTGCAGAGTGGGCATCGCTCTGGCCTTTCCCTGTTGTATCACTCCCCACGGGGAAGGAGAGTGTGGGAAGGGGACTCCGAGGCCAGAAGCATGTGTTGTGATACCATATATTCAACACAGAATAGATGATGGATAAATGTTGATTCACAAAGGGAAAAGATTGCTCGCTTTCCTTGGTAGACTTTTGCATGCATTCCAAGATTTATTTTTGTGCCGATCATAAAGTTTTTTGTTTTTTGTTTTTGCTTTGTTAAGTCTTGTTTTACTTTTGTATTTGAATGCTTTCTTGGTCTATCTGTTTTACTCGCTTTGAAAATGTTACAGTGCCATGTCTAATTCTTACAAATATTTCACCCAGTCAGTGACCTTTTCTCTGTAACCATAAACGTGTACTTCTTCTCATATATAATTTCATATGCCAGTTGCTTTGCCTCCTTTAGTCTATTTTGAAAGAAGAAAAGGAAATAACCCTTATCCTTAGAAAAGGATAAGTCAACTTAGGAAGAATCTATGGAAGACTTTCTAAAATATGTGTGGGAGTAGCGATATATGACTATATACATATATATATATATATATATATAAAACTATATATATGACTAAAATACAATTACATATTAGATATAAAGAATATATTGGTAATACAGAGAAAATATTTGGAAAACACATTTTGTTCATCAACATAGAACCTACAATCTTTCCAAATCTGTATATAACTGGATATTGAGGAATCTCAGATTTTTTTGATTATTTAATTTCTTTTTTTTCCCCAAAGATTGTATTTAACTATGCTATGTAGGTTTTCCTTTTACAATACTGTAAATATATATTTGGAAGACTCCAAAACTTCCCAACCTTTTGTATTATTAAACTTATTTGAATCCATATTAAATTTAATCTCATACCTGATAGGAATTTTTCTTCCAGCACTGGCTGAACATGTTTGAAATGGTGCAAGGATTGGGATCCACTTTTTCTCTTCTCTTCCTTTTTTCATACCTCGGACAATGGAGAGATCTCAGCCAAGCTCTGGGTCATTTCCTGTTTTGGATTTAACTTTCCAGGAGTTGGGAGTAGAGAGAGAGGTTTCATCTAAGCAGGTATATGCTGGTGTAGGACTATCCCTAATTACCACTCCAGAGAGCTGTTACACGTTTATCAGGAACACACACCTTTCCTTAAAATCCACTCTCCGTTCAGGCATCCTGTATAATCTACCATCTACTGAATTGCCTTACTCTTGTCAAGAAGTCTTCTGGAAGGCGTCTCTTTTAAGATGAACTTCGTTGATTCTCTCCCATGTGGCCCACCTTCCAGGCCATTGAAATACAATGTCTGCTCTTTCCCAGTGTATTCTTCCTCTTCATAGACTGCTTCCTAGAATAGGACCAACTACTCACCCTGTATATTTCCTGAGCATGAGCCAGACCTCAGGCTAACATGTCTCTCAGACTCCAAAGGGCATGTGTCATGCTTTCCAAGTGGTCTCTTTTAAGTCCCTCTTGCAGTGACTTCAAGTGGCTTGAAGTAGAGGGGAAGCATCCTCCTCCCTTCTCTTATAGGTATGGGAGGGATACACTGAATTTATCTAGGCTGTATGATAGCAAATACAGAAAATGCTTAAAAGCTATAGTATTTTAAGTTAATGAATTTTAAACTGACAAAATAGAAAATACTAATGGAACAAATAATTTACTTAAAAATACACATCAAAAACTAATGATTTATTATATGCTGGCTAACTGAATGTAATAATAATAAAAAAATAGATAATAAGATTTGCTTAAGAAGGTACATATTGCTTCAATAGACAAATTATGATGTAAGATTCACCTTTGAAAAAAGCTGCAGGGCTAAATGGTTTTACTTGTAAATTACCCCCCCACCCCGAATAACTACTCTGCTATTTATCTTAAGTATAGAATATGATAGCAAGTTAGTTTATATGCTATGGAAATAACAAAACTTTGATATTAAAACTCGTGAAAACTCAAGAAGTAAAATTATAGTATGATAGCCCTAGTGAACACAGATGTAAGAACTCTAAATAAAATGTAGCAAATAAATTCAATCATTTATTAAAAGAATCTTTCATCAGGATAAAGCAATTTTTCATCCAGGCCACATGATAATGGCAGTGATAATTATAATGATGCTGATGATAGCTAAACTTTATTGAGCATTTATAATGTGCCATGAACTGTTTGAAACATTTTACATCTATAGACTCATTTATTCCACACAACAGTGCATGCATACTTATATTATTACCATTTTACAGGTGAGAGAACTGAGTCTTAGAGAGAGAAAGTAACTTGCCCAAAGTCACTAGCTAGCAAGTGGTAGAGTTGTGATTTGAATTCAGACACCTAAGTCATTTTTCCATACTGAGTAAATATTAAAACACGAGTAAGAAAGATGTATATAATTTCAGTAAAAAGACATTTGGACATATTTTAACATTAATAAAATAAAAAGATTTTTAAGTGATAACTCCTGAAAACTAGACACACATAAGCCTCCTTAACGTGATTAAAAGTATCTCAAGAATGTCTTTCTTAACAGGGAAACACCAGAATAAAATTCAAGACAAAGATATCTGTTACCTAGTTTTTAAAAGTTCCATTATAGAAATTTGTCATAAACTAGAAATAGAGGAGAATTTATTATTTAAAGCCATGTGGTTATATGCCTAGAAAACATAAACTTGTCAAGATGTATATCTAAAAATAAAACATTTTGTATTTACCCACAATAATGATGATAATACTTAGAATCACATATAACAAATTTTAAATATTTAGAAATGATAGTCAATTTTTAATATTTAGAAATAATAGGCCTGACTGAAAATATCTGGGATCCATGTGAATAAAGCTATGATTTTTTTTGAGTTTAAAGAAAGTTAGAGTTTCAAGCTTATGTTTAGATAAATTCAGATATCTATTTTTTAAACAAAAGTGACGGAGATAGGTTTTTTTCTTTCTGATAAGTAAATGTTAGAAAGCTAAAGAAATTAAAATCAACCTAAACTTAACAGAAGATTAGTGGAATAGAACAGAAAATTCAGAAATAGATCGCAGGAAAATTATTTTTGAGTTTAGGGTCCCCAAGGGCCACCTAACACTGTTGTTTGAAATATCCAGATTCTCGTGTCCTATCCAGATGTATTCATTCTGACTAAGTCTGGCATTATTAAAAGCATTCAAGGTGGTTCTGATGCATATGGGCTATGTATTATTTTGGTTGGTGATCAAGAAAATATTAAACCCTAAGAAAACATTTTTCAGTGATGTTGGTAAGTGTTGCTATGAAAGAGAAAACTACATTCTTAAATTTCTGAAGGTAAAGTATAAACCAATTAGATAGTTACATATAAAAGAAAAAAAGCTAATGTAAACATGTAACCCATGGTTCCTAAATTTTGCTCCAAACCCCGAAGGATACTGCAGGGGGTCAATTCAGGGGCATCATGGGATATTTTCAGTTATCAAGGGAAATGGCAGTATTTGACATCTGTTAAACACTGCATGAGCTACTAAGTCCAGGCATACAGTTCCCTCATTAGGTTGTGCAACATTTGTTTTATTGACATCCAATCTTTTTTATCATAATTATTGCTGAGATCGAAGCAAATATAGTGTAAAAATTACTGTGTGAGGACATGAATGGTTTTCAGTCTGATTCTAAGATTTGAGAAGCTGTGCAGTATTCAGTAGGGCACAGACATCCCATTAGCAATTGTGGTTATATAATAATTTAAAAAATTCATTTATGTGCATTTTTTCAAAGAGTTAAGTTGTTAGCAAGATATAAATACTTCTTAAGTTGTTTGGACCTCATTACTTAATGGTTGTAGGTATTCCTGTCGATCTAGGAGAACATTGAAAAATTTAGATGCTGAGGCAGCTGTGACCTGAGAAAGTTTGTATAACTTATAAATGGAAAAATGTATGGATTAATTTTTAATCTTCATATGAGACAAGCTTATCTGAGCAATAGAAATAGCAGTAATAACATTAATAGTAAAACTAATATTTATGTATTGAGTGCTTACTATTTAAGAACCCACGCTTAAAGGTTTATATGAATAATGCCATTTGTTTATCACAACGATCTTTTGAGGTAGATTTTATTTTAATCTTAACTGAGATTTAGAGTAATTAACTTTCTCAAGATGACACAACTAGCTGGCATATCACCCCAAGTATTAAAGTGCAGTACAATTCTGTACACAGCAAATACTGCAAACAGCTAATCATATACAAAGAGCTCTCACTAGATATTTAGAAATTACACTCAAAAATACCAACAGAAAAATGAGTAAAATTCATGAATAGATAATTCACAAAAGAAATAATGCAGAAAAGGTCAATACAGCAGGGAACAAAGTTTCCTAGTAATGCAAAGGTTCAAAATAAAACTATTGTGATTTCAATGTCAGACTGCAAGCCACACATATTCACCTCTACTTGTCACATAACAGGCATCAGTTAGGTATCTTCCAAAAGAATGATCATCCTACCTCCTAAACTTGTAAAGATTTAAATCTTAATTAATTTTGTACTCAAATAATTGTTGAATAACTTTGCAATTGTCAGGGATATGGCTTAAAAGTGTCAAAAGTAGTAAAAGCAAATTGTATAGGACCATGTTATTTAAAGATAATTATATATTCAACATTTATTTAGTATTTACTAATTGCAAGGTATTTACTGGCTCGGACCTAAGTTAATTAGATAATTATTTCATACTCTGATGGAACAGAGTAAGTTATTATTTTATAGCTATCAGTATTTTATTGAGGCATAATTAATCAGACAGATTTTATTCAATTGGTCACCAGATAAGGAGATAACTAAAAGGCAAAAATATTTTGTTTTTCTCTAAAAATAATTATTGCATATTTTCCTCAGGGATTCTCAATCCTCTTAGAGAGTTATGGAGAATATCAGAATGGGCATAATGAGTTTCCTGAGTAGTTTATTCAGAATTACCCACAAACAAGACAAGATCACAGCCAACAAGATTGAGAATGACAAGTTACCAACTTAAATCAATGGTCATGGTAATAAAACATTGTACAGGGAGAGTTTATGAAGGGAAAAGAGATCCGGGACCCCAGGCAGCTGTTGTATCATGAGTTGTAGTGGAGAAATTACAAGACAAATTTCAAGGATGCCCTGAGGTAGAGCTTCAGATAGAGGGCTGAGAAACAAGTCCAAAAGCAGAGGCAGGGCAGGCTCTTTAACAGAAGAAAGGGTTGAATCACCATGACTGCTAGACTCAACAGAAAGCAACAGTGTGCTGAGATAGAAGACACCCTTAGGTATTTACTTTCTGGAAAATATGGCTTCCCACATAAACTTCGTGTGAGCCAGAATACAGACTCATTTTCATTTTTGAATTATGTAGCATAACACTGAAAATACTCCTCTTAAAAAATAAGCTAAGACATATCTAAAATGTTAAGAGTCTAGTGAGCAGAAATCAGTTCGAATCAGGCAGCACTCAATTTAGCAGGTAGAAAGGAGGTCTGAAGAACGGTACAGAATGAAAGATTTTTATAGGCAGAAGAGAGAGGGAACAAAGAAGTTATACGAGGCAAAAATGTTGAATTGGTTATTGCGAAGTTCCTTTCCTTGATGGGTCTGCAGGATCTATCAGCATGTTACCTAACTAGTGCTGACCAGGCAATTTCTGATTGGTTTAGATTCCATTTCTGGGAGACTTGAAACTGTAATTAAGTTAAGTCTCAGTTTGGTGTCATGGAGCATAAGCAAGTCCATTTCAGAGCTGTAATAATTTTGTCTCATTTTTAACACCCCATTCCCTTTATTAAAAAAAAAAAAAAAAATCCTAAACCTTCTCCTTTATCAATTTTCACTTTAATATTTTTGTTTTGTTTTGTTTACTTTCTATCTAATCAGCCCTATAACATCTCTGCCATCACTGCCATCATCATCTTTACCTCACCCATTCTTTTTTTTTTTTTTTTTAAGATTTTATTTATTTATTTGAGACAGAAATCACAAGTAGACAGAGAGGGAGGCAGAGAGAGAGGGGAAGCAGGCTCCCCAGGCGCCCCAACCTCACCCATTCTTACCACAGCATCAAGTCTTGGAAATCTGATCTGAAAAACAAACAAACAAAAACAAAACAAAATAAAACAAAAGTCTGTTAAAAGCTTAATCACTCTAGGGGGCGCCTGGGGGCCTCAGTTGGTTAAAACCTCTGCCTTCAGCTCAGGTCATGGTCTCAGGGTCCTGGGATCCAGCCTCGCATCAGGTTCTCTGCTCAGCCAGGAGCCTGCTTACCCCCTCTCTTTCTCTGCTTGCCTCTCTGCCTACTTGTGATCTCTGTCTGTCAAATAAATAAATAAATAAATCTTTAAAAAACAAAGACAAACAAAAATAAAAAACTTAATCACTCTGGTAAGAAATTAAGGAAGCTACACCAAAAGATACAAGATAATGCTATTCATTGCAAAGAAACTTCAGGGCAGATTTCAGGACAAATTCATCTATCAATGGAAAACAAGGAGAAAAAAATATCTAATTAAGTGACATTGTCATCTCACACATCTATCCACAAATAGACTGAGGTTTTATTTTGAAGAAAGGAAAGTCACTGAGAGCATCAGTCAATCAAATCAGTTCTCAAAATAGGTGAACAAAATATCAGAGTATGGTTGTAGAAGATTAGAATATAAAACAAAGGAATAATATTCAACCTTGCTTGATAGATCTAATCTAGTATACTGTGACTTAAAGGTTAAAACTGAATTATACATTATGATTTCAATTTTCTGCAACATTTTTTCTAGACGTTATGCTAGTTTTCATTTTTGTCCCCTTTATCAGAATGTCTTAAGAATAATTTCTTTACTGAAAAAATATTTCTACTTTACTCAGTTCATCAGAACGTTACACTTTGCATCTATTTTTCTCTTTTCAATTGTTATTCTGCCTTTTCTTTTTTCTTTTTGTTTTTTAAATATTTTGAGGTTTTTTTTTTTTCTACTTAACTTCCTGCCTCTTTTTATTTCCCCTGTGTCTGATGCTTCACAATATAGTCTATTTATGGTCCATATCTAAAAGGTTTCCAATAAATTTTCTATTCCTAAATTCCAAAGAATACCTTAAGTGAACTTTCTCTTAGGATAACATCTATTTCAAAACAGTGAATCTCAATCAGAATAGCTTTGTGATCCATTTAGTTGTGGAAAAAAATCAGATTCCAACATTTTAGCTACTTTTAGAACTTTCTCTAACCTTTTACTTAAATGGAAATCTTTAGTGTTTATAATTCCAGTGGTTTGGGGAGGAAGTTACAAAGAAATAGTGATTGCATTCATTTTAAATATATTGATTTAAATGGGAAGAAAGTGTTTCAAAAGAGAGGAAAGAAAAATAAAGCCACTTTTGAAAAACTTTACTGAATATTTTGTGTAGTTTATAAGGTGTCCAGTCTTTTTTTTTTTTTTTAGAATAATAACTTTCCATTTAGTAGAACTTATATTCTAGGTAAGAAGATTTGGGGGGTATTCTTTGGAAATTATCATAAAAATAATATATTTCTTTAGCTCTAAAAATAAAGATAGGTAGGGATTGAATAAGAATTTATCTAGTAAATAACAATTTGATATTTTAATATCTAAAGTATAGTTTGACGATAATTTAATTTCTATTTTATTTTTATGAATATTAATAATTATAGCTCAAAATCACTGTACAAATCTAGAACCTATTGTTATCACTCAAAAAATGATATGTTCTGTAGAGGAGCAAAATTTGCCATCTCAAAATGGGTCTCTTTAGCATGTGGATTGCTTTAGATTTATTTTTTTATTATATTTAAGAAACAAAAGATTCAAGAAACTTTCCTCCTTTTTTTTTGTCCCCCTCAACCCACCAGATGCTTAAAAGAATTTAGACAGATCTGTTTCAAGAAGGCGGTGATGAATTTAGACAGATCTGTTTCAAGAAGGCAGCTATCACCACAGATAACAAGTGTCTAATATGAATGAAGTGTCAAAGGAGGGAGGACCCTAGGAAGGTCCATCTGCTAAAATTTCTCTCTGTATCTCATTGTTTCTGTACTGTCCAGAAAAGAGTTGTTTACCAAATATTTACTCTTTTTCATCTTCCTGCGGACTGTCTTTCTTCTCTTTGAGGTCCTAGACCCCTACTCCCTTCTCCTTAGCTTAGAATAGAATTTAAGCCTCAATTGCCTCACTGTCTGTGGAGTCTTATGGAGCCCTTGTATGTACATAATTAAATTTGATTTTTTTCCTGTTAATCTGTTTCATGTCAATTTAGCCCTTAGACTAGCCAAAAGAACCTTAAAAAGGTATTTTTTTTTAACCTCCCCAACAGTTCCTTTGTTAGATCGTAAAACAATCATAGAGATACTTTCTTAAACATTATTTTCTTTGTAGCAATTTGTATAACTACTTGGCTGTTTGGCTATGAGAATTAATCATGATTCAAATAAATAATGTCCCAAAGGTTGACAAACAATTCTGTCAGGAACTGTGTTACATCCTTACGCCAGCCTATTAATGCCTGTTCAAGTCATAACATTATTATAATTAAAAATGTTTTATAAAGGAATAAGAAAACATAACTACAATTCTATACCTTAAAAAGAATAATAATAAAACAAAATATGTATCAAAATGGCTATTTAAGGAGATGAATGTAGACTTCTTAAAATTATAAAAGAAACTTTTTGGCAAATTTATAGACTTGAAGAATAGATGATATTTATTCTTAATCATGATTGAATTTAAAATCACGTTTGTTTTATTTTTATGGTAACTTATCTCCACAAGTTCTGTCTTCCTCCCCATCACATCTCAATGAAACATGTCTTCTGACTCTCATGTACCTAAGTGTCCCCTCCTATATTAAATTTGAGATGGTCCTGTATAGCAAGCAGAAAGGAGTGGAAACAATGATATATAACTTCCAAGGGTTAGGATATAAGAAGCCATGCATCTTTGCCGTGGGCTTTTAGAACACTTGTTTTGGGAGAAGTTAGATCCCATGTAAGAAATCTAATTATTCTAAGACAGGCATACTGTAGGGCAACCCAATCTAGCCACAGGGATAGGTCATGTAGAAAAGGAGGGAACTGACCAGTTTCCTGCTGCTGAAATCAGTTATGTGTGATAAGAAGCTCACTGGGATGTCTAACAAGGTTGAGCTTTCCAAAAAACGCCTGCCTACCCACCATTTTACTCTAACTGCTTGAAAAGCATCACACAAGACCATCCAGATGAACCCAGGCAACTCATGGACTATGAAAGGTAAGAATAAATTGTTATTTTAAGCTACTCAGTCTGAAATTTTGTTGCTACACAATAATAGAGAACTAGAATAATTTTCCCTTGTTAAAGGTATACACCAATACTAAATTGCTTTTATCAACTAAGATTAAAAGGGCATAGAGAGTAGAAATAATTTCCTTATTGGCTATGCCAAGGTGAAAAGGTAGCTGCTTCAGAGGTAATGACTTATTCTCTGGGTGATTTAATTGCTGCTCTAAGGAACCACTTTATGGATGCAATGTTGATAAAACAGTCTCCAAAACTTTAAAAATGTACCTATTTAATCTTTTTGATTTATAAACAGCACTTGTAAAACTTTTTAGTCTTTACCTAAGAGCCAAAACAAAGGTAAATGTTATTATATCCTATGATACTCTCTGTATCAATGACAGGTCATAGATAACCATCCAGATATATTTGCTTATGTATGCAAATACATACCTTAATGCAGTCATTCTTCAACACAAACATAATCCTGCACCCTAGAGAGATTTTAATGCAGTTCATAAAATTGGAATCAGAAGATTCAATTTAGCCCAACCTCCTTTTTGGGGGTACCATGACTTTATCTGAAAAAAAAGTTGGAATATTACATGTTGTATTAGAACATAAAATTAAATTCAGCTATCTCAGAGGACGAGTTCAGATTTAATAAAAATAAATGTGACTGCTCATTCATTCAAAGAAACACACTCTCATTTTCCTACAGATGCTTTAGTAAAGAGAACACTAATCTAATTATAGTATTTTAAAAAAATAAATTGTCTCTGTGCTTGCTATAAAATAAACAACATGGCTACAGGGCCTGCCAAGCCTCACTTATTAAAGAAAATACCTTTTGATGACTAACAAAGGCAGATTTGTTTGAAACATGAGTATGCTCACTGGAGTCTCCTGGATGGAGGGGGTTTTCAGAAAGGGAGGATTTCAGTGAATTGAGTAAAATGTAAACCTAGATAATTAGAGTTAGGTAACTTTTGCTCCCTTCTGATTTACTGCACTGGCCAGGGTGAAAGATCGGGGGTAAAAAAGAATAAAGAATGAAGGAAAAATCTAATATTGATTTCCTAAAAAATAGTAATTAAAAAAAAACCCAAACAATGTCTTTTTTAAATATAGAACATTTATATTAATACCTTTTAGGTATAAAATGGCTCAGTCATTTTGACAGATTTTTTTAAAAAGATGTTCCCCAGTCAGGTACTGGAAAGTTTGGTGGGTAAGTCTTACTTATGCTCACCGCTATGGTATTATCAGGACAGTGGTAAGGAGAAAGTTTTCCTTTAAACTGGGCATTTGGCAGACAATTCGCTTGGATATCATCGAAACTGGGCTGCTTTTCAGAGTAAAGGAGGCACGCTTAATAATTAATAAATAGTTATGCTGAAGCAGTATGTATAAATTGTCACTGTCCCTGGCAAACCTGGACATATGGTCACTCCACAAAGAGAAAATACTTCCAGTCGTTGGCAGGCACTCTTTTGTATGTGAATGTAGGACCAGTTCTCTCATTTTACAGTTGAGGGCACAGATGAGGATTAAGTTTTGTGTTTGAAGTCTCTCAGTTCGCTAGTGGCAGACTGGAACACAGGTCTCTGAAGGCTTTTCCAAAATGACTGCAGCCAGAGACTCCCACTAGTGGTCTACCTAAAGGCTTACCCTTAGAGAGTTTTCTTTTATTTGTGGATAGACATGCAAGATCTTGCCAAAAATACAAATATCCTCTTCGAGTAGTTATATATTAAGCCAACAACACCAAATAACTTGGCATGGATAAATTTATTATATTTGGAACCTATGTCCTTGGAGAATAAGGAACAGGGTCCCAAGGAAATGAGTTCTAGGACTGTGTGTGTCTGTGTGTGAAAGTGACCATGTAAAAGGAAGTATCCAAAGTATTGGGAGGCACCACAACAGCAGCATGGTAAACACAAGGATACCCACCAAACCATTGCTCATCTCATAAAGTTTACCAGCGACCTTAGAATAATGTTTCTCTAAACCTGAAGGGTGAAATATTAATAGCATTTAAAAAATATATTTATTTTATTTTTATTTAGTTATTTTTATTAACATATAATGTATTATTTGCTTCTGAGGTATAGGTATGTGAATCATCATCACAGCACTCACCATAACACATACCTTCCCTAGTGTCCATAACCCAGCCACCCTATACCTCCCACTCCACTCCACTCCCCAGCAACCCTCAGTTTTAACAGCAGTTTTAAAAATTGTTATTTTTCATATGGCTCAGTTGGTTAAGTGACTGCCTTCAGCTCAGGTCATGATCCTGGAGTCCCAGGATCGAGTCCCGCATCAGGATCCCTGCTCAGCAGGGTATCCGCTTCTCCCCCCGACCCTCTCTCCTCTCGTGCTCTCCCTCTCTCTCATTCTGTCAAATAAATAAATAAATAAATAAATCTTTTTAAAAAGTATTTAAAAAATTGTTATTATTCTACAACTATCTATATTGGGTTTCCTGTCCTCATTCCTTATCAGAGGTTGTAGACTATAACCAATTTTTCCTACAAGAGTTTGAATTTCACTGCAGCTTATTTGCAAAAGTGAATTAGAGAAACTAAAATTTGAAATATACACCATTTCTTGGACTACAGTTCTGGGTTTATTATGTTCTCATACAGTTCCTTACCTATGTTTATGTGGAAGAGTTCACTGTTGAGAATCTGTGGAAACACAGAAGGGAGCTATCCATGTGGCTGAGCCTCACAGGTACCAGGGAAGAGTCATATAACCCAGTTTTACAGGAAGAACAAAAGCTGCATTTAAACTATATGCCTTGGGATGCCTGTGTGGCTCCGTGACCATGACCATGGCTCAGGTCATGGTCTCAGAGTCCTGGAATCAAGCCACAAATCAGGCTCTCTGCTGAGAGGGGGAACCTGCTTCCCCCTCCCCCTCTGCCTGCTTCTCTGCCTACTTGTGATCTTTCTTTCTCTGTGTCAAATAAATAGATAAAATCTTTAAAAAAAAAATTATATGGCTTATTTTAGATGCCCTGCAGGTATACCAGGAAATTTGGGAATCAGAAATGTTTTAAACACAGAGCTTCTTGTTGTCTTCTCTCTGTGGAGTCAAGGACAACATTAACTCTTCCAGAAACAAAGTGTGACAATATACATGGAGTATTGCCAACCAAAGCTGAATCCTAAACCTTGAATGCAGTTCTTAGTTTTATTTAGCCACTGACCATGTGGCTGACCTCAGTCTCTAGGTGTTTTGGAAGTCTAGCTGATACCACGTGACCCAAGGCCTCCCAGTGACCCAAGGCCTCCCAGTGACCCAAGGCCTCCCACTTAAATCACATTGTTAGACTAATCTGGAATGACCGAAGGCCTCCAGATAAACAAAGGCAGTTTTACAAGGCAGAGCCTTCACAGGTTTGGAAATTACTTTGCAGGAACAGAAGGCAAAGGACTGACTTCTCTTTGGGTAAGTTTAAATTCTTTATTGCATACCTCTCCAGGAGACATCCCAGAAATCCTGCTGCAGAGCTCTGCAGGGAGAGCTCTGCCCTCCCCTCTTCCTCACACTACCCCACACACCCACTCACTTTCTCCCTGGGTCTTTATCTTCTGGTGCTGCTTATAACTGGTAGACTTGTTAAGAAACTCCGGCTCAAATTTTTAAGAAGAATTGCTCTAGTTTATCACCATAAACTGTAAGAGTGAAGACTTGTTAACTGGTCCTTTCCTTGGCTCCTGACTAACCCAACTAATCTTCAGTTAATCAATCTTAGATCAGATAACAGCTCTCATCCAATCAGCTGTAGCCAAGAGCAATGGAGAGGTGGTAACTCTCCAGAGTTGTCTTAAGTGGTATAATTGCATAATACAACACTTGTCATAAAATACCTTATTTGTTGGTGTCGCGTTTGAAAGCGCCACTATGCATATCTAAATTTAAGATTGATAGTAAAGATTAATTTGATTTCCTAGGCCACATAAGAAAACCTGTTCTTTTGCTTCATAGTCACATTACCAACTATTTGGATCTAAACACTGTGTAAGTGATATTTACATTCTGTTTGCCACTGAGGTTCGGAATTAAGCTAATTCAGAACCAATAATTCTTTTGCCAGTCAGCAGGTATAATATCTACCTCTTAATTATATTTTGCAGGAGAGGAATAGAAAAGCTTTTGTCTTATCATGAAATGTCAAAAGTAACATTCATTTTATTTTATAATGAAAAAAAAAATGGGTACCCTAGTGTTATGAAATGAATTGTTTCAACTTAAAAATTCATATCTGGGGGTACCTGGGTGGCTCAGTGGATTAAGCCTCTGCCTTCAGCTCAGGTCATGATCCCAGGGTCCTGGGATCAAGCCCCTCATCAGGCTCTCTGCTCAGCGGGGAGTCTGCTTCCCTCTCTCTCTCTCTCTCTCTGCCTCTCTGCCTACTTGTAATCTCTGTCTGTCAAATAAATAAACTCTTAAAAAAATTAAAAAATAATTCATATCCAGTAAGCTGTAACCCCCAATGTAGTTGTATTTGGAATAGAGCCCTAGAAGGAGGTAGTAAAGTCTAAACTAGGTCATAAAGGTGGACCCTGACCTAATAGAACTGATGTCCTTCTAAGAAAAGGAAGAGAGCAGAGTGTTCTTTCCCTCTACACACTGCAGAGGAAAGGCCATGTGAGGTTTCAACAGGAAGGCAACCATCTGCAAGTCATGAAGAAAGCTCTTACCAGAAACAGAATCTGCCAGAGTCTCATTCTGGGACTTGTAGTTTCCAGAACTGTGAAAAATAAATGTCTGTTGTTTAAGCCATCCAGTTTGTAGTATTTCTTTATGGTAGCCCAAGCAGACTTGTTTGCTTTGAATTATGACTTTTTAGCCAAGTATTATGAATTATTGAATTATGACTAACTGAAAAAATGACTGAATGAACATGTTTATTGAATGTGAATTTAATAAATGAAGGAAAGTTTAGTAAAAATAAAGATTTGAGCCCATTGTATTCTTAGAAAAGTCATTTTCACTTAGATGTAAACTCAAAATTTCCCAGTGAAGGACCTAGAAATTTAGAAAGGCTTTGATTTGGCTTAGGTCTATAAAATTTATATAATTTTCTGTCACAGATGTAATGAGATTTTTTATCTTTTCTGAAGACAATTGGGAACCTCTCATTTGCCATAGATTCTGAATGAGACTGAAGTCATCAGAAGATCAAAAATCAGCGAAGCAGCAGAAAGCATTAGTGAGTGAGAACAATTCACCATGTGACCATCTGTCCCACATTCTGAATTCAAGAGACTTGGCAACTCTATAAAAATATCACGCGTGAACTTTCTTTAATGGTCATATTTTTTACTGCCAGATGTATTAATTTTCAATTGCATTTCAGTGGGGGATTAGTGATAACCAGTTAAACAAATCCATGATCCTAATGGATATATATATATCACAGACTTCTTTTTCAGTATTTGAAGGTAACATCAAATTTATACCACAGTGTTCAGGAATTCACTTATTTATTTTGCACACTTTATGGGTGCTGTGATGCCTCATAAAATTTCTGCTAAGTTCTCCTACTAGGAAAATAATATGGCAGTGAAATTAATTTGCATTGTTTTTACTGCAGATATTTAGCTTTGTATTTTTGTCACTGTGTATTTATGTGTGTGTGTGTGTGTGTGTGTGTGTGTGTGTGTGTATTCATGCATTTTATACAACCTCTTCACTGACAGGAGTGAATTGGAAGTCAGATCACGGATCCAATATTTTTCAATATGATTTGCATATAGTTACAGCGAATAAAAAAGTGGCTTGGAATTATTTTAGGGGTATCTGGATAGGTGTTCTGATAAAAGAAACATACCTATAGACCAAGGCACTGTAATTATACAAAGGAACATTGGTATCCTACATCTCCTTTGGGCCTCCTTGATGAGGACGGGATATCAAGGAGAGATAAGGTCACTGTTCAGTGGTCAGGAGTGAGGACTAAGCAGATTTCTACTTGCTCTGAGACTGTAAGATTTATGAAGGCAAGGACTTGGTCTCTTTTGTTTACTGCTCTATTCCCAGAGCCTATATTTGTTTGACACATACAGCAATTATTCAAGAAATATCTGTTGACTCATTGATTGGAAGGAAATGAAACCAAATGCCCTTCCCACTGCTTGGAGAAGGAAAAAGAAAGGAAACACACTAAATTGTTAAGTCTTCTTCCTCTCTAAGGCAGCCTTCTTCTCGGCTGGCAAGATCCCTGAGTAAAAGCTCAGAGACAAAAATGGGCTATACACAACAGTTCACCACACTCTCTTTAAGGCAGAAAAATAATAGACATCTTTTCTGTAGCTTTCTATACCTTTCAACAAATTAAGAGAGAAGGAAAGAAAAAGAGGATGAGAAGGAGGGGGAGGGAGGGAAGGAAGAAAGGAAGGAAGAAGGAAGGAAGGAAGGAAGGGAGAATGGAAGGGAAGAAGGAAAGAGAGAAGGGAGTGAGAAAGAGAAACAAACAAACAAACAAAAATGAATAAACAAACTAAAAATAAAATAAAATAAAAAAGACAAAAGGAGGCAGAGCACCCTGAGCAACCTGAGGAGGGCTGTTAGCCACTTGTATCAAATCAAGGTGGTATAACTCGGGCATGGTAGTCTTGGAGGGGAGAATGTGCCTTGTGAGGCAGAAGGACTTTCTGGAGAGTCTCCACTTGAGGGTGGTGTCTTGGCTGATAGAGTACCATCTGACTACTCAAGACATGGAAGCTGGTGAGAGAGGGAACAAAACATTTCCAGTCTTGGAACACTGTAACTTCTTTGACAGAGTTTTCCCAGGAGTTACTTACTGTGTCAGAGGAGACAGCAGGAAAGGAAACTCTTTATTTAGCTGACATTTGGATACTGTGGTTTTTTGTTGTTGTTGTTGTTGTTGTTGTTGTTGTTTTGTTTTGTTTTGTTTCCTAAGGGATCCGGTACCAGAGAGGAGAGACCTAATACCAGACAGAACAGGCAGTCTCTCAGCCTGCTGCTTGGAAGGAAAAAAATGACAGTTCATCGTGGAATGGCAAACATTGCTTAGGAAAACTGAACATGAGAACTAGATGGTATTTCTAAACAAATCTGTGATATTAGTTCTAATTAAAATGGCTCTGATATTGCTGACATTTCTATATAGGAAGGGCTTAGGGCACAACAATCTGAATAGAGGAGGGCAACTGGAAGCTGGGTTTGAATACGGCTACTACTTAGATTGGATTTTATAGAGTCAAAAAAAAAATCTAAAGATGTTTTTAGTGAGATTGATATTTGTATAATATTGAGAATATACAGATTCACCTTTATGAGGAATGTTATTTTATTTCCTTGGCATGGTTTGAAGCGTTGATGGCAATGCCACTGATTACCTGAAAAACAAAATGAAAGCTATAAATAATTCATTTTTAATAATAAAAGTCACGGTTAGAAGAAAGTTAACCCAGAAACAGAAGTGACGTGCGTGGAGCCACTTCATACCACAATCTATACAAATCAAGATCAAGCAGCATGACAATTACAATGGAAGTCTTAGTGAAAATATGGCTTGATTTATAGGTTGCTTTGCCAGGAATATAGGTATTGTATATGTTGAGTTATAATGTTATAAAATGTCAAGAAAAAATCAAGTAAATATACTGGCATAAATACTGAACACATTAATGTATAGATTGTAAGGATCACATATAGGCAGTATAGAATGCTTTAATTGCTATTTAATGTGATATACTCAGGATATGTTGGGCTCCATTCTTCCCCCCCCCAACAGGCAATGTGGGCTGGCTACCCTACTATCTATAGGGATTAATTAGCCCTTTGCATAACTCACAGCAGACATTCTGAGACCAAATAACCAATGGCATTATTCTTGAAGAATATGTAATCTTATCTACCTGCCAAATTTATCAAGTTTTGACTCTGGATATTCCACATATTTTATCTTGTTAGTGGCCAGTACAATTTTATTGAGTTGAACTTATTTTGCACATATATGTAAGCTCTTGGGATAATTGAAGAAGACTGATCACTTCATTCTGCTAGTGTTTATCTTTTAAGATACACTCTTTTTTTTGACTTCTTATCTCTTTTTTGATCCAGAACAAATCTATTTTGGGAGTTTTGAGCAGAATCAATGTTTACTGGCTACACTGGGGAAGAAAAAAAACAAAAACAAACAAACAAACAAACAAAAACTTCTTTTACTGTATCTGTCCAGGCTGAAGTAGATGGGGGTCATAGATAGATATATACATATTTTTGTCATCATTCTTATTATCTGTTGACATTGCCCTTGAATACCAACTACCCTATTTATTGATTGTAGTTAATCTCAGCTAAATGTTTGTAATAAATTCTGGATTCAGACCAGTTTCTTAGTAAATATTAATGTTTAATGTTAAGTATTATTACAGTTACTTGTCTTGAGAGCTTTACAAATTCTGTCAATTGATGGAATCAAGGATATATCTTATGCAGCTTGATCTTCCAGCAACTACTAAAATACTTCAAGTGAAAGAGAACATATTATTTTGTGTCATAGTCTCTTCCATTTTGGCCTACTTATATTTCAAGCTTTTATAAGGGCAAATTAGAGCTAGAAGAAAGAAAACACAGGACATTATAATCAGAAAAGGGTATACAAACACAAAAATGCATTTCACATTCACTTAGCTGCAAACTATAGATATAGTCAGAGTACACAGGAAAGTGAGAGGATGGTATGATGAGATGCTGGGAATCTGGGTGATGCAGAGCTGAGGAACAGGGGCTTTATTTCATGGGGAAAAGAATTTATAATGAGAGAATAGAGTCAGATTTGAATATTATAATGGTCACCTTAAGAAAGTGTAGGTGGGGTGTTGGTACAGGAATGTGAACTCTGCAGGTAATTATGATTGAACTATTGCATTTGTCTAGGTGAAAAATAAGCTTAGATAGTGATGGAGAGGATAGAGAACAAGAAACAGATTTGATAGCCATTTAGTGGATAGACTAACAAAGGCTCCTATGTTTCTGACTGGGAAGATCAGCAGCAATTAATGATATTTACCAAAATTAGGGCTTCAAAGGGAAGAAAGAACAGACTTAAGGAGTTGAGGGAGGACAAAGAATGAATTCAAAGCCATGCTGTTTGTGGTACAAATGGAAAACTCAGTTACAGATGTTCAAGTAACAAGTCAGTTTGATGGCATAAGACAGAGAAGTCTAAGTTAGAAATATTGGGAAATAATGCAAACGAGAAATGGAAAAGGTATGAACAAAGGCGGTAGCAGAGGGAATGGTGAAAATGGGATAGAATTAAAAGACATATTGAAGTTAAATTCAGTAAGACTAGTGCCAAATTGATTTAACATTAGAAAAATTCATTGCTCTCACTAAGCACCAGAGCCAGTGCTGTTAAAGGTATGTAATTCTGCAGGTACAACTTCTAACCTTTAAATAGAACTGCAATTAAAATTCAGTTTTATAGAAGATTTTTTTCTGTATTAGGCTATTAAGTGTAAACTGTAGGTCAAAGCACATGTTACCCATTTTTAGTATCCAAAGCACCTCGTACTATATACACAGCCAATATATGATCTGGGTTGAGCTGAACTGACATACCCATAGTGCAACTTCCATCATATCATACATCTTTTTCAGCATACGTTTACTGAATGTATGCTATGGGCCTGGCCCTGTGATTTTTGCTAAGGATAAAAAGATTTAAGAATAATATTCTTACAGTCAATGTTCAGTCTAGACAAAGAAATACATATAAGATGATAATTGCTGTGTTGGAAGTAAGCACAGGATGGATACGTGCAAATATTAATGCTGGCTAGGAGTTAATTAGGTTTGCTGCAGGGGTGGTGGTGGTGGTATGGAGTGGGTATTAAGGGCATGAGAATGATCCTCTGTGAGCAGAGATTGGGGCCTGAGAGTTCTCTGAATAACCCTGGAAAAATAGTGAAATAATGGAAGGGGGAGAGATGAATAATGAACCATAACAATAAATAGGTAGGGATATGGTCTCTGCACCATGCTTAGGCATCTGAATAAGAGAAAAACAGGAAGAGAAGATAGTTTCAAAGAATAGGCTGTAAGTTCAATATCAGGCTCATTGAGATATGTGTTAGTAGGCTAACTATAGTAATAAATAATGACTTCAGAGGCTTAACCCAGTAGAAGTTTCTATTTCATCAATATCACAGCTCAGTTACTGGTGTCTGGGGAGTTTATGCTCAAAGCAGCCACTCAAGCATCAAGACTACTTTCACCCTTCTGTTCACCCTTCTCTAGATCCTTAGACTCACCTCCGTGGAGCTCATGGAAGAGCAAAAAGAATGGAAGGCTCTAGTAAAATTATTTTATAGGGTAGACCTGAAAGAAGCCTGTGTCATATCAGCATACATTCATTGCATCAGTCATACGTCAGTCAATCACATGTCATTCCTGCCTTTGCCAGACACTGGGGAATTTAGTTTACCTGGATGCCTTGCAGGGAAAGGAAAAAGAATTTGGTGACCAAGTTTCTGTCTGCAAGTAGAAATAAAAAGTAGATAGCTAGGTTTGAAATCTATTAATATATTTATGAGTCCTGAACATAAAACAGTGGCAGTTTAAATCATTTTAAATCATAGTAGTGAATGAAATATCTAAGTATGATCAACTGTATTGAGGAAAAAAAAAATCCTCAAGGAAATGTCAGGATTTTATGGATACATTAAAAAAAAAGACCATGGAAAATGAACCAAACGTCAATGACCAGAAAAGGAGGAGGAAGAGCAGAAGAGAGAATGTCAAAGTTATCAGGGGAAGAAAGCATTCAAGAGAGGAAGTGGTCAAAGGCATTATAAACTTTAGGGTAGTTAAGTAAGATGGAAACCACTGGCCACATTCTGAAACTTTATTTCAGTTTGGTATGAAGTCATCACACCCTCTAGATGGCTGAGTGAGTGACCCACAAGGAAGGGGACTATGACTCTATCTAGAGCAATAAATTGTCTTGATTTATGATGTCTCAACTTTCAGAATTAAAGATGATAGTTTTCTGACTAATTAATTGCTGAGATTTTAAATTAGCTTTAACAAAAACTTTACATCTAGAGTTACTTTTTGCGGATTAGTTTTGTGTGTGATGTCTTTCTCAAAAAAAATCTAAAAAATCAATGAAAGTCCCTTTTAATTCAAATTACTTTTCATATTTATAATTTTCCAATTAAACACATGTCCCAATCAGATAATGGTTTCTTTGTGGATTCAGAATACATGCGAGATAGATTTACAGATGTTCTTCACATTTATATGTATATATATCTATGTACTTTCTCATGGAGTTGTCTAACTTAATTTAAAATAGTGATGAATAAAAGCAATATATATAAGTACCCTGCTAAATATCTCAAGGGTGTGTTTGAAATTATAAGGAACCGTGATGCCATTGTTTGGAAACTGTGTCATTTCAAGGAGCAGGGCAGATGGGAAGTGGGGCACATTATCTGTTTTAAGTCAATGTTTAAAATATTTGAACATTAATAATAAATGCTCTGAAAGTATAGGTACACATTGTATGGCATTGAAAATAATGTGAAGAAATAGTTTTCAAATGTTCTTTTTACTACTGCTCTTTCTTAAAGAAAAGTCTTGCATAACTAATACAGAAAACAGGTGCAAGAGGTGCTGCTGTATTTGATGATTCCCTGGATGCTGACCTCTGAGGCAACTCTGAGGTCTCCTAAGTCAAAAGGAGCAGAGTTTGAAAACAACTGTTGTGAAGAACGTGCTGTGTGGGGTCAAGATGCTTGAGAGCTCTAAGTAGGAAAGATTGAGAAGAAGAAATTAAGCAAGTGGCCAGTGGAAGGCCCTCAAACTAAAATAAATGAAAGAGCTGACGTAGAGTGGAGTGGCCTGTGGTGCTGAAAAGGGACCAGAGGGCAAGACAGGCCTGGGAGAAGCTTGAGAGCAGACCTTCATAGCAGACACAGCCAACAAAGCAAAACCAAATCTTCCAGACCTTTAAACAGGTAAAGCACAAATGATATTGGACAGCAATGATTCATACTAAATAAAATGAATGAAACTTTTGCCTCTTAACTATAAAAAGCATGAATCATGAAACATCTTCCTCTTGGATTCAAATTCCATTCACATGTATTCACTCAAAATGTATCTAGCAACCTGTGAGCTGGGCTCTCTGTTGGGGGGGGTGGGCATCAAGAAATCAGACCATCATCCTTCGGCAAGAGTCTTTATTCCTCCTAGAAGAGGAGTGTGTCTATAAAAGTCATGGCAGAGGGAAAGACGTCATCCGAGTAGAGCATAGAAATAGGGCTTCTAAAACTGACAGGTGGGCCAAGGCAGAGAGGATACTCTCCTAATAGAAAGGAAACTTGAACTGGGTCAGTGATACATCAACAGTGAAAACAAATTAGTAAGTCCAATAAAGAGAAACAAACTTAAATGTATTAATGTCTTCGTATATGCCAGGCATTGTAGTCTGTGGTCCCTTTGGCTTATCTCTTTGAATGTAACTGAACACAACCAGCAATGCACTATGACTTTGATATGCTTAACCTGATACTTTTCTCATCCCAGATTAACAGACACCACTCAGAGGATCTCATTTAAAAATACCCACCAAGTTGTATCCTGTCATCAATATTCTCCCAAAAGGAATTCTGTGGTCAGTCTTGAAAGTAATGACTTTTCTTCTATGACCCATGGAGGAAAAACAGATGTACCAATTTAAAGTTTCATAATTTTCTGAATAATGTATAAAAATTATTTTCTCAGCTTGTACAGTCTCAAGATGATGAATGGTACATGTCATGAAATGTATATCTGTAAGATCAATATTCCTTTGACAATGATGTGTTTAAAAGGAAGACTGAAACTTCTTAGGTGTGTGAACCCTAGAGATTTTACTTTCATAATCTCATTGAGAAAATTCTTAATTACATGTAAAAATAGGATTTAAATCCGAATTGTGTTATTTCTATGCTGAGGATACAAATCAATTTTTTGTATTTAAAAAATTACATTTCCTTCTCTTCCCCATCAAAGTTTTTTGATAATTTTTATTTAACCATCCTTTCCCTCCCCAATTCTACATAATTCATTGACATTAATATTATTACCACCATAAATAATGTAAAGTTACAGTTTAAAAGATAATAGCATTTAATCTTCTAAAATAGATTTATCATCTATTGGAGATAAAAGTACCATGCAAATGATAAAATAGACTTATTTCATTGATACAATTAATCTATTAGTGATGAGGTAACCAATCAACTTTACACACTGAAAAATTAATGGACCGTTATATGATCAGGATAATTTTACTGCATGTGGCATAAATGCACTTTGAACTGCCTCTAGCAAACAAGAGTAATTTATTGGCTAAGATAACCAAGGTAAGGACAGAGTTGTAATGAGGTCTCTGCTCTACTCCTCTCTTTATGCTGACTTCTCCCATTATTGCTAGACACAGTATTAATGGTAATCTCCACAATTAAATTACCTCCCATATGACACTGAAGAAGAGCTAAGAGTTCTTCTGTTTTGTCCCAAATTCACAAATCTCAGGAAAGATTCTTCCTTGTCCCACCTGGAAGTCAGATGCTGACTCCAATAACAATAAACATCACGAAGAGAGTATCAAAATCTTTATGAAGATGACAACTTCTTTTGGAAACATCTAGTGAATATGGAGGCAAGAAAATTGCTAGAATGAGTTGGTGGGAGTGTGGTGAATCGCTGCATCAGGCAGACAAAACAACAGATGGTTTTAAACAACAATTTGTTTTGTCTTCCTACTTTCTAATTGGCAACCATTGTCCTAGAAGCATAATTGTACTTATTCTTTTTTTTTTTTCCTTTTTTGCAGCACAATAAAAGGGCTTCCACAACTTTAAGGCAGCAAACAGAAGAGTTTAACTCATACATATTGCCAAAGTTACATGGAGGGGAAAACAAAGGTTAGTTTCAAAGTAATGCTATTCACTTGGATCACTTTAAGGGAGCTAAAAATCCTTCCAAAGATAACTAACTTTGTGATGATGTTATAGACTGAATGTTTGTATCACCTCCAAATTCATACATTGAAGTCTAATACCCACTATGATGGTATTTAGAGGGGCAGCCCTTAGGAGGTAATTACATCATGAGGATGAAGCCCTTATGAATGAGATTAGTGCCCTTTTAAGAAGAGAGCAGAAAGCTATCTTGCTTTTATCCATCATGCAAAGATGTTGAAGTCAGAAGTCTGCAGACCAGGAGAAAGCTCTCACCATAATCTGATCATGCTGGCATCATAATCTCCTACTTCCCACCTCCAGAACTGTGAGCAAATGTTTTGTGTCAATAAGCCACCTAGTTTATGGTATTTTGTGAGAGCAGCCCAAGCTGACTAAGACAGATGATAACTAAACTGAAAGCAAGGAAAATAATATGCAGATTTTATTGTCAGGAGTTTTTTGTAAACTCTAAAAACTTTAAAGAATATAGTAGCTTAAAGAGAAACTTATGATACAATGTAATACAAATAAGAATAGTAATACGAGTGAGTATATTGTACTGAGGAAAGGCTCAGAAAATATCATCTTTCAAACCTTTAAAATAAACAGGATATTTTTCTTTCCTACTGTGAGTATATGGTGGCTGTTTACTTTTCAATAATTCGTAATTTTTTTCTTTTCTGGCTAAATTTTGTAAGCTAGGTCTGTGACACCCTAGAGATCCAGGTGGAGGTTTCTGGAAGTTGGGGCCCAGCTACAAAAATAATAAAATAATTAACAAGGAAGCCAGAATATTCTTTCTTTTACTTTCTTTGCTGTTATTTTAGAAATTAAACAACAACAAGAAAATATGAAGAACCTTGTGTATCCTTTGAACTTCCTCTCATACCACATTTTTGAAAACCAAGGGGAAACAAAAGTCAGTCAAACCAAATGGAAGGAGAATCTTAAACCTGGCCATCAGGCAAGCCCATCAGATGATAAGGAACTATTCTATGAGAAAAAGCCTTAGTTTTTAAGATTGGATATTTACAAGAGTTTAGATTTCCCAACAGAGATGTCATAGGTTGTGCATCACCTAAGTTTGCTTATTTCATTCCCAAATAAAACAAGTCACCATATTAGAGGGACTTTAGTGGAACCATACTATTTTGTGTCTTTGACCTGTCAAAGAAAATTATCTTTGTCAATATATTTCATCCGCTGTTGAAGTACTTGTATGTTTTTCACTATTTTAAAGCAAATCTTGAAGGAATTGGCAGCTATGTCACGTGCATTCTGTACGCAAGCAACTCGACAAAAATACAGGTGTGCCTTGGTGAAGACAGCTCTTAGCTTTCTTTTCTTTTCTTTTTTTCTTTCTTTCTTTACTTTTTCAGCTCTTAGCTTTCATCTATTGTGTTCAAGTTGTTGCCATCAAAGAAGAATTTGCATTTTATGAGCCCATCTTGGAACCTGGAAGGAATGTCATTGTCTTCAAAATGGTAAAGAGCTTTTCTTTTCTTTTCTTTCTTTTTTTTTTTTTTTTTTATTTCCCCTTGGCCAGGGAAAGCTTCCATTGGAAGACAAATCTTGGTGTGCTCTGCACAGGTGGAGCACCTGCAATGCTTGGCAACACATCTGGCTTGGCTGCTTTCTTGAAGAAAGGCACTCCACATGCCATAATGACTCACTGCCTTCTATACCGGCATGCGATGTCATAAGAGCCTCTGCCAACAATTCTGAAAGAAGCTTCGTCCACTGCCATGGAAAGATCAACTTTATCAGAGCCAAGAATTCAAATCACTCATTTCAGCATATGTTGTCAAGGGAGGAAAGAAGAATGTGGACTTCTTTACTACAGACTCCAAAAGCAAAACTTTAAGAGCTTGATTGTACTTTGGGAAATAATTTTCCCTTTTTGTTTTCTCTACTTCTCTTTTATTGATTTATTTATAATAATAATAATTATTATTACTGTTTTTTATGGAGGGGAACAGAAAAAAGATAATTTGCTCTAAAGGAAAATCTACTCTGAACTACTTGACAAGGAGGAGTTGATTCATATCTTGGCTAAGGAAAAGTATATCTGACAATATGAATGGGGTAAACCATTCAAGACAAAGCCTTGAATTGTAGATGCTGCTAAAAACAAAACAAAAATATACAACTCCCTATCCCCAGTTCAAACCACCACTGCAACAAACTACAAACTATCTGTATCCAAGTCACCAGTTATGAACCAACAACTAGAATTGGGCAACTATCCTAAATTTATAAATGCTAGAAAAATAATATTTTTAGTCTGGATTGAGGGTGATAAAGTCTTGCCAAATTCTCTGCGTAAAGAAATCTACAGATCCCTGGAAAAATTATAGAGTCCTTCCCAAGGTTACTTTTCCTAGACAAAGTTAAATATTGAAATCTGGATCCATGATCCTCTTCTTGCTGTCAAAGAAAGCATTACTGCCGCAGACTTTGACCTCGAAGATAGAATAAAGACTTGCTCTGCCAGGATTTCAAATCAAGAAGTCCCAGAGAATTCAGTTATTACTTGACAATGCACACTAGCCTGCCAAAAGCCATTTGTGAAAAACATTGATTCTACTCATAGGTCTTCATAAGTGAGATTATTAGCATATGGAGTCACTTAAACAAACCACCAAAAATATCAGAAATAGATGTCAAAGATAACATGCATGCTTTCAAATTAATGACAATTCCATATTTTTTAAAGTTGAAAAATACAGATTCTTACTGACATTTTCCTTGAGGCAGAATTTATTTGTTGTATTTGTGAAATTGGATCTTAAGTTTTGGATGCCTTAAAATTTTCAGTAAGCATTGTTTAATTACATTTATAAATACATGCGAGGAAGAAACACAAAAATCTTTGACGATTTCTTTCATGCTTTGTCTCTTACAATTTTGGGATTAAGTAGTTAGGTATAACAGCTACAAAGTTAGTTTCCAAACTTAAGTAGGCACTCCCAAATGACCAGCAACCTGAACCACTCTTTCTCCAGAAAGCTTCATTTCTAGGTCTTCCTGGAGGAAGTCTGAACTTCTCTACACTTTAGATTTCTAACTCTTGTCAATCCCTTCTTGCTGTCAGTAGATAAGCCTGATTTTTTTCTTCACAGGGAAGTTTCTTCAACGTCTATCACCAAACCAGTAAACTAATATGCATCTGCAGATCTACTCTATCTCCTTTCTCTCTATTTACCATGACTTTTGGTACTTCTGTATGATCTCATCTAGTGCAATGGCTTCAATTATTTTCAAATGTTACCAATTCAGTATCACTCACCCCATCCCAGAGCTGCATATCTAAATGCCACAGTGGCTACTTGGATTACCTGTAGAAATTAAATTCAACAAGTCCAAATCTTAATTGATCTCTTTTTACTCAAACTTCTCTTTCTCCTCTGTAGCCCATCTGAATGGAGATGCCTTCAACAAACCAGTGGCTTCAGATAGAAATCTTGGATTAACCTTCAACTTTCCTGTCTCATACCACTCACATCCAAATAAATAAAATTTTATCTATTCTGCTTATGAGAGTCTCACAAAACCAACCACTTCTCTTTACGCCCCTTGTCAAGAATATGGGACGTTATTGGGTGCCTGGGTGACTCAGTGTGTTAAGCCTCTGCCTTTGGCTCAGGTCATGATCTCAGAGTCCGGGGATCGAGCCCCACATAGGGTTCTAGCCCCACATAGGGCTCTGCTCGGGAGGGGGCCTGCTTCCCCCTTTCTCTCTGCTTGTCTCTTTGCCTATTTGTGATCTCTCTGTCAAATAAATTAGTAATAATAAAAAAAAGAATACAGGATGCTATCATATTTTCCTTGTGTTGCTACAATTGACTTCTTACTGCTTTCCTTCACTGCAGTTTTATTTCTCCCTAGTCCATTCTCCACAGTGCTTTGAGTAAGATTTCTACACGGCAAATCTAATGGAAAACCCTGCAAAGATTTTCCAAAGTTCTTCAACAGAGTCAAGCTTTCATAATAAGGCCCACAAGGTCCTGCATAATCCAGCCCTGATCACCTTTCCAATGTTATTTATTATTCCTACATTTTTGTATGTCATATTCTAGCCGTTGAGTCTTTTAGAGTTCTGCAACTACTCTCTTAAAACCAGAACTTCTGTTTTCTATGCCTTCCTATCAACTGGCTAATGACTACTTTTCCTTCAGCTTAGAGGCCATTTCCCCAGAAAATCGTTCTTAATTCTTTCAAGTCTGAGCTCCGTGTTCCTCTTATGTGAGGGAGTGTGCTGTTTTCACAGTAAATCACACCAGTCATATTGCATTATAATGTCTCATTACTCACCTATCATATTTGGGGGTATGGCAGAGGAGATAAACTTTTTCCTTATTCTGTGTGTTCTATAGTCTGCCAGCCCATGTCTATTACTAGTACTTAGTAGAAGTTCAATGAGATACAATAGGAATACATTGTGCATATCATTTTGCTTGAGTTTAACACACTTTCTTAGGGAAAGTTTATAGCTTTTATTAACTTCTCTGAAAAGTCCTTAGTCTCAAAATAACTAAGCATGATTATAGTATGCTAACTGTGAAAACACTGTAAGATACAGTCCAGCAGATTCTAACTGAGTATATAAAAATAGCCTTCCTGCATGTATCTATACAAATGGTCAATTGAAATAATGACAGATGGTTATCCCTTTACCTCAAAACTGAAAAATAAACAAATATTGTTCCCTCAACACACATGTACATGTACACATGTACATGTACACATGAACACACACACACACACACACCCTTCTTGGAAATACCTTTTGTAACAATGCACAAGGGAATTACTGTGAAAAATCTGAATGTTTTCAAGAACCTATGATTTGAAAGCACAAGAGAAAAAAAGCTATGAAAATAAAAAAATGTTCGGTGAATTTGGTTCATGGAAAAAATATCAAGATTGGTTTGGTTTACTTGTTTTCTAAACTTTAAATTTTGCAACAGACTCAAAATAAGTTGTAAAAATTATACAGAGAGGTTCCATTGGCTCATCGTCCAGCATTCCCAGTGGGGACATGCTATGTAACTACACTGTATTCTCAAAACAAGGAAATGAATTACTCTTCATCAGTGTTTGTGATAGAAAATATTCTGTTTCATAACTGAGTCTCTTATTTTTACCATGTAAAACTGTCTAAATTTGATCAATTCAGTAATCATTTGAGTTACATTTATTGATCATTTGAATGTCTATCAGAGGCTACATTAAGTATTTCAAATTCCTTTTTTTTTTTTTTTTTTAGTATTTCAAATTATTAAAATTAATCCCATAGAATAGACACTAATATTCCCCAATATATAGATGATGGAACTAAAACATAGAGTAGTTGAGTAATGTGCTTAAGGTCACACAGGCAGCGAGTATGTGGCTGGGGAACTTCAAAGTTTGCAGGCCTAAATCACCACACTCGAATAATGATCTACTTCCAGAAATGCTTTTCCATCTCTGGAAGAGTTAAAAGATTAATTGACCATCTCTCATTATGAATTAGATTAAACTGCCTGCATGCTTGCTTGCATTCTTCTAAGACAGATCTAAGATCTATCTCCCTGGAGGAAGAGAGGAAAATCAGGGAAGAAAGAAAAAAAAGAGATTATATTCACCAGGCCTGAGTGGGAGGCCAGGAGGCAAAAACAAAGACCCTGGGGCCGGCTGTCTTGAGGCTGCCTATATATGACGTTCATCTAGGAAGACGGAAAAGGGGTAGGAAACTGAAGGCAAACTTCGAACGTCTCCAAATACTGCCCCAGACCGGTTCTGAATGTGGGAAGAATTCAAATCTTTTCATCACACCCTTGCAATCTCATGCCTCCAGGATCCAGACTCAGGACAATATATCAGCACATTACTCATTCATTCCAGATTTTATGGGTCAGTTCTAACTCTGAGTATTCTGGTCTCCTAGGTTTGAGACAGAAAACGTAAATTTCCTGGAAATTTCTGTATTATGCATTAGCCTGACAAAATTCTCCAGTTATGTCTCAATTTTTCATACCTGATTATTTCAAGGCAACTTTGACTTACCTTACCTGGTCCATACCAAACACCCCCATGCTTTGTCCCTTCGACCATCATAAGTTCAGTTTGTTCCAATTAATTTGGTTTATTTCCTCTAAATATTGAGAAGTTATAACATTTCTTTTCTGTGAAGATGCATTTTGAAATCCTAACAATTGCTTTCCATATCATTTTGAGATTCAAACTGTTCAAAAGGTAGAGATTGCCTATTCCCTCCGATCTGACTGTAAATACTGTAAACATTTTCTCTTCAGAGTAGTTCACGGTGAGGAAAAAGCCATCATTTGATTCTTAGCATAATTTGTAGTATACATCATAAGACAAATTCTTCCTTCCTCCTGTTATTGGCAGATGTCTTAATTAATCTTTCTTTCATATTAATGAAAGCCTCAACTGCAGGACTTACCCAACTCTTTAAAAAAAAAAATCTTCAGTAAAGTTAATAACCTCAGAGAGTTTGCAAAGCTAGTCTGGAATTTACAGAACAAAGCTGTGAAGAGCCACAGGCCTTCTCTAATAAAGACATCGCTTGTTTCTACTGCATAGTTTTGCTTACACAGCTTTAAAGACGTTCTCTCTGTCTTGAGGGTAGTAAGCCCATTCAAATGCCCTATTTTTCTTCTAATTGCTTTTCTGCCACTGGCTTGTTAGCACGTCTCACCATCACACACACACACACACACACACACACACACACACACACTCTCTCTCCCTTCCCCCACTTCAGTATTTACCTCCAGCCCATCAAGTTCGTCAGCCTCAGGATGTAGGAAACACACTGCTCCTTAAAAACCCAGCAGAAATGTGCATATCTGAACCTTCATGCTGTGTATATAAGCTCTGTCAGTTTCTCCTTCTCTTTTCTTTGTGTTCTGTGATATTCAGCACTTTCTGCAAAGAATGTAATGAAAAAAATAAGAAGATCAAAGTAGGTGCTTATCGCCAGCGACATGTCCAAACAGGCACTCTGGCCTTCTCTAATATGCTCATCTAATTTGCTCCTGAGCCCAGGCCTGGAAGAAAAGCATCTTGAGGAAGTTTTCTTCCATGGGCCGAGCCATCTGCTAATGCGGGCCTGTGCCAGTAATTTACAAGTAATGGTTTACAGCTGTGAACCCTGGCTTCTGAGCTGTTTTGGTCATTTAGTAATTACAACAGTTTCATTAACATTTAAAGGGAATAGTCTGCTCAATATCAATTAGGGACTATCTGCAACCATGTAGCTCCATTTTCATATTTGCATTTGACATTTAATATTCCGCACACATAAATTCTTGGTCTTGAAAATGCATTGCCACAGAAGGTCAAAATTAATCCAGAGCCCATTTCTACCTAGCTCTACTAAGCTTTAGGAAATATTTCTGCAGAGAGTGGGAACATAAAAGGTTATTTTGGGGTAGTTTTACACATCTGAACATTTAAGTACTTTTCCCCATTACTGAAGTTAAGGTTGCAGAGTTCTCCTCAATTCTTGTTATATCTCCTGTATTCTGGGGACATTCCAGACTTATCTGAGGCAGATTTGCATAGTATTAAGCAGAAAGATGACATCTATTACTGGCAAATCTTACATAACTGTAGTGATATTTAACTTTAATATTGGAGGGTTATTGGGGGTGCTGTGGATTTCAACACTTAATAAATAGAACTAGACTATGACAAAAAAAAACAGTCTTTTTAAGATCAATTACATCAGGAAATAGGTTTTGATCTCTAATTAAATTGTTGGGCAAAGGGTGGTTATGGTAGGGTTTATGAAAGAAGAAACAAGAGCCCCATGATGATTTGAATTTCATGTGGCTGATTATGGTCTACCCGGCTCTGATCCCTGATGGTAGGTGATTTTGGTAGAGGACAGAGTGAGAAAGTTAGAGCAAAACCTGAGTAAGCTGAAGGTTTTTTTTTTTTAGGAGTAGAAAAACAGAAGCTCCCATCAGGAGAGAGAGGAACAGTTTGAGATTATTAGGGGCAGATCACAGAGGTTGTTGCTAAGTGTGGTTTGAGTGACAGAGGTTAAAACCAGTTCGAGTTGAAGTCTGGGGTTCATTTTGACTCTTGGTTCCCAGGGTCTGGCTGTGATACAAGGTGAATCATTGAGCATGTACTATTATTCTAAGGGTCAGAGATAGGGAAGAGCCCACTGAAGGAAGGGAGAGAGATGAAGAGCTCACTGAAAGACACTCCCGTCGGCCAGTATAATTGGATTCCATGCAGGTCTGTGCAGATAGGAAACCATGACTTACCAGATATGGTGGAGGGTGCACCCTGAGATGTGTTAATATGCAGCGAATGCATTTTTTTAATAATGCAAAACAGATCCATTTGCATGCATAGCAACAAGGAGGATTAGGATACTAGATAAAAAGGAAAATAGTTTTCTGTCAAATGGAGATCAAGATTCATAAGTAGCTGACTTTGGGATCTGCTCTAATGGGAAGGCTTGCTGTGTTGCCTTCAGATACAAAGTCTCTACCTGAGCTTCAGCAGGGTTTTCAAACAAGCCTTCCTGCTAGACCAGCTTTTCTAATCCCTTTTAACAGCCAAGCTGGTATTCCAGATGTAGCCAGAGAGCTAGGTTCTTGTCTCACGGAGTTGAAGAATGAATTTCATGGACAAAGGAGAGTGAGTATAGCAACAGAGATTTTATTAACAAGGATATAGAAAAAGCTCTCAGGAGTGAGAGGGGTCCTTATAGGGTTGCTTTTAGGGTTGGTCTTTTTTTTTGAAGGCTAACCTTCAAAAAGGGAACTTAAATCATTTTAACATCTCTACTGATAGCACCATTGAGTAAGGACTAGTGATAACACCTTTAATGATTTACTTCCTTTTTAGGGTCAAGTAATTCTTGGTGACAAGCAGCTGTTCAGGCAGTGGGGTCTCGTTTGTTCGCTTATCTCTGGTTTCCTTACACCTCCACATTTTTGTGATTTTTGTGAGCCTGATGCCAGAGCGGGGTATCTATCTCTCCCTACCTAGGCCCTCCCCCCATCCCTGACTCACAGATACCCTATATTCCCCTTTGGTTTATCTAGGAACTTTCCCAAGAAAGTTTGAGTTTTTAACACTATTCACAGTCTTATGCTTCTCAAGCAGATAGAATAACTTTAGGAGCACAGATAAAGTGAAAATCAGTGGTAGTGGTGATAGTGGGGGAACCTGTATGTGCTAGAGCCCTAAGGTTTGGATAGAAGTCTCACTCCCCACCTCCTAGCAGCTCAGCCTCAGGTAGGGGTGAGAGGTGGAAAGGAACAGGGCTAGCTAGTAGGGAAATATCCTGACCAGATCATTTAGGTTATCTTTCATTTAGGTTATATTATATAATTCATATAATCTGCCAAAAATAACATATCTTACAAAACAAATCATTCAGGGCCAGTTTCATTCAGTATACATAAATGACCTTGTCTCACACATTCATTGGCTTCTCTAGAACTTACTTGCAATGACCTCCTATTGCTAATTAGACCAATCCAGAAGGTTTGCTCTATCTTGTCAAATGATTTATGATTAGCTTTGTATCACTATGCATCTCCAGTTGGCTTGTGTCTTTGTAACCTTTCACCCCAACTAGAGTATTCCAGAGGACAGGGTCAGAGGCTTCTACTTTTCTACCTTAATAGCTCCCAGCTGGGCCTAGGAAGTTATTGCCAGCTCTCCAACTGGGATCAGACAACCCAAAAGGAGGCTGATGATCAGGGGAATCAATACAAATAAATAAATGAATCCATTCTCCAAGACTGAAGGTCAGAAGCATGACTTTAGTTTCCAAAAAATCTAGAGCACATGATGAGGCAAAGTCTGAAACACAGGAACTGGGGACACTAAGTTACCATGTGGACATGGATCTTGGGACCAGGGACAGATTCCTCAGTTTGTCAGGTCATCAGATAAGCAATTTATTCCTTTGCCTCATGCTTATGGAGAGGGAGCTTAGTGTATCTTTTGGGACTTCAGGCATTTGAAGGCTCAGGAGGTGGATGGAACCAGAGCCCTGATTCCAGAGGTTATGTTTCTGGACTAAGGGATATTTCAAAAAGAAAAAGAGGAAGGAGAAGGGGAAGAAAGGGAAGAAACAAAATAAGAAGATTGAAGAATATATGAACAATAAACAATATATTAAAAAGTTCTGTCTGGATTTCATTGACCTTGGTAAACAGTAGGCCAGCTCTGATACCTTAGGGCAAAGTCAGTGACAGGTCTGGAATCTTGGGGAATTTGTGATGAAGAAGTCCTACAGTAGCTAGTAGAGATCAATTTGGAAACTTGTGCTGTGAAGAACAAATATTTCAACCCTGGAAGATACTGGAAGAAAGCAGTCAAGGGCTCAGTAATGTAATGAGAGGAGGAAAGGAGAACCAAGATGCAAGAAATGGAGTGGTAGGACATTATGGAAATATTAATGAGCTTGATTCTGACTCCATGTATATTGACCCTTAGCTTCTCATGTTTCCTATGTCTCAAGTTGAGATGAACCCTCAACATGGGTAGAGCTGAAGCTAAGGAGAAGAGCTTTGGCGATACTGGAGAGAGACCCTGGCACCTATGACCATAATCTCTTCATGGTTGATCAAAATGCAATCTTAACCACATTTAACAAAACAAAATTTTTTTCAAAATTACAAAACTTGTGTGTGCTTGCATTTTTTTATGTATTAATCAGGGTAATTAGTTGCTGGGCTGTCAAAGTGGATAAGTCTCAGTAGTTTAGCAAAATAGTGTCTTATACCTTCTTCCTGTATAGTCTACCCATGACTCTATGCAGTCATACCAGAGATGTGGCTATTTCCAGATTTGCCTTTATTTTCCTCTTCATTTAAGCAGTGCTAGGTGGGAACCAAGAAGAAGCGATCACTACCATTGGGCCAAGGCAGAAATCAGTCAGATGCCAGCAAGTGGTTAGAACCAGAGCCTAAATATGACTGGGGAAAGGGATATTTCCTTATCTCTGTTCATAGCACAGAGAAGCTAAGAAATGTTGTTTTCAGTGTACAAATGAGAAAGGGATACTGGTGTAGTAAATGATTAACACATTCTCTCTTGAAATTATGGAATGCCCAGATAACTATAGAATGGAAGAGAGGGGGAAAAAAAAAAAAAAGCACATGCACTGAGTTTTATAAATTTTACAAATTTTATATCATGTTATCATCAAAGAACTTTAAGGTAGATATAATTCCTTATTCTCCAAATAGGAAGACTAAAGTCCAGAAAATTAGATAGGTTAAACATGATATAGGTAGTACTTGTCAGGTTGACCTCAAATGTATCTGTTTCTCGAGAACCTACCAGAAGTCTTTGGTGAGTTTTTAATGACATAGTTGGGGGTGAGGGGTGGGAATGAGAGTCAGGCAAGTGCATATGAATCTATAATGTGCATTTGCCACTCCCTTGCTTGTGTTTCTGAATTAGTAACTTCTCTGAAGCTCTGTCCTCAATGGTAAAATAGAGATGCTGTGATATTAGCAGCTTTGTCATGATCAAGTAAGTAATCCACTATCTCTAAAACCTTCCTAAATATTGAAATTACCTAGGATGCTCATAGGAAATACATATATTTCAATAAGGTCTTTCAGATTCTGATAGATAGGGACCAGAATGAAGCCTGGACATTTGTATTTTTAGTAAATTGACAAATTTAAATAAATTTAGTAAATTTACAAATTGACACTGAAGAAACCCACAACTGAGGTACAGACATCTAGCACAGTTCTTCTTATCACTTAATGACTGTTGTTATTATTGAAGTTGACAGCCTGATTACTTACATTTCCAAATATTATCTGCTCTGGAAGTCCCACTATTACTCACTATCTACCCATCAAGCTACTCTTATTAGTTCATGTTGCATCCTCTGGAGCTCTCTGCACTCCTGGGTCACAACTTATTATTTAGTTTTTACTATGAGAGCACAGAGATCAGATCTGGCTTTCAGATGGATTTTATAACTTGAGGCTGAGCATTTAACTTAAAGCATCCAGAAACTAGACCTGGCTAATTTAAGTAGGAAAAAAAAAATACAAAACAAAACAAAAAAACACAAAACAACAACAACAACGACAAAAAAACCTTTTACGGTATGTTGGATGATTCAGAATCTCTCAAAGGGTGAAGGCATGGACTAGAGAAGCAGGAATTTGTTTAACAGCTCCCACCTCACAATCCTGTGGCAACCCTACTATTGCTGGATTCAAATGCTACTTCTTGGTCCTCTGATTCCATCAAAGCCAGGCACCAGTTGCTGTTGGTCTAGTCCCTTGTATGTTTTGTGCCCAAATCACTTGCCTGTATCTTAGTTACAAGGGAGGCTGAAGAAGTGAGATTCCTATTACCTCTGCCTCTTTCACATCTCATAAGATATGAAATTTCTCAAAGGAGAGAGGATCCAGAAGCTACATGATAAAAGGAGTGAAGAATGTCCACCATGACACCCTTTCTAATGTCTACCTCACTCTGGTGTGAGACTGACACAGCCAAATGAAAGATAGAGGAAATGCTTAATAAAGGGAACATCTTCCAAGGTGTGATCAGATTAAAGAAATTGGCAGAAATAATGTAGCCACCCAGGACCAATACACTAGGAAAGCTATTACCATGTTTTGAGTGGCTAGGAGAGGAAGTAGTTAACTAGAATCCAGAGACACTAGCCAAAGCTGAAGTCATCTGGATTAAAAATGCTATGGTCTTTGCTTAGAAAAAAGCCAACTGAAGGCCTGGCAGGAAGGAAGCAGGGCAATAGAAAAAGACTCAATCTTCTCCTTCTTTATATTTTCTGTTACTGCCTCTTCTTGGTCAAACCTGACCAGAAGCTGGAAGGCAAGAGAGCTCAACTGATGCACTCCATAAAAGTCAGTTGCCCCCGGGGGCATAAAACAGGCAGAAACTGGATTGCTAGGGACTAATGAGACATACCAGGGAAGGACTGAGAGAGGCTTCTAAGAACTGACGGTGGCCTCTGACCAATAACCAGCAAGAAGCTGGGGCCCTCATTCTAACAGCCCACAAAAAATTGAATGCTGCCAACAACCACACAAGCTTAGAAGCAGACTCTTTCTCAATCAAGCCTCAGGTGAAAATGTATTCCTGGCTGACATCATAATTAAACCTTTGTGGGATCCTGAAGCATAGGATCCAGCTAAGCTGGGCCCAGATTTCTAACCCAAAAAGGCTGTGAGCTAATAAATGTGTCTTGTTTAAAGCCAAAAAAGAAAAAAGAAAAAAAAAGCAATGTGACCAAATCATAAAAATATACATTAACTAGAATAACGACAACAATAATTCCATGTTTTTCCACTCTAATAGAACTTCTTTTTTGACATTTTTGTATTTTTTAATTTTCTTTTTCCTATATATCCTTCAAACATTATTTAAGCATAATACTGAATAACTTTACATTATGGATTTTCTTGTCAGCCATTTTCTTTTGTTCACTAGAAACTATTAAAGATATGGGCTGTGAAATTTTAACAGTAATTTTCTATTCCACTGACCCTTAACCTTGAAAAAAGTTTAATTTAGAGAAGACAAAATTATTGGTGAAGTTTTGTGTTGTTAATTCTTGTTGTCTCTCATTTTCAATCATATATATGGAGGAAAATGTGGGCCATATTTTGACACAGAGGTGTTTGGTGCCTTTTTTTGTGTTTGTTTTTTTAAGCTTTTGCATTTAGTAAAAGAGAAAACAGACATTATAGCTATGCCAGAAAGCCAGGATGGGTTTGATTAAGTTGTAAAAACAACCCCCAATTCTCCGTAGCTTAACAAATTAAAGTGCAGTTTTCTTTGTTTTTGTTTTTGTTTTTATTTAAGTAATCTTTATACCCAATGTGGGGATCGATCTCATGACCCAGAGATTAAGAGTCACATACTTTTCTAATTGAGCCAACCAGGCACGCCAAGTATAGTTTTCAATCACTGAAAGTCCTCTATGACTCCAGGGCAGCCATGCTCAGTGGACGACGTGGGTTCCTTTAACATCTTAACACAACGTGTCTTCCACAATCAATCTCAAAGACCAAGAAAGAGCTAGAGATTCAATACTGGTAATTAAATACTTTGGACTGAAATATTTTACCTTTGCTAACATAAATAACCAAAGAAAGTCCCTTGGCCATGCCTGACTACATGCCTTGAAGAGCAATCCAGTGTGTGCCCAGAAGGAAAGAAGTCCTAGAACTATTGGCAAGCCACTATAAAGTGACCACAGATTCACATAGATATGTTTGGATGTCTATTGTTAGCAGTGAGGTAAAATAATACCTTAAGACAAAGATTTATTTTAGATGCTTATGCCTTTTTTCTTCTATCAAAACCCAAGAAATCTCTTATGCAAGTCCACTTTTGTTTTGTTTTAACAATGAGGATACAGATTTCTTCCATTTACAGAGTCAGTGCTATTATTATAGGAAAGGAAATGAGTGCTTGAACTATTTATCATATCATCAATGGGAGTGACTAAATATTTACAGACGATTTTGAGAGTTAACAAGTCACTTTCACCCTCATCAAGATCAATACTGATGATACCAGGAAGCCAATTTTTCATTAAGTAAAGTCAATAAAGATGATACAGATCTATACAAAATGGGGGGAAATAAGAGCTGCTGCACATTCTATCGAAACTTACAATACATATGAACAAGATTTATGTGAGAATAGCTAATCAAAATGGCTAGATATAAATAGAACTTTAAAAAAATCTTCAAGGTTAAAGTGTGTCTCATTTTGTTCATTTCTGCTTTAGGAAGCTCTATTACTTGGTTTTTCCACAGTCTCTGGAAGCACTGTGCTTACATCCATGCTTTCCCCGGGGCTGATTAGACCCAGAAGGATGTTAATCCGTTGGATGACCCAAAACCAAACAGAATTTTTCTGAATAATAAAAATATTGAGATATCAGAGGGCATTTGGATTTGAAATTTCTAGGAAGGAGTCATAGGTTGTGGGAGTCTTGGGCTATGTGCAAGAGAAGGAAGAAGAGGGTGGCCAGTTGGGCTATGGAGCAGGATGAAGCAGATGCAGCGTGAAACCAAATGATGAAGACTGTTGGGTGCTGAAGGACTGGACTGCGGTTCTTAGCTTAGATACCAGTGAAAAACACAATGGTCCCTCTTATTTCAGCTCGTTTGAGCAAGTTTCTGTTCATTGCAAATGATAATTTTCAGTAAAGCACATATCAATGATCAACTATAACACACACATCATTTTATGGAAACTGCTCTAAAAACCTTGTTACAGAAAACACCATTAAAAATTTCCTTTTATTTTCACAGTTTTAGTTACCCTGAGATCAGCACCTAACTACCATGTACTTAATCATAGCAATATTAGTAACAGTAGCAAGAACTCCATCAAATATTTACTGTGTCAGATTTAAAAAAATATATTAAGTAAACTTTATATCCAGCGTGGGGCTTGAATTCATGACCCCAAGATCAAGGGTCATATGTTCTACTGACTGAGCCAGCCAGGTACCCCATGCAGATACTTTTTAAGCATATCACATGAACTATCTCACTTAATCCTTACTTTAGCTCCAGGAAATAGAAATTATCCTTAGCCTTATCTTCAAATGAGATAGCAAGGCACAGAGATATATAAACTTACCCAAATTCAAATAGGTACAAGTGGTAGAACTGAGATTTGAAAACACAGTGACGTACAGGGCATCTCATCTTTTAGAACATTGACTATCAGTGACTGCATTGTTAACCTTTTTACTCACTATTTTTCAAGAACCTATTGCTGATTAATAGTTTATATGAACTCCATCACATATTTTTAAATTATAGTTATCAAATATCACTTTATATTTACTTAATTTTCCTTATAAAATAATCTTTTTGAAGGTTGTCTAATGATGATTTTCATTTATGTGGTGGAGCATTGTCACTGAATATCACAGATTCAGGAGGATGTATCAGAATTATGCATGCTTATTGATTTAAAAAAATAAAAGTTCTTGTGTAGTTCATATTTTAAAAGACCAGTAACAGGGTGACTGATTTCTTTGTATATGATGATAAGATTTGAACTATTTCATTATAAATTTTTACAGTGGGAAAACAAAAAGTAAAACAAACAAACTATGAAAAGAAAAGCATTTCGTGGAGCCGGCAGTTTCTTGAAAAGGATTTGAGCATCTTAGAAGTCTCCTCAGCTACAACCAATTATTCCCTTTCTCATACCTGGTTTTTCCTTGCCTCTTTGTTCTGATGCTTAAGTTCTGCCATCATTGACTCATTTGTTTAAATATTAAGTATTTGTGTCTTTAGGAATCTTATTTAAAATTATCAATTCCCATGAGATATGGGAAACCTGAAAACTTACCCATTTAGAACTATGGAAGTGGGAACTTCCAGCAGTACAGACCAGGTGGAAGGAACTAGACTTGCATATCATTTCCAGAATAATTAGGAGATAAATAGTTATAAGGAATTATGGAAAGAGGAAGTGGGATAAAGTTGAAAGCAGTTTTCATGAAATTATTTATTTACTTGTTTATTTATCTTTGTTTTTTGCTCATGCTAATTTTCCTATGGCAGAGAGAGCTGTGCTGTTAGGGGCAGAGCGTGGGGATTCAAAGGACCAACATGGAGATATAAACTGGGATCAGAATCCTGAATTGTTTCCGACTTGATCAATAACCAGCTGTGTGAGCTTGGGAGAGCCATTTTATGCTTTTCCCTCGTGGAGAAGTGGAGAGCAGTAATATGTATTGCAACAGTAAATTCATTGTAGGAAATGTCTGTCTCACTGATGAAACACACTGCTTGCCTTGTGCAAGCCTTTCATATGCATGTGTACAGACATGACCGTGAAGGCAATTATCAAGTATTGAGTATGTATTGGGAGCTGTGCCACAGACTTATGTACATTATTACATTCAATCCTCAAAACAATTCTATAATGTAGTTTCTATTCTTATTTTCCACAGAAGGAAGCCAAAGGCTTACAGAAATGAAGGAAATTTCCCCAAACCTTATAACCAAGGATCCTGGCAACTGACTCCAGAACCTATACTCTTAATCACCTTGCTGTAAAGCAGCCCAGATGTGCTATTTTTGTTAAACAATATATTTTACACATGTCCTGAACAGATTTAATAAAAAACGAGTTGTTTGCATGGCACCTGGGTGGCTCAGTGGGTTAAGCCTCGACCTTCGGCTCAGGTCATGGTCTCAGGGTCCTGGGATCAAGCCCTGCATTGGGCTCTCTGCTCAGCAGGGAGCCTGCTTCCCCCTTTCTCTCTGCCTACTTGTGATCTCTCTCTTTCTCTCTGCCAAATAATAAATAAAATCTTAACAACAACAACAACAACAACAAAAAAAACCCGAGCTGCTTATTGTCCAGGGCATTCTATCCATCTTGTGCAGGATAAATAACATTTAAGACGGGAACAAAGAAATTTGAAGAGTTTGTCTTAAGAAAACTAGATAAAAATAAATCTATGATGGCAAATGTGACCACTCTGATACAAGCATTACCTTGCCAATCACAGCCTGGACAATGGTTTGAGACACTATCTGGCCCCCCATCCTGGGGCTGTCTCTTATCGGGGACTCCTTGCAAAGTCAGACAGTAATCATTGTCACTAATGTTTCCGTACCGCCTCAGAAACACTAGAAAAATCTGATCCTACACATCTGTGGCTGCCACAAATCATTAACTGATTCACTCTGAAATGGCAAAGTACCTAGGACCGATCTCACATGAACATGAAATAAACATAAAGCCCATGGCTCCAGAGTCTTAGAAGTATTCTATCCTTACCCCTCCAGCAGAAGTAAAAGAAGGAACCTAGAGCCGATGGGGTGGAACAGGAATGGAGAGAAGAATACGCTCCCATTTACAGCAAGGTGCCTGACGACCTCTGGTCGGGTTGCCCAAGGATGCAACGCTTGAGTCGGACAGCAGAACAGCAGAATAATACATGTGATGACATTAAAGACTGGTTGAGATAACACCCTACAATTATTACACTGGAATCAAAAAAGCATTAAATAACTTTTAAAAAAATAAATATAATAAATAAAAATTGAGGACTGAGCAAGGCTAAAAGATGACAGCTAACGGGAAGAGGAGCTCATTTTTGGATTTCCTTTGAATTGCCCAAAGACTTCAAACAGCGTTTCTGGATCAGGTCATCTGGCCCCAGAGTTAGAGACCTCTCTGCTCTCATCTTGAGTTACATGTGCAGATCATTCTGAGCCACCTGTTCTCAGGGTTCTTGTGATGTTTGGTCACATCCTTTGGAAAGCACCTAGAGTTTCCACCGGAGTCAGTATTCAACAAATGTTTCATTCACTTTGCTAAATTCTGCAAAACGTTGGTTTACTTTTACATTTATGTGGCCCTTTAATTAAAAGTAAACTCCCCTCTTGTGTGCTCTCACTGCCCTCTCCAGAAGTGACTGTCATTCTTATTCCATGTGGGAGAAACTGAGGTACAAAGAGCCTGCTCGGTGTGACACGCTAGGTCAGGCTCATACGTAGTCCAATTCTGCTAATTCCCTTTGCGAGGATCACCGCCCGCACACTTTGTCTTCAACATATTAATGTATACAGCAATCTAGCCATGTGGCAGCTGGTTTAACCAAGAGTAATACCCGGATTCTGAGATTTGAGCACCAATTATCAGGAGGTTCAAAGCACTGATTTATCCCAGTTCCTGCTCCCCCTCCAGTCGTGTACGGAGCTCTAATGATGAGCAATTGAGAAGCCGAGTCTTTCCTCGTGTTCATTACTCTCCAACAAGATCTTAACTTGATAAGGCCACCCTGAAAAGGCTAGATCAGCTTTAGACAGGGGAGCAGGTGCATTTATCAACTGCTTTTGTTTGCTGAGTCAGGGATTGCTATGGTTTTTAACTTCTCTTTTCTACTAAAGAAGTTACTTACTTTTTTTGTTTTTTATATTTAGGCGATTGCTATCTATTCATGACAGCGTTTTCCATTATGGTACCTGAAGAAGGTGTTTAACCTTTTCTCCCAGTTTCTGAAATCATGTCTTTTCAATAAATTGTATATATTATGCAATGAAATGCTAGAGAATTGTCTTATTACTTCTCCCTCCAAAATACTAGCATATGCCTAATTAATACAGGGATATTCCATAAATCATAGGTGCCAAGGAAAAAGCATGTAACTGGGGAAAACTTTACAGAGAATATCAATCAGATCCTGGTACTTGTCATTTAAGTAGAGCACAATTCTCTCAAGGTTTACCAGCCTCTCTGAGCACCAGCCACAGCATTTAGAAACATTAACTCCTTGCTCTCTCCATCTTTAGAATAAAGGAAATCCAGCTTATTACCCTTTATATTGTTCCTGCCTTCTGTGTGGTTTTTTCTTTTGGGGGGGGGTTGGGTAGTGCTGTTTTTATGATGCTTTGCAAGTCAAATGAGTAAGTTCAAAAGAGGGCAGATGCTGAAAAAAAAAAAATCAATGCCATGTCTTTATTTGGCAGCACTTGGTTTGGCTAATTACTGGGTTCAGGTAGGAAACATGGCTAATGGGGCTTAGCAACAGATGGGGAGCTGGTACAAAGCTGTGGGTTCTTCCTCTGCCTGTGCTGTGACTTCCTGCGGTGTTGAACAAGTCATTCAACCTGTTTTTGATTCACTTCCCTTTCACTAAATTATGGATAATAATGCCTACTAGGTATGTCACACATTGTTGAGAAGAATAGCTCATAGGAAGATCACAAAGCACTTTCAAAGAGTTGAAACGCTCTATAGGCACAGGCTCCGCAGAATCAAGCTGAACAGGAGGCGATGCCCCTTTCAGTCAGGTCCTCAGTCTCCCATTTAAAACCGAAATGAATGCAAATCTGAAAGTGACTTTGCATTTGCCACGTGTCCCCTCTGCCTCTCAGGCATCCTATCACTAACTGATTGTAACTATGCAAATGATACCGTTATCTGTGGCACACACTGGCGTTTCTACTGCAGCACCAGCAGTTCGAAATGCTTGATGAATCCAGGGCTGATTGGCAGCTCCAAACTTATCTGTGACCTAATTTGTGGTCAGGAAGTACATGCAGATTTGGATAAGGGCGAAACCAATGACAGCAGGCTTTCCTTGAGGTTTGAAAAGATTTGAAGTTTGGTTGCCAGGGACTTAAAAAAATTATATATATATATATATATATATGTATATATATATATATATATATATATACATATATATATATATATATATATATATATATATATATATTTAAAGTCTGCATCTGAGATCTGGATTGAAAGCAGAATTCGTCAAATGCACCAAGAATTCTGAAGCTCTAGAGAGCTTCACGGAGCAAAAAGTAATCCCGAGATAAAGAATGGGAACGATTTCTGCGGCTGCTAAAATGATTGCAGAGGGATGATTGGTGGTGATGATTTCCCCATCGTTACGGAGCAAGGAAATCTGCCGGGTCCCCATGCCAAAGAAGCAACAGATTTACCTCGGTAATTCCCAGGCGCTTTAAGCACTGGCTCCTGTACTAAAATAAACACATAAAGAAAGAAGCCGAGTGTTAGATTACGGGGGTGTGCGGAGAACATCAGAGGAGGAGACAGACATGTGTGGATCGCCTGCCCGGTGGACGCTCCGCTCACACTTCTATAGACCGCGCTACTGAACTCTACGGTGGTCCAGTGACTTGCCCAAGTTCACCGAGCTGGTAGGTGGCGGAGCCCCGAGGAAAACACACAGGCTCTGCTCTTTTGACTCTCCCAGACTGTGTCTACGAGTTGTTGTCTGGATCTCTATACCAACCGCGGGGAGAGAGAAGGCCGTCTGACCCGTGCAGTAGCTCAGGCCGGAGCCCAAGGGGAAATCCTTTGGTTGCCTTGCCCAGCCGCCCACTGTTTGGAGCTCGGCGAATGTGCCTCATGGGAAGCTCAGTTGTCTCCCTTCCTCTGAGCCACCTCTTCTCTGACTGGCCCCCGCCAGCACTGCCTGTTTGCTGTTACTACTTCCCAGTGATCAACAGCTATTTTATGTTTCCTCCCATTGTGCTTCCCCGCACCTTTGTAGTCCTTCCGCCCACCTTCTGCGGCCGGCTCACCTTCATGTTATTGAAGGGCGGTTGTGTTTGTGGGCCGTTATTATGTTCTTGAACAGCCCTATGAAGTGGAACTTAAAGGGACCAGCTCGCAGAGAAACACACAGGAACCATCACTTCTCTCCGTATCTCTCATTTGCGCGAGGGCCTCTCTGATTGTTGCATATTCAGAAGTCCGAGCCGAGTCTCTCTCTTTTTTTTTTTTTTTTTAAATCATGAGCTAAAATACCTTTTGGATGACATTACTTGCCCACTTACGGGCATGGCACTGCTGGTATATGAGTTGCTTAATTACCTCAGCTAATCTCAAAATTTTCCAGGGAGGCAGGTTTTGGTGTTAATTCCATTTCATAGACAAAGAAACTGAGGTTTAGGGTGCTAAAGTGGTCTGCCAGGGTTACACAACTAGTGACGGACGGAACTGGGTCTCAACCTCATAGGTGGCTCACACCAAAGTCCTAAATCCACTCAAATCTTAACTTCATCCAATTCTTAGCTTTATAAATTTTGTGCATCTGTCCAGGTAGTTCTTGGAGCCCTGATCTGTCCCATCTCTATACTCACAAGGTTTAGTGCACGGCCCACTGTGGACTCAGGTAAAACTAATACATCTATTTGTGAGAAAAGGGCCGAGAATTAAAAGGCAAGTTTTATATTTATCATCACACATCTTACACCTGCGTGTTTAGTCGACTTATAAAATGCAGACCAAATCCTTTGTTGCTGTTTTTGTATGCCTGTCGAAGTACCCTCAAACATCTTCCTGGAATCAGACAAACTGGATGTGTTATCTCACAGACTCAGATCCTTGCTGTGTAGACACAGTTTAGATCTGCCCAACGGTATGGTGGGTCAGCAGAGGAGAGCGTGCCACGGTACTGACACGCGTGTGTGAACCAGAATGTGCTCTGCAGAGCGGAGCTGTGACACTGAAAAGCATGGATCATGGGGCATGTTCTGGGCAACTCTAATGATGCTCCCATGGGTACACTTAGTGCTATATTAAAATGCCTCATGATAGCACTTAATCGCTTTCAGAATACAGCTTACTGCTTGGTAGGGCTGGAACTGTGGACCTCTTCATGCCCTCTTAGGGCATGAAGGTAAATAAGAGGAAAATAGCTCCACTTCTAATTCCTCCATTTTGATTATTAAATTGCAACAGCATTTTACAAATATCAGATTGTGCTGTTACCTTCGAGTGGGCTGTATTCCTACAACTACTTGAATCCAGCAACTAGCTCTGCAACTTATTTTCACATTTTAATTAGGAAAAATGCCTAATACTCAGTGAAAACTTAAAGCCCAAGCAATGATCTATCTGTGGGTTGTAGCAAAGCACTGCTGAATAATGTTCTGTGTCTTACAAACATATCTTATTGTTTGAGCCATTAAATGTTGATATAGTAGTCGCCTGCAGCACACTTAAGCAATAAGCCATGACCAGGACTCTCCTAGTGCACGCTGCCTGGGGTACACTGTTGGGGGCGGGGGAAGGTTGGTTTCTGATCACGCCAGAAGGAGCTGCTCCCAAACACATTACACTAACTGGCTGTTCCTTTACCACAATGTGATAATTACCTGGGTTATTTATTGTATATCTGTTCAAAAATTACTGTGCATCTTACGCCTAGAACATATTAAATATTTGCAGTACTAAAAAATTAAAGAAAGAACAAGGATCAGAATGTGTCTATTCTGCTTTGGGTATTTTAAGTTTTTGTTTCATTATTCCATGCCCTTAGCTCCCTCCCTCTGGGGATTTGGTCCCTCTTGTATCAAGGTTTCTTTCACCTCCGTCTGCAATAACACTTTCTTCTTTTATTTTAGATTTTTAAAAAGCTATCTCAGGAATTTCGGTGTAGCTCCTGATTCAGCTGCATTGATGGTAATTGAGAGGGGAATAGAAACTGAACTCAAGTGCAGCTCCACTTACATTTACTTCCCTTGAGAGAAGAATTTCCAAAGCTGTCAGTCCAAAGGATTCTACAAAATTTGTGTTTGTGGGAGCAGCCCTTTATTATAGTTTAGTCTTTTTGAAATGATCTGGAGTCCTGTGAAAATCATCACAGCTTCCAGAGGGGGTGGGTAAAGATCGTCTGTGTTTAAGAGAAAAGCAATGGGTCTTGGGAGTTTTCCTTTTTGTTTAAAAATAAACACTGATATCTCTGAATCGAATATCATGACTACAGTGTCATGTTTATAGACCTCTCCAAGGGGACTTTTCTTCTGCATGGAGACGGTCTGTGGAGATCACAGCTTTTTGTGTTTAAAAATGTTGGGTGGCCCCCGCTCCTTTTATATCTTCATTTCTCTTGTCTGTAGATATGTACGAACACATTATAGAGCTAGATATAGCCCATATTGGTAGAAACAGCCATGAATAAATTCAGTGAAAAAGACTGAGAGATGACCAGTGGCCCCCTACAGAGCTTTCTGACTTTTTGTAAAGTGTGTACTCTTTTATATGATACACCGTAATGACACTTAAGAGAGATGTCATTCTGAGTAAGAAACTGTTTCATTATTGCCATTTCCTTATCTGCAATAGTTCGCTGGCACTGAAGTTGCTTGCAAAGTTCTGGGGCTAGCAAGCTAGATGAGAGGAACTAGGAAATAGATTTCTAAACAAGCATGACTGCATAATTCGATAGGTCATGTATTTAGGATATATGAAATCAGGACAGGGATAAATAAGAGTGCCATTAAATTTGCATTTTTGGATTAGATAAAACTGCAAAGAAAAATTCTTATGAGGGAAGACTTCATGGAGGAAGTTGCATTTTCTTAACAATTTGAATAAAAGGAAAATCGATGGGTCAAAAGTTAGAAGGATACCCTGCAAGTGATTTAAATGAAAGGTCAGAATTAGAAATGTTATCTAGGAATTTTGGAAAAAGTATTACATTTTTACTGTAGGCATTGGTATTGCACTTAATCGCACTCTTGCTGTCTCTGAGCATGAGTTGCATTAATGTGGAGTTCTATGAAAGTGGGGTTGCCTGAGGCCAGTCTCCAAGGTGGATCCAATCTGAGAACACTTATGAGTCCTAAGTGTAAGTGAAGTCCCTTCACCTACCTTTTGATCAGTCTAGCTCTTTCTTTCTCATTCTCTCTGGTTTCCCAGAAACAGTCTCTCAAAATAACATAACATTTTCTTGCACTCTTTTTTCCCATCATAGTTTCCTTTCTTTGCTTTGGTACAGTTCTAATTTCTTAGTTGTTAACTTATCTTTAACAGTTTCTTCTCAGTCATTAGGCCATCCTTTAAGTCACCAAGTCATGTAAAATATTGACTTATCCCTGTTTTCTCTTTTTTAGCCTCTTGTACTCTGCAATGGCACTTGGTTCCATATTGGAATTCTCTCTACATTGGAGGGGGCAGAGATTACTATGAGTTAGGGAAAAAAAAAAAAAAAAGACCAGTGATCATCTTTCTCTTCAGTGACGGTTTGTCTCTGTATAATCTTTATTATAGTTAGTGCTGGAAATAGTTTGGGTTGATGCTGAACAGGAAAGGGAGACTGCTATCACCCTCTTGATGAATATTGTTCCCCAGTGTTTATGAGAAGATGTGGGGGAGCTCAGATAATCAAGCAAGTACTGGAGAAATCAAGGGCAAAACTGAGATAGAATCAAGGCCAGACCAAGAGCATACTCTCAGGAATAGAGAGGAACCTCAACTCACTGGGAATGATCCAAACCTGGGACTGAATTAAAGGTGAAGGTATGATATGCCAACCTGACCGCCCTTTAGGAATGTGGTCTTATCTGACAGCCTGTACGTGGGCCCTTCTCTGGAAATTGTCCTTGGCAAAAAGAAGCTGCCTTGCCCATTATTATGGTCCTTTTATAAGAGAAGCTCATATGTGATGACCAGCTAATACAGACCTCAGTGTCTCAGAATCTGATATCCAGGGAACCTCAACTCTGGCATGTATATTCCAAAATTAATATGTGATAATATGTTACACTGATACATAGTAGCATGTGATATATCATTTCTACATAATTTGTATAATAGAATTTAGAGAATGAACACACATACTGCCTTTCCTCCCTCCAAGACACTGGACAGGAAACCATAAAGTAGGAATGCCCCATACTTTAAGGTAGGAAGTAAAATAGTGTCAACACTGAGTGCTACTGTCTCATCACTATTCAAATTGGTAAAATGTCTGTTTGAAGTTCTAGCCCTAAGCAAGAAGTGACTCTTTCAGCTGTAAAGGGTTTAAATCCTCTCAGAAAGCATGGTGATCCCAGTGCACACAGACACAAATTACATGATTTTAACACAAAGTACTTGGGCTAGAGTCAATGAACCATAGCATCACAGGGTTACACAACAACATAGGGAAGGGAATATGGGTGGAAGGAAAGTCTTCCACAGAGACCAATGAGTAATTACCTCACAAAGACTGTACTTCACTCAAGGACACTTTTAGAAGATTAAGATACTGTATCACAAAATGACTTAAGAAAACTTAGTTATACACATGTGTTATGATGTTTTGGGAAATAAGGTGTCTGCCATTTCCCTTTCTTCCTAACCAAGCAATAATGAAAGCAAGTGCAAGGTCAAATTCTACCTCCTACATGGAGAAATACTGAACAATTGTTTGTTGAGCCAGTTGGCATAGAACATTCCAAACAACTTACTCTTCTAAGATGAATGAAAGCTCAGTGTGCCATGTTTGTAGGTTCTACCATGATGCTTTGCATGTGAGGGTCACTTGAAGTGAAATGACAATATTCTAGAGACCAATGGCTGGATGCAAGAGCACTTAGAGATCAATCCTTAGGCACCATCCCTAAAGGGCTTGTTAGAGTTTTATAACTTGTTAATGAGAAAGTAGAGACTACTTTTGAAATAGTTAAGTCAATGCACGGATCTGAATGGCATTAATTTTACCAAAGAAAGATGATTTACAACATATATTAAAATACATCAACATTTCCAACAAAAACCCATTTTCAAAAAAAAAATGTGCTAAGCTAAAAAGCTAAACATCTAAGTAGATCAAAACTACTATGGATTGATGAAGTGATTACATTAATTTGAACCATAGGAAACTGACAATTTCCAACCACGTTTGATGAACTAAAATAGCATCTGGTACTGTCCTTCCTAATTAGATATTCACCGCCCATTGGAGTGAATTTATGATTGGGGGATCTGATTATCTCTAAAGGAGCTGTCACATTCATGACCTATGCCGAGGTATTTTCAGATGAATTCTATTCATCATATGAAGTGATCATAGGAACATCAGAACATAGAGAAGGTATTGTTTGTTTGTTTTTGTAGGAAAAATGGGAAGTGAAAGAACCCGGAAATTTAAAACGAGAGACAACCATTTACCTAGTCATGCTACTAATAACTACCACCAATTCGTTAGTGAGAAAAAACTAAGGACAACCAGAAATCACCATCCACTATCTAGAGTTACTGTACATTAAATATGATTCCTATTAGATAGTAGAAGATGAATCAATCTTCACAAATTCTATGATTTTCTCCACAAAGCTCTGAGTTAAAGAAGTCCTTCTCATTACTTCTCTGCAGAGAGAGGGGACCTACTTGATTGTACTAGTCAAGGCCCTCTACTTCCACCTCTGCGTCTCAGAGAAGGCTGTCATACTGAGACTTCTGTCTGTTTGTTGGGATCTGGGATAGGTTGAACTATAGAATGATAGAGAAAAAAAGAAAAAGTGTAGGCCCTATGGATAAGAGATTTAAGAGTTAACACTTTTTTTAAAGACCATCAAATTGTATTTTTGAACCATAATTACAGATATAATAAAAACTCAATCAATAAAGTAGACATAACAAGACTCACAAGACCACCATTTATTGATTTTGTAAGCATTACCCTAGTGTATTTGATGTGCATCGTGTCTCCAAGTATTACTGATTCAAGAATCTGTTGAAGGTGGAGAAATGCTAAATCAATCACGAGGATGGTGACATTTGTACAGAGCGATTGGCCTTTGAACATCATTTATATCTCAGACAGAAGACACATTTTAGTATTAATAGCTAAGGATTGGATAGATAGATATCTATATAAAAACAATTCTAACAAAAATCCATCTAAGAGAACAACAAAATCATCTTAAATTTTGGAAAGGAGCAACTTCCAAAGGAATAACAATGCCTTTCAGATAGCTCTAATTTAGTACTTATTTTTCATATTTATTAACCCTAATAAGAAATCCTCCTCTAATAACCAAAGTACCTGGCTTTTTCAACTTTTCCCCTCAAACTCTATGAGTAAAGATCTCTGAACTAAGATTATGAGAATCATAATTATTCTTATCTTTGCTCCATAATTGCTTTTGGGGGATATAATTTTCTCTGAAAGATGTTGAAACTAAGGCTCAGAGATGCTAAATGAATTGGTAAAAGTCACAGTTCCTTAGTGGGCTTTTTTCCACATGCCTTTTTTAAATAAGCAGCCTTTCATCACTAGACCCTTTTTTGCTATTTTAAAAAACAAAAAACAAAAAACAAAAACTATTCAAAGAAGGGGCAAAAATACCCCACAAATATTTATTGTGTGCCATATATATGTTAGGCATGTTTTCAGATAGTTTGTAAACTGTTATTATTCTCATCTGATAAACATTGATGCTGTGACTCTGTGTAATTCAGTGAGCTTGCCTAAGGTCACAGGATAACAGGGAGCACCACAGTAAAATCTAGTGATGTCTGACTCCAACGTCTACGCCCATTCCATTGATTCAAATTTTTCAAAAAAATAACCTTTGTCACCAGTCACTTATGTATATTAATAAGTCATTCCTGCTTTTCTTCTCCTGAGGCAGCCATCAGCACTCGGGAAAAGAAATAGCTGCTGTGATATTTGACTCTCCTGCTCTGATTCTGCAGTAATGAACTATAAAAGGCAGAAGCTAGGAATAGAATTGGATAGATGACAAATGTCAATGGATTATTTGTGGGACTGGTGCCTCATCTAAAGGCTGCCTTCTTCAGCACTAGAGTTACGCTGCCCACTCTTGAGGTGCTAAATGAAATTAGAGGCCACACAGGCCATCAGCACCTCTCATCAGAACACACAGCCTTCATCCTTGTGGGGACTGTGCTGAAGACCAGGAATGCCATGACCGGTTTGAGAGCATAAATTGGCCTTTGGCTTCGCACAGTAAGGGATTTGGTCTTTGTTCTTCATGTTGTGCTCCAGGCCCGTTTGGCAGCCATTCATGCGACAGCACTGACAGGGCTCTCTGCCTAACTTCGGGGAGAGAAGCATGACACTCACCTACTTTAACAAGCGTTTTCTTGCCAGCCAGGGCTGCCCACGCAGGGAGAGCCAAATTAGGCCAAACCAGTTCTTGATCTCATTTCTTTTCTTTTGCTTTCTTTTCTTTTCTTTTTCTTTCTCTCTCTCTCTCTCTTTCTTTCTTCCTTTCATTTCTTTCTTTCATACAAGAGAAGATTTTTTTTTCTTTTTCAAGTTTCTCATTCATTTTTTCCCCATACTTCTTTCCATAACCTTATTGACTTGTTCTTTTTTTTTTTTTCTTTTTTTTGACAAGGACATTTTTGATAAAGTTTTGTTTTTAAAGTGCTTTAGATGTGACGGGGAGAAAAAATATTACATGATTTTCTCTTCTAAAAAATAATAAGCCACAAACTGTAACCTTTGCTTTTCGACACAATGAAATGAAAAGAACGCGTCAGGCAAGACTGAGGTTTGAATGTTGCCTCTGCCACTTGAGAGTCAATATCTCAGACCTCAAAGCTTATTATTTCTAAAATGGGGGAAGCTATTTACCTTGCAGAGTTGATAAAAGCATTAGAGATTATAAGGCGTCCATCACAAATACCTAGCTGTGGATAGCACTGATTTAGTTAAGTATGGCTACTATTATTTATTACTACTGTTGTTATTTTCTACATGGACCCATCAAGGAAGGTGCTGGATCATAGGGTGCCTGAGTGGTTCAGTTGGTCAAGCCTCTGACTTTTGATTTTGGATCAGATCTTAATCTCAGGATCATGAAATCGAGCCCAAGTCTGGCTCTACCAGTCAGTGGGAAGTCTGCTTGAGATTCTCTCTCTTCCTCTCCCCCCTCCACTTTCTCTCTCTGTGTCTCCAAAATAAATAAACACATCTTAAAAAGAAAGAAAGAAAAGAAAAGAAAAGAAAAAGAAAGGAAAGAAAAGGAAAGGAAAGAAAAGAAAAGAGAAAATAAAAGAAAAAAAGTTTCTGGATCAGAGTTTTATGAAATGCAAAGCCATAAGCCATGGTACTGAGCTGAGCTGGAACAGGCCATCCATGTCCATGGTTGTTATCCTCCAGGAGGGGTTAAGATACAGTGTTCATCTGCAGTATATGCCAGAACTAATCTCTTCAGGTTCTTCTCTCTCCTCCAGGTTTGTAGGTCCCAAATCAGCCACTTGATTAAGTGAATAATTTGGGACTTAAAAAAGGAAGGAAAAAAAAAATAACTAAAGTCTTTTGGTTGTAAATATTCTTTGTGTTGCATTGGTAGGAAAGTAGAGGGACCAGAGCCTGGGGTTGTTGCTACCATCCAGGAGTCACCATATTCTCTACCCTGTTACTACAGTGAGATGTTTTAACAAGTTAGTTCATGTCACTCCCTTGGTTAAATCTGTCTCTACTTACTATAAGATCCCAGTTCTGGATCATGGCCTAAAATCCTTTACATGGCCTGGCAACTACATGTGTCTTGGAGAGCATCTCCAGATGGGATACCTTGCCGATCCTGCTCTAGCCACCTCTTTCCTTCTCTGAGGGCCTTGGCTCTTCCTGTTATTCCTAAGTGAAATGATCTGTTCTCTGTGCTTCAAATGCTGGTGCTTCCCAGCTTCCATATCTTGGATCAAATATCGCTCATTCCAGGAGAACTGACATAACCTTCTATTCAAAGGTCATGGCTATTTTTTAATCTATGATGTTGTTATTTATTTTGGCTGTGTAGGTATTCTGAAAATATGACATAATTTACTGGCCTTCCTACACCCTCTAGAACAATGCTTTTGAGCAAGATCCACCATATGCCCAGCCCAGTACATAGCAGACACTCAACAATATAATTACTGATGAACTACAGATGCCTGGAATGTGGGCCTATATGAGGGAGGGGATGACCAAAGACAAGACTAGAGACAGACAAGAGCTAAGTCACAACAGATCTTATTCTACATACCAGGCCAAAGATGTATCTTTCTCTTTCTTCCTCTTTGTTTTTTTTTTTTTTTTTTTTTTTTTTTTTAAGGAATAGAAGTTGATGGTCTTTGAACCAACAAATAGCATAGTCAGATTTATATAATATCTCAGGTATGTGACATGCACAGATAGGGGAGTGGGTGGGTAGATAAAGTAGAGGTAATGGAACTAGACATTTAAAAAGTGCAGACTTGATAGGACTTGGCAAATGTCTTTGAACAAGGAGAGAAGAGGCTATTGGAAAATAATTCTTGATCATGAATTATTGTCTATTTACAGAGTTCTGTTTTATCCCATAGATGATTTAAAAATTAAGCTTTATCTCTAAAAAGATAGCCATATTTCTTCACTTATACAAACATAAGCTTTTCATATTTTATTAAATGTCAGCCTTAGGGCTGATTTTAAGAATAAATATTCATCTATCTATCTATCTATCTATCTATTAGTGTGTGTGTATGTTTACATACACATTTATTTATAAATTGGTCTAATATCACAGTATCATTTCAAACAACCCCACAAACTCATCTTGGACCACAGCTTAGATTTAAAACTTTGCATTGATTTAATACTCTTTTATTTCCCTTCAAAGAAGAAATATTTCAAATACTCATTACTGAGGTTAATGTCTTCAGAAGACTCTATGTACAATGGAGTCTACTATGTCAGAAGTGCTTTACAAATTTTCTGATGCTTATTACTCACATTTGAATTCTTTATCTAATTACTTCTTTCCTAAAACTGGAAGAAAACCCAGAAGCAAAATAATCAAACACACAAAACAAACAAACAAAAACTTATGAGAGAAAATCCCAGGTTGAAAAAGTGATATAATCCCAGGAATCTTGCCCTCCTCTTGGTTCACAGGTTTTGTTTTAGGAGTAATTGTGGGCTGGGTCCATAGAGGAGTCTGAGAGGCAGGGGAGTACAGTTCTAGATATTGCAGAATTCTTCTACAGCAAAAGGAATTTTAGATTCAAGCCTGGGGGCTTCGTTTGAGTTCAGTGAGCCATCATTTACATGGATTCTGGTTGAACAACTTGGGCCTGAACAGCCACTGGTCTTATTTGAATATTACTGAGCGTATTACCATGACACCTTTAAACTGTTGTCATTTATACTGTATTTTCCCTGCCTTTGTTTCTATTCTTTGCCCTGATTCAAAATTTCTTCTTCTTGGGTGAGTAGAAAAGTCAATTATTATTACTACTTTTTTAAACAAAAAGTTCATGCTTCTGAAGAACTACCCAGGGCGTTCATATTTTGTGGTTGAGCTCAGTGCTTGGTTTTACCTTTATAAACCACGTAAGTTTGTCCTACCTAGAGACAGTGACATCTAGTATATTACTAACTCTGCTTCTTTCTTATGTAACTCCTAGTGACTCATTCAATCTCATTCCCCTCATCTCATCTATAAGGGGCACATCTACAGATGGAAAAAGACTTTAAATTTAGGAATATAATTACATTAAAATAAAGACAGTATAGTAATCTTGATTTTCAATGATTTACGCCCCCCCGCCCCCATTTTACTCAAAACACATATTTACCAAGAGGTGTTTTGGGTTTTTTTTGTTTTGTTTTTTGTTTCTTGTATCTTAAAAATATTTCTCATGCTTACAAAGGTGACAGGTATCTTTATATTGACATATTTGAAAAATATAAGGAAAAAGACATCTTTCTTTTTGCGTCTCTCTCTGGCTTGGCATCTTTCATTCGTATAGTCAAATAGAAGTTCTTAACATGTCTTGGGGATGATCCTTTCACATGACTTGCCACCTTTATAGCTCACCTGGTCCCAGCTTTTGCCATTTTCCAGGACTTGGAGCTTCCCATTCCTTCTGCTTTCAATATTCTTTCCCCAAAACTGCATAGAAACAATTAATTCTTATATTTAAAATTTTAGTTATAAAATTATTTCATTGCCATGGCTTTTGTAACTATCTTATTTGACTAGCCTTTCTGACATTTTCCCAAATTTCTCAAGGAACACCAGAAATTTGGGATTTATGTGAGGATTTCTTTTTTAAATATTACCTAATATCAACTAATTTAAAAACAAATAGTTGAAGAGCAATAAAATTGCCTAAATGCTAACCATATTTGGTCCACTGGTGACTTCTGTCTTACCACAATCAATACCTATCTCACTTACTTGCTTCTTCTTTAACGTTATCTCCCATTGAAAAAGATGTTCAAGAGAACAGAGGTCTTATTTGTCTTGTGCTGTGCTCTTTTTTTCAGTACCTGATTTGCAGCAGGTATTCAATTAAAATTCATTGAACAAATGAATTGTAAAACCCAAAATTAACACTCATTTTTCTTATAAATGTTAGCAAGAACAATAACAATACGATATTTTTTACAGTGGACATTTTTCTGGTAATTTGGTTTCTCACAATTTATTAACTATAATATATCAATTTATATCTATAGCTATATCTATATCTATATCTATCTCTTCCTCTCTCTATGTATATACTTCTACACTATAGACTCTATAGTATCAGGGTTTCAGCTGCCCTGTGGAATTTCCAGAAAATTTTGCTGATTGTTTTCTACCCTACTCACTCTACAGGTGTTCAGCACTTATATGTACCATAAACATTGTCCATTGGCTTGAAATTATAGTTCCCCTGAGTCTTTTTCATGTGCCTACATTTCTCTATTAGTTGAGTATTTTTCAGGGAGCCTGAACCATGCTCAAAATATGTGTGTGTGCAAATCGGCTAAGTTAAGGGATAGCTGTGGTCTGGTTGGCACATCGTTGGCTGCTATTTACAAACAAACATATAAACAAACAAAACACAACTTGAGACTTTTTGAGACTTGAATACAAGTTATTGACCAAGACACCTAGGCTTTTATTCTAGCACTGCTACTAACTCTGCAGGTAGAAACAACCTTTCTGGGCCCACATTTTTTCATATGCAAAATGAAGAGGCTAAAGTAAATTGTATCTGAGACATGCCACTTCCATGAAGATGGTTACTACGAAATAAATTAGAAAACTTTTATTTGCAAGTATTGGCATGGATATAGAGGAATTGAAACATTTGTGGACTGCTGATAGGAATTGACAATGATGTAGCCACTATGGAAAACAGGGTAGGAGTTCCTCAAAACATTAAAAATAGAATTTTCACATAATCCAACAATTCCATCTTGGGGTATTATTCAAAAGAATCGAAAGCAAGATTTTTTTTTTTTTTAAGATTTTATTTATTTTATTTTATTTTTATTTTAGATTTCATTTATTTATTTGAGAGATAGAGAGAACACAAGTAGGTGGAGGGGCAGAGAGAGGGGGAAGCAGGCTCCCCACTGAGCAGAGAGCCCAATGCAGGCCTCAATCCTGGGACCTTGAGATCATGACCTGAGCTGAAAGCAGATGCTTAACAGATTGAGTCACCTGGGCTCTATTTATTTATCTGAGAGAGAGAAAGAGAGAGAGAGAGCATCACTGAGTAGGGAGAGGGACAGAGGGAGAGAAAGAAGGGGAGAATCTCAAGCTGACCCTGTGCTGAGTGCTGAGCCCCATGTAGGGCTCTATCTCATGACCTTGATACCATGACCTGAGCCAAAACCAAGTGTCTGACTCTTAACTGACTGAGCCACCCTGGTGCCTCAAAAGTGGAATTACCAAGAGGTATTTGTGCACCCATGTTCACAGCAGCATTATTCACAATAGCTGAAAGGTGAAAGGAACTCAAGTGTCCATATGGATGAATGAATAGGTAATTCAACCTTAAAAAAGGGAGGGCATTCTGACACATTACAGTGTGGATGAACCCTGAGGTCATCACCCTCAATGAAATAAGATGGTCACGGAAAGAAATACTGGACAATTCCACTTATATGAGGTACCTAGAGTAGTCAAGTTCATACATACGGGAAGTAGAATGGTGTTTGCCAGGCCTTGGGGGTAGGGGAGGATGTGGAATTATTTTTAATAGGTTCAGAGTTTGAGTCAGGGATGGGAAAAGACTTTTGGAGATGGATGGCAGCGAAGGTGGCACAAAGGTGTAAATGTACTGAATATCGCTTCAACTCTACACTGGAATATGGCTAAGGTGGCAAATTTTATGTCGTGTGTGTTCTACGACAATTAAAAGCAATTTTAAAAAATTGTACTTCAGGATCCTTCTTGTTAGAAGGTTTTATAGTTCTGGAAGCTCTCCCAGAGACCATGCAAAGAGTTACTTGCTGGCTCTTTCTCAGGCAGGCAATCTCTTCCCTGAAGGAAAACCTAGCTCTGTGGCAAGGCCAAGCAAACCGGCCTGCACTCCCCTCACGTATGTTTCCTAGCTCCGGTCCCAGAAGATTAAAAAGCGCTTTCTTTTAATTCTCTCCACCCTGATTACGTTGTTTCCATGCGAAAAAAAAAAAATAAAAATAAAAATAAAAATAAAAAAAGAAATAAGGTGATTGTGATAGAAGATTTTTTCCTTGGGCTTTCAAGTTGGGGTTTTAGTTTTCCTCTCCCACTTTGACTCCCCCATTTCCTGGCCCTCACCCTCACCCCCCACCCAGCGCGATCATCGCTATTTTCGTAGGCATTTTATCCTTGCATCTCAAAGCATCAATCTACCGTCTTCTTTCTGCTCCTCTTGCACATTCAGTTCCCCCGAGCTGTGTTCAGCTGTCAGCCTCCGCGATGAGCGGCACCGATTCCCCCAGTTATTAGGGAGCGCTCGGCGTGTCTCAGCCGCGCGGATACTGACAGTTGAACACACAGGAGCAGCTGGCTCAGTGGGGAGAGGCAGGGGAGGGGGTGAGAGCTATTCATTGCCGTGTATTTATAACTTGGCCCCGAAAGCAGGGATGGCGGTATTCAAATAGGCGAGGGTGAAAAGACATTTTATCCTAATTAAAAAGGTAATTAAGTAACACACCGAAGAATTTAAATCAGTGCTCTTGGTTTTTGTGACAGGTCTGATGGTATAACTACCCAGAAACCTTTCTGGAACAACAAATGGTGCTTCTTAAGCTCTGTTGCTTGCTGAGTGGCCAACTACGGATGACAAATTACAGTAAGAATCCTAGACAAGAGTGTCTGAGATTAAGCAAAGGTCTCTCTTAAAGGAAAACGATGCATGTAGGCATGAAATCTCCTGCCAGCCAAGATTAAAACTCAGTGCTCAAATCACCAGTCCTACCTGTCTGCTTTGTACCCTCACTCCTGCCCCCCATCCAAGATGGTCCCCGAGTCTGAGCCTCAGCTAGAAGATCTAGTCTTTGGATAGCCCACTTTTCTAACCCAGGGCCTTTCATGTCCTGTCCTGCACAGCGCTTTTGTGTCTAAATATATTCAGATTAAATGCAGTGTTATCATTATGTATGCATTTGTTTATTTTTTTTTTTTTGAAGATTTTATTTATTTCACAGAGAGAGAGATCACAAGTAGGCAGAGAGACAGGCAGAGAGAGAGAGAGAGGAGGAAGCAGTCTCCCTGCTGAGCAGAGAGCCCGATGTGGGGCTCCATCCCAGGACCCTGGGATCATGACCTGAGCCGAAGGCAGAGGCTTTAACCCACTGAGCCACCCAGGTATCCCCATTTGTTTCTTTTAACATTTGATGCTCTAGCCATCTTCCTGACCATTGACGTCATTATCAAGTCCAAGTGCATTGTAATTCTGAAACAATTGCTGGCTATACTTTAAAAATTTCAGGTGTCTCTCAAAATTTGTCTCAGTCTTGAATCAATAATTTATTATTATTTTTTGTAGTAATTTATTTGTCTCTTCCAAATAAAGGAAGACTTGCAAATTTTGGATTGTTATAAAATAGCATAAATAAATTATTTTTCATCTATTCTTTTTTTAACTCCATCTGGGGCACTAGGTATGTTAAGATATGTTAGATTAATAATATAATCCATAATATATGTATAATTATTATGAGGTTTATCTGAGGTAATTGCACTACATATAAAATAGTCATATAAATACGTATATACAAATGTATGATTATTTTGTTTCTACAAATGCAACTAGAGAACACAAATGTATATATATATATACTTATATGTAGCACCAGATTCAGTATAGTTATATATAACAAATAATTTTCCTAGTGTACACTATTTAACATGAAAATATGGAAGAACCCTTACTAGGCCAAGATGATATGACAACAACACTTTAATGTGACATACCCAAACAAAATCGAATCTAACAACTTGGAAGAGAATTATTCCTATCAAATGATAGTCCTCATTAATTTGCATGCACATTCTTTGGAATACTCAGGTAACCAAGGAAAAGTTGAGAGAATGTTTATAATATTGCATTTGTTTCTTATAAGAAATGCATCATGATGTAGCCTACAAAGATTTTGGGGTTATGATGAATACTAAATTTGTACATTGCCAATGAAAATAGAAATATAAACAGTTTCAGTCTCCCCTAGGAGGACTTATTAAAAAATATACAGAGTCAATTTATATTATTTGTGGTCATTGTGTTCTATACATTACCATGAACACTCAGTGAATATGGAACCATTGCTTCTAGGAAAATATACTGTTGAGTGATCAGTACATAACCTTGTTTACCTGTGTTTCTGTTTAAAGACACCTTATTTAATATGTCCTGTTGATTCATTCCCACTGAACTGACAGCCAACAGCACCACAACTGCTCTGAACAAAGCTTGCTTATAATACACAACTTTCTCTCCAAGGCACATCACAGCCTTGTGTTTAGAACACGAGAAGGGACTTTAGCAGCATGCTTGGAAACCATTGTAAACAGTAAAATCACCAATAAAAAACACAAAAAAGGTGAAGAACAGACACAGAATAGACCCTGGGAAGGATACTAGTATATTTACACTGTGAAAGCTGAAACATGGTGGAGTGTCGCCTTGCTTGACCTCAGCTTGGAATATATGTATTGGGCAACTGAAATTTTTCTCTGCTCTCTGCATGAATGACAATGACCATGAAAGCCCTCTGAGTACTGACTTCTGGGCTACAAATAAATTATAACAAGTAGGCAAATTTTCAAATATAGAGTCCATGAAAAATGATGATCAACTGTACCTCCCTTTATGTTCTTGGAAAACTATCAACTTATCTTTATTATTATTTTTAAATTAAATTTAATTTTTTCAGTGTTCCAAAATTCATTGTTTATGCACCACAACCAGTGCTCCATGCAATACATGCCCTGCAAAATACCCACCACCCAACCCTCTACCCCCTCCCCTCCAAAACCCTCAGTTTGTTTCTCAAAGTCCATAGTCTCGCATGGTTTGTCTCTCCCTCCGATTTCCCCCAACTCATTTCTCCTCTCCATCTTCTAATGTCTTCCGTGTTATTGCTTATGCTCCACAAGTAAGTGAAGTCATATGATACTTGACTTTCTCTGCTTGACTTATTTCACTTAGCATAACTTCTTCCAGTCCTGTCCATGTTGATACAAAAGTTGGGTATTCATTCTTTCTGAAGGGGACATAAAACTCCATTGTAGATATGGACCATATCTTCTTTATCCATTCGTCTATTGAAGGGCATCTTGGTTCTTTCCACAGTTTGGCAACTGTAGCCATTGCTGCTATGAATATTGGGGTGCATATGGCCCTTCTTTTTACTACATCTATATCTCTGGGGTAAATACCCAATAGTGCAATTGCAGGGTCATAGAGAAGCTTTATTTTTAATTTCTTAAGGAATGTCCATACTGTTTTCCAAAGTGGCTGCACCAACTTGCATTCCCACCAACAATTTAAGAGGGTTCCCCTTTCTCCACATCCTCTCCAACACTTGTTCTTGACTATCTTGCTAATTTTAGCCATTCTAATTGGTGTAAGGTGTTATCTCAATGTGGTTTTGCTTTGAATCTCCCTGATGGCTAGTGATGATGAACATTTTTTCATGTGTCTATTAGCCATTTGTATGTCTTCTCTGGAAAAGTGTTTGTTCATGTTTTCTGCCTGATTTTTTCTTTTTTCTTCTTCTTTTTTTTTTTATGTGATTATCTGTTTTGTGTGTGTTGAGTTTGGGGAGTTGTTTATAGATTTATAGATCTTGGATATCAGCCCTTTGTCTTAGTGTCATTTGTGAATATCTTCTCCCATTCCATGGGTTGCCTCTTTGTTTTGTTGACTATTTCCTTTGCTGTGCAGAAACTTTTGATCTTGACGAAGTCCCAAAAGTTCATTTTCACTTTTGCTTCCTTTGCCTTTGGAGACATATCTTGAAAGAAGTTGCTGTAGCCGATGTTGAAGAGGTTACTGCTTATATTCTCCTCTAGGATTTTGATAGATTCTTGCCTCAGGTTGAGGTCTTTTATCCATTTTGAGTTTATCTTTGTGTATGGTGTAAAAGAATGGTTGAGTTTCATTTTTCTACACCAATACAGGAGGAGCCAACTACATAAGACAGCTGTTAATCAAGATAGAGTCATATTGATATGAATACATTAATAGTGGGGGATCTCAACATGCTACTCTCAGTAATAGATCATCCAAGCAGAAAATCAATAAAGAAACAAGAGCATTGAATGACACACTGTACCAGACGGACCTCATAGATATATGCAGAACATCCCACCCAAACAGCGGAATGCTCATGCTTCTTGAGAGCACATGGAACTTTCTCCAGAATAGACCACGCACTGGGTCACAAATCAGGGCTCAACCAATACCAAAATATTGAGATTATTCCCTGCATATTCTCAGACCACAATGCTTTGAAACTGGCACTTAACCACAAGAAAAAGTTTGGAAGAAATTCAAACACTTGGACACTACCTTTATTTTTTTAATACAGTAAACTCTTTTGCCCAACCATATATAATTATTTTGAATTTATTATAAATACCAAATTAAAAATAAGAGAAGATAGAGAATATAAATATTTGACAAATAAAGATTATTGACGCTAAGAAGAATTAAAGTTCTCTTGAGTGTAGTTCCGCATTTTAAATAAATTCTACTTTCTTTTTCAGTAACAACATTGTTCTCCCATTTTTATGATAGTTAAAAATTCTTCTGAGAAATATAAGTGGATTCTGATTTTTACTGTCTAGACTAAATGTCTGAATGGCCTCAGTGGTCTCTCTTGGAATATGAGGATTTGGGGGGACTCAGGAAGCTGTCTTTCCCCATATATTTATAATGAGCAACCTTAGTGAATTTACATGTTTACTATGGAAGTTTTATGATTTCAAAGAGCAATTAGTAATGTCTTTGTTTAGTGTTAGAATAAATAAGCATGAAACCTCTAAAGTGATAAAATATGGGTAGTTACAACGTTAAAGATACTTTCAATAATTGGACTTTAAAAATCCTCTGATTCCCAGGTAGAGACTGTAACATATGGTTACATCTTCTGCACAAATAAAAATTACACATATACTCCAATATTTTAAATCTCTAATTCACATAGTGAGAAGAAAAAACATATTTGGTGCTTTCTGGAAAAGCTATTTTTTTCCAAAGTGTCCAAAAGTGTATATACTTGGGATTGTACTAATTTCAGGAACTTTGTCTTAATTCAGTTTCATTGGCTATTTCTGTGGGTTATATTATATGGGTCATAGCAGGGGAAATGGCGCTTTGATGAAAAATAAGGTTCATTTTTTTAGGTTTTTTTTTCTTAACAATATTGTGATGCAAAAAATGCTCTTGATTTTTTCCAAAACCTGTGGACTAGAGAGAAAGTTACTTTAAAAAAAAAAAATCAGCCTTGTTTTTATTTTCTGAATTTAATTTAAAAGTAATACCGTCATTTTCCAAAGAGAAACAAACAGAACTTCCATACAGCATTTCTTTTTTTCTTGTCCACCAATCTCCTTAACAACGACAACAAAAGAAGACATTAGACGCTCTAAATTCTAAAGTACAAATATTGGCAGTTTTGAGTGTTTTTTTTTCCTTTTTCTTTTTTTCCTCTGCATCTCCAGCCTAATGAGGGTGAACAGTAGTGAGTTCATGAGCTTCTCCAAGCGAGCCTAGAGGGCCGAGCTTATCCCTGATGAGCTCTTCTCTGAAGCTCTGGTGTTTACCAAATGTGTCAGATGGATAATGTTCATTAATGAACCTGAATATCTCGAAGCAGAGCTATTTCTCCAAATATTATGATGCTTTAATGACACTTGTAATAAGACCGCCAAGGACTACCAGCAGCTAACACACATTTCCAAATGTAACATTAGTAAATGTTTGAGTGCAGCAAAACCTTAAAACTGGTGTATGAAAGTCTCCTTCCTCTGCCTCCTGAGGACCTCAGAAATGAATAAGTGATGAGCAAGACAGCCCCGCATGTAGCATTGTGACATCAAGGAAGTGGGGCAGTGATGGCTTTTCCAGCAATTTACATTTAATTTGTAAAAAAAGGAGAAAAAAAGAAACTAGATATAGATATACAGAAGAAAGCAGAGATAATGAAAAGGGATAAAATATATATGGAATTATACTCTTTGATGAGAAAGAATATGTTATTGAAGTGCCATTGTCCAGCCGCCCGGCCTCTATTGACCTTCTTACACCAGCGCATCGCCCGGGGACTGACTGTCTGCCTGTGACATGGCTTTCTTCTTTCTACTCAACTCCACTGTTTTGTTAAGCACTGAGTCTTCAAGTCAGCCCTTCCCTAACTTCGTGAAAAGAAAGTGCATTCAGCTTTTCAAGGCATCTCTGTAGAATTCCATGGGCAGCTTTCATATTCTTGAGCCTGTGTTTTCATATATCCGTTGACTATGGAGGTTTCTTTTATTATTAAGTAACCGACATGATGTGACTTGGAAACCATATCTCTTCTTCTTCTTCTTCTTCTTTTTTTTTTTTTTTTTGGTAATTCTTACTGTAAAAATTCTAAAAGCTAATGGATCTAATGTCTGCTTCCCCATAGAAAGATGTGAAATATTTTCTGAAGGATAAGTAAGGATGGGACTATTAATAATGTGTAAGAGGAATCATAGTCTTCTTACTATTTTATTTATCCTCTTTGAAATAAAATCCATTGCACCTATCCTGCATTCATTCAATAAATATTTACTGAGGGTCTATTCAACATAGAGTGATGTGTGGGTAATTTGGAAATTATTTATAATAAACATTTATTGTAGACTACAAAAAGATATAAAATAGAGTTGTGCCCTCTAAAATTTACTTCTCCCAGGAAAACCAAATACCTATCCACCCAACTTAGTGAGGCTTTCACATAGAGTTGTGTGTGTGTAGTGTTTTCTAAAATGAGACAAACTTTGTGTTTCTTGTCAAGGTAATAACTTTCTTTGTTCTCTCTCTCCCTCCCTCTCTTTCCCTCTCTCTTTTTTCTTCTCTTTCTCTCACTCTCACCATTTAGAATCTTTAATGATCTTCTTGCATGAAGATATCAGAAAGTAGGCATTAGTAAGTGGATTTAAGCTCTACTTTTACTCCTGTGCGTGTGTGTGTGTGTGTGTGTGTGTGTGTGTGTGTGTAGTTACTGATTGAAATACACTCATCATACAAATAATACAGAATATGGTATGGGTATGAAACCAGACTTTTCAACCCCTGACACCCACTCTTCTACTCTCATCAAAGTGTATGTTTATCCAGTAAAGCTTCTCTGATCCTTCCATGTGCTATAACTATAGACTATAATTATACATCTAAAGTTTATGGAAACAAAAATTAATTACCCAAATAATTTATTAGAGTGTCCCACACATTCGTAATCTTAAAGGCAGCTAAAAATAACTAACAGCTGTTTTTATTATGCCTTTAGTAAATAAAAAAATAAGCTTATATTTTACCCATCATTATTTGGCAGTAAGTAATTCTATTCAATAAGCATTTTTTACTTAGCAAAAAATATTAAGGTTATGAAATTGGAAAAGATTTAAAGACAAAAATATTGTTTATATATTTACATTTTGTTCTTCCTTATTATCCCTAATTCTAAATGTAATACCATACAATAAGGATTCTATTTTTTGCGTTCATGGAGAAATGAGTTAAGACATTGTATCTTACATCTAATGAAAAATGTTTATCCCAAAGTTGTGTGTATGTGTGTGTGTGTGTTTTACTTTATTTTGCTACCTCATCAAATAGAAATATGGCATGAGTCCAAAATTATATTGTCAAGAATTCTAAATTCTATTTTCGATAAGGTGGCAAAACATTGTCCTTAATAAACCTTCATTTCTCATGACTATCTTCATTAGAGTATATTCCTTTTCAACTCAAAAATCCAAAAGTGGGTTGAAATTTTTTCCTCACTGCCTTAATTGTTGGTACCAATTTCACCTGATGGATCCATTCTTTCCATCACCATTAGAAGCTTCCATGTTGGTACTGAGGCCTCTGAACATCCTTCCTTCCCAAGTTCTTAGTGTCCTCTCTTCCTATGATCCCTATCTTCACTCAGGCACCCACTGCCCAAACCCCATCTCACAAATACATCAAGAAAATCTACTTCTTTTCCAGCATCTTACCTTGAAATTACCTTTTTTTGGACTTCTCACTTTATATTCTCTGGCTACTTACCACTGATGGAATTGTTGGCTTAGAAGGTCTTTGACTTTCATTTTTTCACCACTTTCCTACTTTATCCATTTCGAATTTGATTTCATGTCCCCTCCTTTCTGATCTAAACCAGTTCTCAGTCATAATAGTTATTTCCTGATGGCCAATAAAGACTGAATCAGTCTCTTATTCTTCTGCCATTCATAGGCAGACAACACAACATTGGGTAGTCCCCCTCACTTTCCATTTCTTTTGTTCCCCAGTACTCACTTTCCAATGTGTCTAATACAATTATGTATTGTGAGAAACAAAATTAACGAAGTTAATTTTTTATTTGTACTACTATAAAGTTCTGATTTCAACTTCAGGTATGCTCTTTATGAGTTTCTCTTGTCATCCCTCTTTTTAATTACTCTTACATTCTTATTTCAAAGAATCCTATTTAAAGGGCAATAAAATCTGATGCAGAAGAATTTTTCAATTTCATAATACTTTAACCATAAATGGAAGCACGAGCTACTTCTCCATTAAAATTCATTTTCTTCTCTTTTTGGGCCACAATTAGGATCTATTTCCTACCTTCTTTTGCAGTTAGGAGTGTTGTTGGTATTGAGCTCTAGCCAATGAATATGAGTAGAAGCCATATGTGCTATTTCTGTTCCAAAGCTTTTAAGAAGTGTGAAGGGGTGCAGAATATGCCACCCCAAAATGTGCCACCTTGGCATGGAGCTGAAGGCAATCAAGACCCAGCAGTCTCAGGAGAAGCTTTTAACTCCCCTTTAATTGCCTAAAGTGATTTAGAAAGGGGGCTTGTACCACAAAGAGAGCTATTATCAGAGAAAACTTTTTCGTCTGAAAGACTTGTCTGCATGGCAGGACAAACATTTATTTACCAAACATTTGCTCTTCTCATCTTCCTGTGAATTGTCTTGCTTCTCTTTGAACTTCCAGACCCCTCTTCCCTTCCTTGGCCTAATCTATTTGTCTGATTGTCTTTGAGTTCCATATTTGTATGGGGCTTTCATATCTACGAAGTTAATTTTTTTCCTGTTAATCTGTCTCATGTCAATTAAATTGTTAAAACAGCCAAGAACTTAGAAGGTTAGAGAAAAAATTATTTTCCCTCCCCCTTGATACAAATGACCACGAGGTCTTAAGAGATGGTGGATCCATTAGATGGGAAGCTACTGCATCCCTTGACCTCTTCATGTAAGATGGTCACCTGTATTGAATTTTTAGGTGTATGAGAAATCATGTTCTTTTATGTTTTTACCATTATAATACTTTTCTGCCTATTTTCTGATTATTAACAAGGCCTTAAGTTATATCTCATTTATCACCAACATGTCAACAACGAAAATAAAAGGCTGTTTCAATTTTTTCAAATTTTCATTTCATACTTCAGTAATGTGTGTACTTATAAAATTTTCTCCTTCTATACTTTAATTTTCTTGGTAAAAAATTCTTCCTTTGACTGTACCCATTTCATTCCCAATAAATGATGGTACATCTATATTACTCTATTAGAAAGAAAGATTATGTTCTATGAAAATTGTATGAACTCCCTTAAGATTATGTGTTAAGAACTGCCATATAACAGTCTTCATCTTAATCATGCAATGAAAAATATATGACAAGTTATTTTAGCCTAAGGTTGTATCCATGAGAAGTATCAGATCCAAGAATCATACACCTGGAAACTGCTTCATTATGTCATTTACTCTTTGTCATTTAATCTAATTGTCATGGTTTTAATAGTTCAGTTACCTACCATTTCTAAAAACCATTAGGAAGAATCTGGCATCCACGTTGGCTAGGTTTCTATCTCTCTAGCACTGATCTAAATAGAAATTGTGAGACAACTGTAGCAGGCTATTATATCTTCCAGAAATCCTGCAGTAAGGTACTTGGGTTTCTGGTTTATACAAAATCTTGTATTTTTTTTTTTTTTTTTTTTTTTTTGCAAATGAATTCACTTGGTCTATATATCATTAAGGATTTTGTTTATGAGGGGTTCAGAAAGAAATAGCCAACATAAAGTAGCAGTGACAGATAATGAAACAAGTCATGAAGCATATGACAACAGAGGTTTGAGAACCAGCTTATGGATGATCTGCTGTCTATGAACCTCTCATCTAATATTTGTAAGCGCATAGCTGGCAAAGCTTTCTGTATTTTTCAGAGTCTTTATTGATTTACGTAGGAATAACAAATAGGACCCGTGGCAGACATTCTCTTAAAATGGTGTTGATATCATAAAGGAATAAAAAGTGTCTCTTGTTTGGTCTGATTCAAGGCACACTCTCTCCATACAGCGTTAAACATTAAGTGCCTTAAAACAAGGCTCTTATTGACTACAGTGGAAATACAAGGAAGACTACTTCTAGTAACAAAATCATTCTAGAAAATTTGAGATTTAACAGCCCCTTAACCTGCTCTTAAAGACCACTGATGGGAATTTCTTAGAGAAATGAAGTTGCATTGTATAAGAAGTTAGCGATGGCGCCACAAAGAGAACTTGGCAATGGGAGGGGGGAGAGAAGAGAAGATTCTTATCAAAAGCCATGCTATTAAAGAAATGAAATTGGAGCTACACAGAGCTGAAGACACAGATTACGGGTAATGGTGCAGAACCAGGTTACATCAGCATTGAGTTTCAGGCAGTTCCCATTCCATTTCACCTGCATTCGCAGAAAGTTGAGCCAGTGTCAACTTCCACTTAGAATGCAGTTGATCACAGTGCTCAGGAAAGTCAAACTGACAGTTAAGAGGAAGCAAAAGGTTCAGGGTCATGTCTCAGCTGGGTTTTAATTTATTCTCATTAGACACACTAATACAGCAGAGCATAGAGTGGTGGTATTTTTTTTTTCTTTCTTTCTTTCTTTTCTTTTCTTTTTTTTTTTTTTAAGACCACGAATCATGAATATTAATGCAGTGCTGTTCAGGTTGCCACAGAGTTTACAGGATGGTGATGGAGGGGGAGGTGGGCTGCCCCATGATCCTGTTATTGGATTTGTTTAAAGAAAAGGTTCCTGATATGGTTCTCCAAATGCAGCCGGGTGAGCAGCTCCACTCTCTTTGTGTTACATAATGTCCCATCTGTGCTCACGGAGTGTGGCTTGATGAGGATGCCATCAGGTGATGTTTCTGACTTAATGGTATTCTTTCAGAGCTGGAGCAATAAACATTAAGGGGCCTTAATTGTATTCTTTGCAGTGGGAGCAATAAACATTAGGGACCCTATTGTACCCTTTCCCAAAATGTCCCCCAAGCCCAATTTGGGGAGTGTCTTGATAGCCAGTTATAATTTCAAATCCTCCCTCCCATTTCATGTGTGGAAATGTAGGGACTGGACAAAAACAAAGGGATTAAATTCATAGGCATATCTCCACATAACCAGTTCTTGGGGAGATGCAGCGGCTCGCATTATTTACTTGACCCATCAGAGCCCTAATAGAACAAAACAAGATGAATCCAGTGGTCTGATTTGTTTTTCTGCCGTGACAACTGTGATAACCTGCACTTGCCGGCCACAGAGCTTCAGGGGTCAGTTTTTACGTGGCGCATAGGGAAGACCCACAGGACCAAGGGTTAAGTGGTTTCAGAGATTGAGGAGATTGTGGGATTTTGAATTGAATCAGGCATGTAGTGATAAACCATGATAATCTCGACTCTGTATTTCATCTACCTATTTCTGCCTTTGCTGTCCCCCCCACCCATGAAACTATACACAAAAATCACAAATTTCACATGACACCAGTTTATCGTTTGTGATGTCAGAGAGTCAACATGCTATCAGGAAAAAAAGTTCAAAAAAATTTTTTAACATCTGCGCCTGACCCCTTCATATGTCATGAGACTAGTGATTTTGCTGGAATTAAACAGTGCACATGTTTTCCTCATTTTGTTGCTCTACTGTTCTTCTCTCTGCTGTGATTCTGTGTCTCAGGTATAGGCCTGTGAAAAGCTATGTGGTAGCCATATTATTTAAAGTGGTAATCCCATGATTTCTTGTCATATATATTTTGTCATAGTTTCTCGTATAAGTGCTATTTTCTAGAGAATTGCACACAGAAGATTTACAGAGGAGCCAGCATCAGGGTCAGATTTTATATACCATACAGAAGCTTTCCAGTTTGGGGCTCTAAATAAGCAGAATTCAAGGGACGTAAACACAATCTCAGGTTATAGTTTAAACACTTTAAACAATCTTAATGCTATGCTAATTTAAATGCTAATGTTTACTCCAGGTTGGGAAGTTTTTGCTTCCTTTTATCAGAATTGTAACTTCCTACCAAACAGGGAATGAGTGTGTAAGTAGATTGGAGCAAAGAAAGTAGAAATAAATTTCTGTTGATTATTTTATTTAACACTGTGGTTTCTCACACAAAGACATTTAATTTCAAAGTGCTTTGACTTGGCCACGGCCGTAATTGTGTATAATATCCATTATCTTTTAATTGGAATTATCTTTTATCTTTGGCTACATTTATCTGAGGATCCCTTCAGAAAGCCCACCAGAAGCTCAAATTCCAATTTGTTCTCTCAGCTTGACTAATGATGAAAAGTATCAAAAACGACTATTATGTGTTTATAAATTACCTCTTTTATCCCGATGCGGTTCTGGGATTTTATGCTAAGTATCATTTCTCTGTGGAATGTAAATGCAAAAATAACAACAAATTCAGCATAAACAATGGCACAAAATAAAAATGAACAAAACATCTTTAGAGGAAGCATCACAAAAGCAATGTATGAAAAGAGAACAGCATAAAATATCGATGAGAAAGTATATTTCTCACAGATTTATAAAAAAAAAAAAACAACCACACAACAAACCAACTATGAGTCAAAAATAGTCTCCATTCCCTTAGCATCAAACAGTTCTATTTGGAAAAGCATAGAATCTGTGGCACAAAAGCAAATATATCTTAATTGGGCCCACTTTCATCCACCTGCTACTGTTTCTTTTTAGTCACATTGAATTTGTCTAACAACACTTGTTTACATTCCCTTGCTAGCACATTAGCATTTATTTCATTTTATAAAATAAGAAATATGGCCAGCTTAAAATGTTGAAGATACAGTGGCCAAAGAAACTTCAGGTCAGCTTGTGGAATGCAGCAATAACCTACACTTCTCACTGTGAAGTATTACCCTTAGATCATAATGTGCTACCAAACATCTGCGATTAATTGAATCATTCACCCAACAATTATTTATTGAGCACCTGCTGTGTGCCAGGCAAGCTGCTAGGAATTCAGGATGAAAAGTACACAGGGCATGGCTCCAGCTCACTTTCCTCCAGCCTTTGTCTCTCCTAGCTCCTCCCACCGCCTCCTCCTGCTGCTTGTCTTCATGGTCTCTGACCACAGGGTCTCTTTATGTCCTCCTGAGTGAGCTCTGAGTTTACATAAATATGGATGGTTATTCTGTCTCTCCATACTATTAGCTCCGTGTTTCTTACAGCCCCTGAGGCAAAATATTGAGTCACTCAGTGGCTCAGCAATGTCTGTGGGGCTCCTGCATTGTTTCCTCTGCCCCCCATTATTGTCAACTAGTAATCTGTAAAGAACAAAGAAACTTGAGGTATTGTGGTGGCCTCCTGTGGCAGCAAATGGCCCGAGTCTCTGGACCTCAAAGAGCATAAAAAATGGGGTTACATGACTTGAGTATTATTTTTGCCTTATTGTGACAACAGAAGTAGACTCTTTTGCTGCCTGGAATGGACTCCCAAGTCCAGACCAGTATCTTTCACTCAATCTCTTCCCATGCTCCATCCCTCAGCAAACTTCCAATGTGTTCAGACAGACCAAACTAAGCCCTACTACCCTCTGGCCTCAATTTTGGGATATTATTTCTCTTATCTTCAGCAAAGCATGACACCTAATCATAGCACAGCTGAGTGGTATCTCCTCACTCACCTTGTGTATTGATCCTAATTCCTCCTTCTTTAAAATGTGTGGGACACTTGGCATGACTTATCTTGTATGTACGTATGTAAGTATGTATTCAGAGAGTGTGAGCAGGGAACAGGGATAGGAGCAGAGGGAAAAGGAGAGAGAGAATCTCAAGCAGACTCCACACTGAGCACAGAGCCTGATGTGGGGCTCGATTTCAGGACCCTGAGGTCATGACCTGAGCTGAAATCAAGAGTAGGATGCTTAACCGACTGAGCCACTCAGGTGCCCCATCACTTTAACATATATTACCTCCCTATTTGTGGGGTAGATTCCAAGACCTCCAGTGAGTGCCTAAATCTGCCAATAGAACCTAACCCTATATATGTATGTAAGTTTTTTCCTATGTATAAGCACATACCTATGACAAACTTTATAAGTTAAGCACAATAAGATGAACAATAACTAATAATAAAAATAGAACTATTGTGACAATGTACTGTAGTAAACATGGCATGAATGTGCTCTCTCAAAATATCTTCTTGTACTGTACTCACCATTCTTATGATGATGTGAGGTGATAAAATGCTTTGGGATGAGATGAAGTGAGGTGAACGATATAGGCATTGGGATATAGGTGTATGCTATTACTGACAGAGGATTCCTCTGAAGGAGGTGATCCTCCTTCTGAGGACTGTGTTTGACCACAGGTAACTGAACCCATGGAAAGGAAAACTGTGGTTAAGAAGGGACTATTACATTATACTCATGATTTTCTGCTGACCTTTCTCATCCCTTTTTAAAGATGCATAACAACCTATTTTTCCCCAAATCATAACTCATGTCCTTCCATAGTTCCATGGTAATTGAGTAGACAGGCCTTAGTTCCAACCCAGAAGTCTTCCTTGGTTCTCTAACTCTCGGGGCTCCTTCTTCTCTAATGGATGGCAGGACTGCCCTGAGGCCTTGCAGCTTGTCAAGAAAAGTCTCAGATGATGAGCTCCAGCCCAGTCTCCCCTGCTGCTGTTACCTGCACATGGATATATTCTTTTGATCTTACTACCTCATGGTATATCATTATCTCACCTTGACATTTCTGATACTAATCATGGGCTGACGTTTGACAGACTTCAAATGGATAGTCCAGAGATGTTATTTCTTGACTCTGTGATTTGCAGCTCAGCTCTCCCTCCCCATGTAGACTTGCTCAGTAATTGACCGGTCCACTAAGTCCTTCTATGACCGAATGTGTGGATCCTGTTCATAGTCCTACTTCCCCACTCCCCCCACCTTTTTTTTTTTTTTCACTTGCTTGACAATGGGTTATCCTATCCATGCCCAAATAGGGTTATCCTATCCATGCCCAAATCTGGACCCAAAATTTGGAATGAAACTGCTAGTTGGATAAGTAGGGATGCTTCTATCAGCAAACAATAAACCTGAACTCAGCTGGCTTAAGTAAGGAAAATTTATTATTTCATAAATATGAGTCTGGAGGCAGAGTAGTTCCAGGTTTGTTTAATTCAGCAGTTCAATGATGTTCAAGGATGTAATTCCCGTATTTTCCATCTTCATGTTTTGCTATCTAAACATGCCCTCATGGGCTGGTTCCTTTTAGGTTAAAAGTTGCCTGTCTTGATTTCTGGTGATAACATAGTGATATCACTGGAAGAAAGATATGAATGCTAATTCCATTGCACATTTTCATCCACAAGGAGAAACATTTTTACCAGAAGTTTTCTATTATTGGATTGTTGGTTGGAATTATTTTTTTAAAAAAATATTTTATTTCTTTATTTGAGAGAGAGAGAACAAGCAGGGAAAACAGTAGGCAGAAGGAGAGGCAGAAATAGTCCCCCCACTGAGGATAGAGCCTGACATAGGGCTCGATCCCAGGATCTTGGGATCATGACCTGATCCAAAGGCAGCTGCTTAACTGACGAAGCCATCCAGGAGCCTCTGGAATTGTTTCTTAAATCAGATATTGATAAAGGGAATAATATAAAATGGTTGGCTTGATCAATTATAATTCAGTCAATGTGCCTAAGAAGGAAACCAACCTCCCCAAAAGCCCATGGAAATCCAATAAAGAAGGAAACGTGTTATCAGGATCGAAGGAGAGTTATGCCTGTTGAGTAGGCTTCCAAGTACGTTGGCCACTGTTGTTATCCATGAATATTCTGGAGCAGAAATGAGAGCTCTGCTTCCTTACCTTCCAGTCGTACAGGCACAGTCCATCCACACCAGGGCTGGCTCACATGGCTATTGTTTGACATCCTTCCATGCTTTGCCTCTTTCAGAGCCTGGGGAGTGAGGCGCAGGTTGCTATTCTTGATGGGAGCAGCAAGCTTCCTGCTGTGTCATAATAATTGTACTGTTAAATGCAACACAGGGATTTTTTTTCCTAAAGTATTTATACTCTCTTAAAACACTCCATTTCCATATGGTGATCGAGGAAGAAGGAGGTTTGAAATGATACTGGAGAGACGTGTTACTCTGGCAGAATATGTATAGTCTGGGGAATGAAGCAGAGAAGAAGGGTGAGAAAATAATCAATAAATAACTCAATAATTTGGTTTTTATCTCCAGCTCCTAGTAGCATGCCTATGACCTAGTGGTACTCAACATACACTTGCAGCAGAGAGAGAGGAGGAAATTTTATCACCAGAATTGCAAAACAGGCATTCACATTTTTAAAATCAAGAGAATCAATTAAATTAACTAAATAAACCAGACTTGATTGAGTTCTAAGGACTAAAGCTACCCATACTCAACGCACAAATAGTCCTATAAATAGATTTGTGGGTATTAAAGAGGGTATATTCCCTCTGAGCAATTTGGACACCTTTTCAATTCTTGACCATTGTTTTCCTTTGAGAAATGAACTTAGAGATCAGAAGAGTTTTGAGAGAAGAATGGAATTAAATGATTCTGAAAGCTCATTTCCTTCATGGCCCTATAGGAAGTATTGATTAACTATCCTACCTTCATGATATAGGGAGGCAAAGTAAATGGGACCTTCTCTGCACAAGGAACAACACCAACTCTATTCCAGAGGCAAGAGCCAGAGGAATTGGGATACTTAACAACATGGCTGCATAGTCAAGATAAAGTCGCATAGATTGTGGCACAATTTCTTTTTTCTCTTTCTGAAATAGAAGCTGTATTATTTTGTCTAACTTACTGATATTTTTGAAATAAGTATTTTCTTCTTTTACATGTATACATATATGGAAATATACGATGCTTGTTTCTAAATATATCTTATAAAAATCTTTAAACACAATGTAAAACTGAAAAAATAGCATAACAAATGCCTATAGATTCTTCATCTAGATTCATCAGTAGTTAGCATTTTGGGAGCTCTGTACGCATAAGAAGTCATCCATCCCCCCACACACTGTCCCTATGCATGCTGTGGAGTTATAATACCTCTGTCTATTTCCCCATGCATCTCCTAAGAGCAAGGACATTTTCCTAGATAACCAAAATGCCATTATCATATTCAGAAAAATTAACAGTGATTCCCCAATGTCATCTAAGATCTAAATCATATACAAATATCCCATTTGGCCCATATATTTTTTAGAGCATTTTTTTCCTCCTGAGCTCAGATAGGTTCACATATTGCATTTAATTACCATGTCTCTTAAGTCCGTTTTAATTTCTCCTCCCCAACTATCTTTTTCTTCTCTTTTTCCCGTAATACTATCTTTTGAAGAGTCTAAGCCTGTGGTTTGTAGAATGTTCCATGTTTGAACTTTGTCTGATTATTTCCTCATTGTGTTGCTTGTTTCTTCATCTCTTATGTATCTTGTTAACCAGAAGTATAAAGGCTTAATTAGATTCAGATTAAACATCATTGTGTATACATCATATTGGATTAGTTACAAGCTGCAAAATTTCAACTTGTCCTGTTATTAGTTATGCTATGTTTGAATAGTTGTTTAAGGTATGATTTTCTAATTTCCCTATTGTAAAACTATAGTTTTAATACTTATTTCATAAGGAAAATCAATTGAATAATTTTGAGTACCTCTTTTTTTCATAATTGCATTTGCTTTAAAAACATTAACCCCTTTGGCTCCATAGCTTATTACCAAAAAGGTTTACTTAAATATGGACAGCAAGAAATTTGAAGTTTTACATAAACGTGCTATTTTAAAGTGGGTTTTAAATGTGTTTTTATTCTCAAACATATTAGTGTAGCAATCTTATCTTAAAATAAGTCTCTTGCATTCCTGAGATTAATTTTCTTGTTTCAGGAAGAAAAACATTAGTAGCTTTTGCAGTTTTTCATTGATTTGTGATTATAATTTTTCTAACAAGGTGTCCTGGGTGAAGTAAGTGGTCGGTACACGGCTCTGCAGTCTCAGCATGAACCCCATCCCAGCAGGAAGACGGCATTGAGCGGTTACGGCACCAATTGCTCAGTCTGCTGAAATATAAATTATAAGGGAAAAAATTGTAAAGCAAGTCCGTATTTTAGCTGGGAAAATGCATATGATTTAGAGTCTAAGGGAAATTAGTTTTAACCAAGAGAAAAATATAAATCCAAATTTCCGTATGAGAAAGCTAAAACCAAAAGACCCGTGGGATCCTTCCTGTGAGGTTTCTCCATAATACAAACAACGTGCACACTTCCATAGAAGACTACTGAACAAATAAATTAATATTCACGCTTTTTTTTTAACTTATAGTTATTCAACATTCAGTTTTAATCATAGAATTTTTCCTTTTTAAAAAATATCTTACCAACTGAATGGTCTTCATTTTTTTTCTTTTTCGGAAAATGTGTGATCAGCATTGTAACTACCAAGTCCGTTTACTCAGAAATGCAAAATTATGATGTTGATATAAAAAATTCTTGATATGCCTGGGAGACTTGATTTGAGGATGAAGTGTCTTATCCAGAGCAACCTGTATCTTTTGACTTCTTGGTCTCATCATTCAGCCTTTGCATTAATTTTTCATCAGCTATGTTTGTCGTCTCTGAAGGTGAACATTTTATGAAGTGTGAAGTAAGAAAACATGGGTGGAAGTTTCCCTTCACACTTTTGTCTACACAGAGCTTTTTAAGGCTGTCTTGACTCTTGTATAAGGGTTGGTAGGCATGGATATATTTTTTCCGTTCTAATAAGGAGTTCTCACTTGATATATTTTATCTTTAGGTATGACAGCTACTCTTCAAAACATTCCTTGTTGTTTTAGCTGTTATGACCTTTGTGACCATAAATACTTATTGCTTCATCCAGTTATTTCTGTGCAATTTTCTGAAACTTCAGCACAGACATGCTAATACATTTAGCTCCAAGTCAGTAGACTTTGCTGAGGCAAAGTAGTACTCAAAAGTAGAGGAAATATAGAAATATTGGAAGTTGTTAAAAAAAAAAACAACTATTTGAGTTTTGGCAATGCAGTTAATAATGACATCTAAAATGATGTCTAAGGCAATTTGTAAATCTGTTTAGCAAACAGATGACCAGCTAGGGGAATAAAAGTATCAGAGTAATGTATTATTTACATCTTCCTTAGGATAGCTTCCTCACCATAAGCTCCCACCACTTAAAACTTTCTGCACTCCCTTGAGGACACCCTCTGCACCACCTTTGTCTCCTTTACAGTATTGAGGATGTTGACAGTATTAGGTCTTAAGGTAAGGGACCACATGTTAATGATGATGTTTCCAACTGATCAAAAACTTTAAAAAGCACATATTGTGTTCTATGTTTCATTAATGTCTAAGTCATTTATAAATACCCTTAACATCTTTCCAGTTAAGCATGATCTACTTTCACAAATCTTATAGAGAAGAGAGAGGCTTTGGTTCTTTTCAAGGGGATTGTTGCCGTTTGGGTAGAAATGTCTTGGTTTGGTAAAATGAATACATTTATTTATTTATTTATTTATTATTTATTTATTTATTTATTTTCTAGTGCTCTGTGTCAGCTGACACTTGTTGAGTGACAACTACCACACTAACACATAGTGACTTAAAAACATTCTTTGGCTCATGGTTGTATGGTTAGCAATATGAGTTGTCCTCCACTGGGTGGATCTTGTCATCTTCCTGTTTACCTCTGTGTATTGGGGCAGCTGTCCTATCAGGAGAATCAGGCTAAGCTGGCTGGGATGCCTTAGTCCTCCTACACCTGGCCTCTGTCAACCAGCAGGCTAATTCGGGCTTGTACTCTTGAAAGGGTTAAGTTGCAATAAGAGGCTCTTAGTGAGCAGGTTCAGAGCTTGCACATCATTCCCACGAAAACAATGTACAGCAAGGCAAGCTCTGACTCAAGGAGGAAGACAGACTCTACCTCTTGAGGAGAGGAATTTATAAAGAATTGTGTCATTTGGCAGCCTACCATATACCTAAGAGAGAGGGGGGAATTTTAAGGATTTTCTATGTGAATATTTTATAAATGAAATCCTTAATATATATTGCTTATCATGCCCTTTTCATCATTTTTATTTTTGCAAGTAATGTGTTTATATGTTGATTTCTAAAAATAAAAACAGTGGCTACTTTAATAGTAATCTTCGCTTTGTAAAATATCTCACCTTATTTTGAACTTAAATGTCCATAAAAACTCATGAAATGTAATAAGTGAGATCATTATTGTTAAAAGTATTAAATGTCTTAGTGAAGTAGTTGGGCACTATTTCACCTGTCTTTCTTCTCTGCTTATCAAAATTTTTGCTGTCCTGGGGCACCTGGGTGGCTCAGTGGGTTAAAGCCTCTGCCTTCGGCTCAGGTCAGGATCCCAGGGTCCTGGGATAGAGCCCCGCATCAGGCTCTCTGCTCAGCAGAGAGCCTGCTTCCTCTTCTCTCTCTGCCGGCCTCTCTGCCTACTTGTGATCTCTGTCTGTCAAATAAATAAATAAAATCTTTTTAAAAAATTTGCTATCATTTAAGGAAACAATTCCCCAACTAACAATTTCCCTTAAATTTGACCCTGAAGCATTTTCTCCTACCTTAGATGGAAATGGCATCTTTGGGAGGCCTGGCTGGCTCAGTCATTAAGCATCTGCCTTTGGCTCAGGTCATGATCCCAGGGTTCTGGGATCTAGCCCTGTATCCGGCTCCCTCCTCAGAGGGAAGCCTGTTTCTCCCTTTCCCACTTCCTCTGCTTGTGTTTCCTCTCTTTCTGTCTCTTTCTCTCTGTGTCAAATAAATAAATAAAATCTTAAAAAAAAATCTTCAAAGGAGTAGCGAAAAAGTACTAAAAAATTACATATTTAACTCAATTGGATAATTAAACTTTAATATTTACATACAAAATATTTACATTTAACTCTTCTGAGAATTCATTGGTTTGCCTGGTATAGTTGGAAAAAGGTAGAAGGCAAATTTAGGTCATACTTGTTTTCTTATGTACAATTCTTCTAATTGCATCATTCAAATTCAGAATATATTGCTTTAGTTGTCTTGACTACTAAACACAAAAACCTTGTTAAAGTAGATGTTCTATCAGATTTACTAGATTGTTCTTATTTCTGATGTATAATAGGTGATCAACAAATGTTTTCCAACGAAGTTTTTTTTTTTAAACATTAAACTACATACATTACAAATGGTATCATATAGGCATAAGAACTAGTTAATTTATGTTAAATGTTCCTGTGTTTAAGATAACCATATCAGGTTTAAGATACAGGTTTAAGATAACTATATCAGGTTTATTTCTTATGGGTCAATATTTTTTGGAAAATATACTTATTTTGTAGATTCTAAATAATCCAGAAAATCAAGCAGATTAACTTGGGGAAGGTTATGTAGTCTTATATTTAAATCATTATTTAATTTATTATGTGTACATTCACTATTTAAAGTATACTTTATTATAGTAACTTTGTTGTGGAAACTGAAACATAAAAAATACTAACACTCTATTGAAAAATAAAACTACTCAATGATGTTATAAAATCAAGATGGAAAATCTATGACTTTAAGAAACTGTATAAATAGCTGAACCAAAATTACTCATTGAGATTTATTTCTGTATATTCTCTCTTAAAATATATATATATATATATTTATTTATTTTAGAGAGATAGAAGGAGAGAATCTTCTAGCTGACTGCCCGCTAAGCACAGATTCTGACGTGGGGCTTGATCTCACAAACCTCAGATCAAGACCTGGGCCGAAACCAAGAGTCAGATGCTTGACTGACAGAGACACCCAGGTGCCTCTCTAGATAGTCTCTTAAGGACATTTTGTGGCAAAAGAGTCTCTAAATGCCTTTTGTGGACAAAAGGACTTAAACATCAAAATGTTTGGAATATACTCTTGGGAAGGTTCAATCTCATTAATGTATGAGAGTTTCCACAGTTTAATACAGTGGCTCCCATATATAGTGGCCATTGTATGCTAATAATAAATGGTAACGTAGTCCACCAAAGACATTTTTTTGAAAAATAGAATTATTAAAAAAAAAACCTATTCAGTATACTAGATATCAGACTGATTGGGCTCAATATGTTCTGAAAATTTGTGGGTGACAGATATTAAATACAAATTCACTTTGAATTGCTTTATATAAATAGATCTTTTTTAATTTTTGAGAGGCCTTGCCTCATTTCCTTTATTAAAGATTTTGTAAAGATGTTAACACTGGCTTGTAAACCATATAAAATGTTAAGGATTGTCATTACAGTATATTTTCACTGTGATTTAAATGGCAGTTGAAGTGATTGTTAAATGTGCTGAGATGAAACTGCTCCTCCAGAAGTGGTTCGTGGTTTGTGAAACACTTCTGAAAGATATTATGATGAGTATGTTACACGAAGCACAAAGATATGCTTCTAAGAAACAACTACAAAATGTTAGTCTGCATGTTCAGAAGTTCCACTTAGACATATTTTTAGAGTATTGTGCAAGTGCAAATAAAAATGTTAGTACACATTATTATGGAATTTCAAATGTTATTTATGTTGTCAGATATGTGAAAAACGCTATTATCCTGGCGAATTTCAATTTCTGCAGCATGGTGTTTTAACAAATATAAATTATACCTATATGTATTGTTTGAAACCATCCCACTCCTTTTGATATTACTTTTCAATAAATCTGATATCCTCCATCTGTCTACACCCACCGATCTGAAAGATTGGCAGAGGCTGGAATTATATTGTTATATTTGATCCAAAGTTATGATTAGAATAATTGTGTGAACTCTTCTATTGCTGTAGTTATAGTAAGAGATTTCCCTCTATTTCTAATGCCAATACTGATGGACTGACCACATCAGTCCATCATGGCCGCAGTCCATGGTGGCTGCTTTTCTTAATTTCTTCCATTTATAATGGAGTTTCCAATAATACCAATCTGTATCACTTCCATATTCTTGGGGTTGTTGCGTGAACTACCAAAAAACATTGTAATACATTTGGTTGAAAAGAATCATGCTAACTGGAAAAACTGATATGTGAATTACCATTTGATTTGATTTTCATACACATTAGAAAATGCAACGTATTTATTTTAAAAAAATTCAAGAGATGCCAAATGTTTAAAATGATTACTCTGCAAACACTAGCATCCTATTCAATTAAAGAGTTGTATTATCCTTTGGGGTAACAATAACAAAGGATGGTAAAACAGAAGTGCAGAACTTTTTATACCAAAGTAGTTTTGTTGTCTTGTTTCTAAGTAAGGGTAGTTGAAAAATTAGTAACGTCTTGGCATTCAAGAACAAGGAATGGTAGATTTTAAGCTGAACAAAATACTGCCCTATGTAGTTGTGTTAATTAGACAGGTTGATGTCAAAAAGTCAAATAAATTATTTATATGTTACATGGAAGTGGGAAGAGGTTTGGTTCAGTCATTGCTCTGTGTAAAACATTATTTTCTATATCTGCTACTCTGAGTATCAGAATCTTGATTGCCAATACCACAGCAGTCCTCCTTGTTCACATTAATTTATGTAACAGTATCAGCACATTTCCTTCCTTCCCTCTTTTCCTTCCTTCCTCTCTCCATTTCTCCTTCTTTTCCTCCCTCCTTTCCTTTCTTCCTTCCCTCCTTTCTTCTTTTCTTCCTTTTCTCAACTCATGACTTTATAAAGAATGCAAAAGTATCAGTGGAAGAATTAAACACTCATTATGGAAACAATAATGCACAACTAACTATAACAAAAGGAAATATATAATGAAGTTTTAAAAATAATATGTAGCTTAGTGAAAAATTATACTTAGTAGAATCAATAACAGTATCATTTAAATATTGTGTACATAAGATTCATTAATATCTTATGGGCATTAATATCTTATGGAGTGAGCATTTCAGCCTATATTAATACCTTGTTTTCTTTATAAAAAAGAAGGGAATTTAAAAGTATGAGAGAGTATAAATGTTGCCCTTCAGTAAAGAAAGACTTTATCTATAATAAAAGAATACATGGTTTTTGCAAATTGGTAAAATTCATCTTTGAGTGGAAAAGTCAAAACTTATTTCTGTATATAGCACTAAATATGACCCCTAACGATATCTTTATGGTAGGCAAATTAATAATCATAGTTTTTGGTACTATTTCAGATTATATAGATTAGGTAGGTACCAGTGAATCATATAATTCACAGTCCTACCTAATAAGAAGAAAAAAATCACTTTTCCATTTTTTTTCCTTCTGCTCACTGTGCCACACCCATTTGCTAATTAATTTCCTTAACCTTGAAGATAATGTAATTCCTGTTTTTTCTAAGAAATAAACTCGAGGATAAATTTACATCATATTAAATGAAAACTGCACTTCAGAGAATAACCTTGAAAAAGCACCCATAATATTTGCTTTCGCAACAGAATAAGGTTATTTAGAGAAACAGTTGGGTGTAGTGATAGGAAAGAAAAAAAGTCACAATATTGGTTATTATTGGTAGCTCTTTAATTTTTGTCTATGACTCTAGTTAATTGTATACAATCAGATAAAGTTTAGATGCTTTAATTTGTCTTTAATTTTAAGATTTTTCTGTGGGAAAATAATATGCAAGTTTATTCACTCTTATTTATGTACTAAAAATACCTAGGATTTTATAGACTGTTACCTAAATCTGAGTGTTAAATACATCTTTTCTAAAATAAAGTAAATCTCATAGGTAATAAGGAAAACTAGTTGATTTCTTAAATAGATACTGGTATTCAAATATGGCTGTCCACATTAAAGAAAGAAAAATAAAATGTAAATAAATCGTGGTACCCCGGTAATTTATTCCATTAAATAAACAAGAATTGTGGTGTATTTGACTATTCTTATTACCTGACCATTATTAGATGTTTTAACCTAAAATGATTTGATGTTAAATAATGGAAATGTGAAATACCTCAAAAGCAAAATAACTATGCCTCTATAAAATAATCATAAATTTAACTGAAATAGGTCTATTCCTCAAAAACTTAGCATGCCTCTCTAGTATGTAGTAAAATGGAAATGAAACAATAATCTTTAGGGTCTTTGTCTCACAATGCTTAGACAAAAGTTCCAAGAATATTCTCTCAGTAGTAACAAAAGACCTACCAGCCCCTGACCTTTCCATTCCTGTGGAGGCCTGCCAGCAATACGACAGGAGACAGACAAACACTAAGTCAGCCAAAAACACAAAATTAAACAAATGAAAGAATGAAGTCTGTGACATATGACCTTACTCTTGGCAGACTATTGTAAAAATAACCCTACTAGCGTGTAGTAAAGGAACTGGTGTCATTGTGTCCTCTCTTCCCTTCCTGTCCACACCTGCCCAAATACTCAATCTTCTATCCTCCACCAGATTCCATTCTGATGTTTCTGTAGAGTCAAAGATGAACGGAAGCTTAATGATTTTTGCTATGGAGGATTTCTCGAAATCAATTATAGTTTCATCTGACTATATGTTCTGGAAGTTTCTAAAGGCTTAAGAGTTTGGGGTGGGCTAACTGGGAACACTCAGCAGATATCCTAGAACTGTTTCGTGCTTCTTCAAATGGCAGCTCACCAGAAGTATGGTGAATGGTTTTATGGCACTTAATACATCAATATTTTCAAATGAAATAGAACATTTGTTTTCAAAGTGGTTCTAAAAACATGTTTAAATATCATACTGTACATAAAATATTAGTTTGGAGAGAAAACAGCTACTGGAATATATATCCTATGTCTATATCTTCAAAATTATAAATAACAGTAGGGTGTTTTATCCTTCTACCTTGACAAATACACCTTCATAATGATTATATCCCCCCAAATTGGGTTCAGCTATGTTATTTATATAAGAGAATGGCAACAAATTCAAAGACTGTTGAACTTCGTTATTGCTGTTCATGACTGGGTACCATTAATGGGTTGGTAGCATTTAGAGAAGGAAAAAAATAAAGATGTAGATAATCCCATAAACTATTACATATTATTCCATTAACTGTATCTTTCTCACCCTTACTTCCACAAAATAATCTTGTTATAATAAACAGTAGCCTTTTTGCAGAATTTTTATTCTAGCAATAGTAATATGATAGTAATATTTTGAATACAATTGTATTTTCTTCTCAACCTCCTAACAGTACGTAAATGAAAGTCAATTTAGGAATGTAAGGAATGGACATTAAAGTCAATGGAAGAAATAAAAAATTATTTTTCATGTTTTCAAAAGTAAATTTTCTCCTAAGTATTCAAAATTAATCTGTGCAAAATTGAATTTCTAATTATTATATAACAATTACACAAATACATGTAAAACTTCAAGTTTTGTAAAATTAACTAAATTGTATATAGCATGTCTATACAAGTAAAACCATTCGTAGTTCTAGCATTTCTCTGTAGTTGGCATTGTCAGGGATTGGTGTCATATTTCATGCATGTTAAACTGATATCACCATTTCATACAAATTCAAGAATAATAAGAATTGTTTAACATTGCAAAAGGTTTTTAGCTGCCCTGTGCATGATTTGTTAAGTTTTCAGTGTTCTGGAGCCATGAATTGGAATGTGAACAGAAGCAAGAAAATGGATACTCAGCACTGTTGGGAAACAATACTTGGCATGCAAGAATCTCTTGCAATTGTATCTGAGAGAATGTTTGACAAGTTAATTAATTTGAATTTTTCTGACCAAAGCATATCTGCAGTTCAATTCTCCTGCCCTCTGGCATATTGTCCATCTCTAAATTGGGCAGGGACATAACACACAACCCTTTGCTATAGGCGAACATGGTTACCTTTTGTGTGGAGGACATAGGAAAAAGGGGTGGAGCAATATATCCTTGGAACTTAATTCTCAGCCACCTGTGTGGGTACATAGATCACAGGTTGTGCTGTGTGCCAGTGCTGACCACTTAATCCTGAATGAGAAGGGCATCTCCATAGTCCTAAAACATTTGCTTTCTGTGGGTTTGTGATCCTTGAGGCCCTATAAATCACAGGATGGCAAGAAATTCTCTTGCGGGGGTCCGTAGTGGTACATCACTCCATGACCATTAAAATGGCTTCTGAGGGCAAATGCAAAAGTATAGTGTACAAAAGCAGTGCCATACATATGAATACAAATATATGCCTGTATATGCATGAACATATGTATGTGTTTAAAGATTTTATTTATTTATTTTAGAGCGCAAGTGAGTAAGAGAGAGCAGGAGCAGAGGGGATAGGCAGAAGGAGAGGCAGAAGCTGACTCCCGACTGAGCAGGGAGCCTATGAGGGACTGGATCCCAGGAGCCTGGGATCATGACCTGAACCAATGGCAGATGCTTAACCGACTGAGCCACCCAGGAGTCCCAAATATATGTTTAAATGCAAATATGTACTACAGGTATGTTCATTTGTCTTCTTCTTGAGCATAATTGTACCTAAGTATTTTCCTCCTGAATTGCTGTTACACAAGAAGTAGCTATGATTGGAAACAGGGAAAATGCTTATAGGCTCCGTCTTTGAAATCCATTAGGAAAATAGAGGTATATAATGCTTTCAGTATTTGTTATGTATGCTTTCATACCAACAGTATCTACACGTGTATAGGAAATGCCTGAAGAGAAAAACTCAAGAGTGTCTCAGCTCCCACCTTAACAGAACCATGAAAATCTCCAATTACCAACAATGGCCCAGGTGGGAGCAGACAGAGGAGGGTATCTTTGCTGTAGTGAGGCTAGACCCTTGCACTTTAGCAGACAAATAAGATGCATTAAGTCCTGCCATAGAAGAAGCCTAAAGGCTGCAGGCACAAGGTGGGGGATTGACAGGTAGGAAGCACGAAAAATCACCCATTCTCTGAACCTGGTAATGCAATTTTGGTGAGGGAAAAGAAGTCTGAAGAAGGAGTTAAGTAAGGGGCAGTGCTGGGAAAAGTCGGGGTAGTCAGAGTAAATGAGTTAATGAATTTAACCTAGAATTAACCTTTGAAAAAATTCTCTAATCCAAGCTGCACTTCTTTTTTTTTTTTAAATACCTCTGGGTTTTTTCAATCTGAAATTATCCCAGGATCTTTTGGGGATGGCACTTTTGCCAATATTTGCATGCTCATGCAGCATCACAAATAAAAAAAATAATGGTTTAATGTTATATCAGGGAGGAGAAGCGCTCAAATAGGTGAGCAGGGATTATCTGCCTTCTGATTATAAAGAGGGCTGTTAGAGCTTAATCCCCAGGAGCTATTTGCTCCAGTGTTTTTAATGGCCCTTAATAGCTCAAGCCTGCATAGAGCACATATGCATGTATTTATATTTGTATTGATACATATTTCATGTATCAATTTCAATTCCCTAGCTGGAATTTGTGCTGTGAATTACTATAGTACTCTTTTGTCTAAAATGTAATTATCTAATTATGTGTTCTGGGAGATGGCATAGCTAGACTCATAGTGCACCAATTCACAAGCATTTAATTTTTGTTTTTAATAAGAGACTATGAGAGAAGGGATCTTTTTCCCTCTGGAGGGGGGGACACAGTACTCATGCTTAAATGATACTTTCAGAATTGGAATTTTCCTTGCCAGCTCCTTTGAGCATCTCATTAAGAGTTTCTAGTAATACGGAGCCTTTTTGCCCTCTGATATGACCCTTAAAGAAATCCTGTTAGTAAATCACAGGCTAAGAAGTCATGCAATGTGAACCTAAAGTAACTATGTACATTAAATAATGCTATCAAGACCCCGGCTTTAATTTTTTTAAGGACGATAAAAACCACTGTGAATTATCCTCTTTCAGGTTCACTAAAGTAGTGATATTATGAGTAAGCAATGATTCATCCAAATAATTTGGTGGAATCAAAGGAGCGCGCGGAAGCTAACGTGATTGGGCAAGAATCATGAAAAGGATGAACGGAGGCCTCCATGGAAGCTCCGTCAGCTCCCCTCTCACGTGCGCAGGCTTTGAAAGGTCTGAACTGCACACTTACCAGTACTTTAAATGGTTGAATGTTACATGTCTCTTTTGAGAATGAGGACTCAGTTAAAGCACCGTTTGGCACTCCAAGAGATGAATAAAAATCTATTTCAAGTTGGTATAGTTAATGCTAAATGTCACATTTTACTGGTTGGCACACATTTATCACTTCATTTCCCAATACAGTAAACAACTCGTAACTCACAGGTTACTTTGATTGACAGCAGCCTTGGGCATTTCTGAGCGCTGGTGCACTGTATTGCATGGAGTCAAACTTCCAGGGTAATTGGCTTCAACAACAACAATAATAATAGAAATAATAATTCCAGAGTTAATTTAAAGGAGCAAAAAGAAGTAAGTCAAATATGAGGACAATAAATTATGGGGATTTCTCATTTAAGTAAGTAGCAGGTTTAATGGCTTTCTCTGAGTACTGAGATCATTCAATTGAACATCTGCTTTCCAGCTGTGCATATTGATATATTACCAGGTTTTTATTCCCTTCTACTCTAAATGTATCCATAAGTTTTTAGGAGTTTCACTACCTGACTTTGTGACAAAGCCTTGATTGTGAAAGATATAAAAACGTCAAAAATTCTGTAGGCCATATTATGCCCAGGATATTATTTTTCAATCGACTCCAAAGACAGATGTCCATGAACAATTAAACCATTCTCCGATCACACCTTGTACCAGCTGGGATCAGAGAATTAAAAGGAAGTAAGCCCTCAAAATTTACTTACTCCTGGAGTTCCCATAGTTTCCTGACTGTTACTCGATTCTTATTAAATAATTCTGTCAATGGAAAATGTATATCATACATTGCTTGAACTTCTGAAGTTGACTCTTTGATGTTGAATTTAGTGTTTCTACTTTTATAATAATTCATCTAGTGAGCATCTACTTTCAGAGAAATCCCCTTAGATGGAGATTCAGTTATCCTAAACTTGCTAGCTCCCACGTCTAGTCATAGAGACGTTAGTCATAAAGCACTACCCTGAAACAATCTGGACTGAAAAATGCAAGACTTGCTAATCAGAATGGATGCAACCCAATATCTTGTCTAATAGGGCAACATGGAATGTGTTCTCCCCTTTCAACAAAAAACTCCCAAATAAGATCTTATCTTCTCCCTGTCAGCCTTTATCGTTACTGTCACCATAGCAACTAAATAGCTCAGAGTTGCAACCTGAACAAGGGACCGAATAACACGAGCTTATGAGCCACTGCATTATCAGTGTTCATAAGACAGTAATTCAAAAACGCTCAAGTCATACCCACAAAGGAAAAGCTTTTATTCTCTCTTCCCCTGACCAAAAGGATGGCTCATAAAAGTCTTTCACCATGTTCTAGGCTTTATGGATTAAACAGCTTAAGATGTGGGATGATGTAACCTGAAGGGAGCATGTACTCATCCTAGTCCCGGGATGCACTTCACCAAGGCAATCTGCTGGCTGGCAGAGCAATACACAATTGAAGATGAGATTTATTGATTGATTGGTTTAATTTTATTAAATGACACTAAAGAAACATGTGTTGCTTCTTTTTTTCTCTTAACAACATATGTAATTAGGAGACTACCATATATGCGCATATAAAGTAGGACAGATTTGGATTGCTCCAAATGAGTTCTATAAATAATAAACCCTTGAGCCACCACAGCTTTTCAGATTCTCAAAAGAACACTGTAATCTTTGAAATGTTTTCAAAATTCTCTACTTTATTATTATTCAGAAAGAAGTAAGTTTCTGGGTACCTCAATACTTTAGGTGGACATCTGAGGAGAAAGTTAAAAGTGATAATAATAATGATGGTAAAATCAATAATAGTTAATAGTTCTTGCCCACCTTATAACATAACACTTGCCATGGATGATGTTTTTCAATTCAGACAAGTGTTATCCCCATTTTATAGATGAGCAAATTAATTCACAAGGAGAATAACCTCCCAGATTTAGGAAGAGGAAGGGCTAGGATTTGAACTCATGCAGTCTGACTCCAAAACCCATCTCAACCCCTGAGTACTGTTCAAATATTTTTGTGTCCTGCCCAGAAGTTGCAATGGTGTGGCTAAAAATGCAAAATTGTATAAAAATACAAATTGGTGTGTATTTCTTCTTTCATAAATATTTATTGAATGTGTTATACTTTTTTAAATTAAAAATAGAATTGCCATATGACCCAGTAATTCCCCTACTGGCTATTAACCCAAGAAAAATAAAAATTCGAATTGAAAAAGATATATGCAGTCCTGTTTATTGAAACATTATTTATAACAGCCAAAGTATGGAAGCAACTCAAGTGTCCATTAGTAGATGAATGGATAAATCAAAAGATGAATGGATGAATGGAGGTAGATAAATAGATATAGGTATGGGTATAGATATAGATATAATAATGGGATATTAACCAGAAAAAATGAGATCTTGCCATTTGCAATGAGATGAATGGGCATAGAGGATATAATCCTCAGTGAAATATGTCAGCTTGAGAAAGACAAATATCACATGATACCACTCATATGTGGAATTTAAGAAACAAAATGAATAAAAAATGTAGAAAAAGAGAAACAAAAAAACCTATATTCTTAAATACAGAGAACAAACAGGTGGTTGTTTGAGGGGAGGCAGGTGGGGAGTAAGTGAAATAGATAAAAGGGATTAAGAATTCAGTTATAGTGATGAGCACTGAGTAACATATAGAATTGTTGAATCACAATATTGTACACCTGAAACTAATATAACACTATGTTATTTGTATTTCTGTTAAAAAGTGTGCTATCTTTTCTATTATAATCATACCTTCTTCATGTCCAAATTAGTTTAAGCTCTGTGGGTTTTTGTTTGTTTATATTTAATTTAATTTAATATTTATAAAATTTAATTTTATGATTTAAAAATTATATTTAAGTTAAGCTCTGTGGGTTTTTGTTTGTTTTTTAAAGATTTATTTATTTCTTAGAGAGTGCGCACGCATGGGTGCATGCATGAGTGTGAGAGGGGAAGAGGGAGAGAATCCCAAGCAGAATTCAAGCTAAGCATGGAGCCCTATGAGGGACTCAACACCACAACCTTGAGATCATAACCTGAGCTGAAATCAAGAGGTGGATGCTCAACTCACTGAGCCACCCCGGAGCCCCTAAACTGTCTTAATGCCATTCTTGGCAAGATTAATTTTGGTTACCTTGCATAGTCTTATATTTTTAAAATGGTAGTTTTTGAACTCCTGTAGCTTAAAATATTAATTCATTTAATACCTATATCCAATCTAATATCATACTTAGCTCTTTAGAGATAGCCAAAGTTTTGAGGAGAACCAGCCAGAAATGAAGACAGCAATTCCTGAGGGTAAATCTTTGCATGAGTGGGAGAAAAGCAAACAGGCTGCCAGCAGCTCTCATCCAGCTTTTCACACTGTGTGGCAGGAAGAAAAACACATCAGAGTCAGGAGTCTGAAGTGGTATCAAGATCACAGTCGTCCCTATAAAAATGAGGGACTCCTCAGGTTAGTGGGAAATCAGAGAAATAAATATGAGGGCTCTAGTTATATGTTGTAGTTATGTTTCAATGAAAATTGATTAATGAAATATACTTCTCTACAAAATTACACAAAGTTCCAGATGCATTTGTTTCCTAGGCACATTTTAACAGCGAGCATTTATGTTTACTCCCTTTATAATCAACCAAGATACCTTTTATAAATAATAAAATAAACAAAGCTTTGTGTTTTTACCTGAAAAGCATTGACTTTCTCCCTGATTTAAAAAAAAAAAAAAAAATCTGGAAATGTGCTAAACTATTCTACCCGAGATAATGGTCATTCTAAGACCTACAAGGGTTGTCACGGGGACCGAGAATCAGCCACATCCAGGATCAGCCATGGAAGCTCAGATGCAGATGGGGGGTGAGAAGTTACAGTTCGTTAAGTCCTGAAGGTTTTGCAACTTAAATAGGAAATGAAGTATGAAGAGTTCATGTAATTACATGGTGTTGACAAACTGTTTGTTAAAAGTATAAGTACAGGTGCATAGAGAACTGCTATCTAGCCAGAGTGCCGGAAAGAGAGCTGAGGAAGAAGAGGTAAGCAAAGCATGACCCAGAAGGCTTCTGAACAAATGTGACATCTCCGTTAAGTTTTGAATAATGAAAAGGAATTTGCCAGCCAAGGGTCTGGGTGAAAGAGGTGATGCCCAACAAGTCCAGCATGACACTTTCAAGGATCCTTTCATGGTTAAGCATGGCTGCATATGGAAACTCTGTGAGTCAAAATAAGTTGAGTCTGCAATCTCTGGTGGATACCGTATCATAAGAGTTTTGAGCTGTGTTTTGGAATTTGAATTTTATCTTGAAGATATTGATGAGCCAGGAAGGGGTCTATGCAGTGACATTTTAAGCTTAGCTCTTTAGGTTTTCCAGAGGTTTGAATTTTTTTTTTTCCCCCCAATAGAAAGGATTTTCTTTTTTTTTTAATTTCTTCTCAGAGTAACAGTATTCATTGTTTTTGTACCACACCCAGTGTTCCATGCAATACGTGCCCTCCCTAATACCCACCAGCTGGTTCCCCCAACCTCCCACCCCCCGCCCCTTCAAGAACCTCAGGTTGTTTTTCAGAGTCCATAGACTCTCATGGTTCACCTCCCCTTCCAATTTCCCTCAACTCCCTTCTCCTCTCCATCTCCCCAAGTCCTCCATGTTATTTGTTATGCTCCACAAATAAGTGAAACCATATGATAATTGACTCTCTCTGCTTGACTTATTTGACTCAGCATAATCTCTTCCAGTCCTGTCCATGTTGCTACAAAATTTGGGTATTCGTCCTTTCTGATGGAGGCATAATACTCCATACTGTATATCAGAGGTTTGAATTTTTAATTCGTTTTTCAGCAAATGGAAGAGGATCTGAGGCCAAACCAGCCTGGGGACTAGGAGACCAGGCACCATAATTCAGATGAAAAGTGATGGAGTTGACAGAAGAGAGAAGCTATGGACATCAACAGGTAGGCGTGCAGCTGAGTGTGATTGGACTTGCTCACCACCAGATTGGAAGAAAAGGGGAATAAAGCAACAGACTGGGGAAGAGCCATAGTGTGAAGCATCATTAGTCCAGGGACACAGGTTTGCCCCGCCCCCCCAGTTGCTGAGCTCCAAACCCATAGTATACAATATCTGCAAGTGGAGACACTTCATTGTGAGCAAATTAAAAAACCAAAACAAAACAAAGCAAAACAAAACAAAACAAAAAAACTGGTGGTAGTGATAGCTAATGTATTCTAGGGAATTCTTGGGAAGTGAGCCAGGAGGAGTTACAGTTTCTCAGAAAAAATAAAAAAGGAGGAATATAAAAATAGCACTTTTTCAACACTTTACTTCTCATACCTTTTGGGTCAGAAGGAAGAAATAAAAAAGACTGCGTCTACAATCAACATTCAACTAGAAGTATACTCTAAGAATAAATCTGGACCCATTGTTATGCAAAACCATATATTACAATTTTAGGTACTTCTTCTCAGCTAGATTTTTTAGGCTCAGGATTGTGTCCTATACCATAGTAACAATGGAAGTGAGGGGAAAAAAAGTATGTTGTGAGGTTAAATCTTTAAAAACATTCTCTTGGGCCACCTGGGTGTTCACTCAGGTAAACCTCTAACTCTTGGTTTCTGCTTCGGTCATGGTCTCAGCGTTATGAGATCAAATCCCCTGTGTGGGGCTCAGCACTGCAGCTCAGAGTCTGCTTGAGATTATTTCTCCCTCCACTTTCTCCCCCTCTGCTCCAGCATCCCAATTGCATGCCGGTACTCTCTCAAATAAATAAATAAAATCTTAAAAAAAAAAATAAAATAAAAGCATCTTCTTTATGCTTTGTGAACTCAACTCAGCATGTAGTAATATTAATACAGAATTTGTAAGTTGTAATCATTCACAGAATAAGTATTTACTGAGCACATAAAATCTGTTAAGCATTGTTCTAGGAGCTAAGGATGTAACAGTGAACAAAACAGGTAAAGATCTCTGACATCATAGAGATTACAGTTCATGGAAAAAGACATAATAAATAAGATAAATATGGAAAGTAAGTAATATGTTTTGTGATGGTAAATGCAAAAGGAAATATGAAGTTGGAAAGGGGGACAGGGAGTGTCAATTTTAGATCGAGTGGCCATATCTGGTATCATGGAAAAAATGGTATTTGAATAAAGATCCAAAAGAGACTAACAAATAAGTAATAAAGACACCAGAAGGAAGACCTAAGTAGTAAGAGAAGCACATGCAAAAGTCTTGAGATAGGAGTGTTTCCAGTGAGTCCAGGGTTCAGTGGGGACAAAAGGTATGAGAGCAGAAAGAATGAGAGAAAGAGAAGCAAGAAATGATATCTAAAAGATAACGTGTAGTCATATCACGTAGGCCCATAAATGCTTAAGTAAAGACTGGCTTTTATTCTCAGTGGGATGGGAGCTATTGGAGGGTTTTTAGCAGAGAAATACTACTATAGGACTTGTGTTTTTATGGGATCACTGGCTGCTGTGTCAAGAATAAGGGTATGAGAGATAGAGCAGGGGTGAAAGTGGCAAGAAAATTAGGAGGGTGTTGCAATTATCTAGGCAAGAAAGAGGACAACTCCAAACTTGGAGGAAGAATTTGGAAGGTTAGAAGTGGTCATTTTCTGGATACACTATTATCAGGAGCCCAATTCAGAGAAGATTGTGTGTGGTGACCTGGGCCAAAACTGCCTTAATCCCCTAAACCAGAAATTCCAAGATCTGCAACTGGTGAACTCTACCAGAAGATCTGATGTATAGTATGAGTTTAAAAGTCTGTGAGCTCAAAACCCAAGAAGATATTTCAGTATGGGTCCAAAGGCCAGAAAAGACCAATGCTGCAAGTCACACAGTTGGGCAGGAGTTCCCTCTCAGCGATTGTGTTCTATTCAGATCTTCAGTTGATTAAATGAGCCCCATCCACCCTAGGGAAAGCAATCTACTTTACTCAGTCTGCCTATTCAAATGTTCATCTCATCTAGAAATACCTTCACAGACACATTCAGAATAATGTGTGGCCAGATGTTTGGGCACTCTGTGGCTCAATCAATTTGACATATAAAATTAACCATCATAAGTCAGCCTCTTTTCAACTTGGCATCTCCTTAAACTATATGCATCCTCTTTTTTTTTTTTTCCCTCTTAAACCATACTTAATCTCCAAATAAAGATAATAACACAGTCATAATTCTACTTAACAAGATACAGCTATCTTTTATACAACAGAAAACACTCTAACCCTTTTCCTAGAAGAGAAGGTGAAGTCCTTGAGAGATGTTTACTCTTCTCTCTGATATCCCATAACTAATTAGCAATACTTAAATACTGTGATACAAAGTCAATACATCTTATGTTACATGGTAAAAGAATATAAAGGGAAGAAAACAAAGATATTCACACACACGTGCACACACACACACACATGCATATATTCAAGGCAAGATAGGGAGGAAATACTCATGACAATTATAGTCCTCATTTATATAATTGGTTGTATGATCATAGGTACTTATAACTCCCTTCTTCAAAAACCTATTATATATTCCCTTTGCCTTCAGCAAGCACTTTAGCTCTTTGTGGTTCTTTATGGAGTGGAGTGACCCAAGCCTGCCTTCTTGAAGAGTCTGGGCCATTAGTACTTCTGCCTGGATTGAGTTTCCCATTGTCTTTAATCACAGGGCATGGTAATACGAGAGTCATGCTAGGGGATCGCCTACATTCCAGAAGTACTCTTCTTTACCCCTATTTTGCGGTAGTAAACCAATTTTCCCCTGGAAGTCAGAATTAATCATTCCAACAAGTACAATAACATCCTTCTTTGCCTGTTGATTTAGAGGCATGAGTTGTCCAGAATGGCTGGGTAGCAATCTTCACTTCCAAATAAATGGAATCATTATTGTGTCTCCTGGTGGAAGTTCCTTCCTTTGGAGCTAAGACCTCTGGGCCAACAAAGCTCAAAGTCATGAAAACAGGAAACAAAATTTTTGCTAGTGGTTCACGAAGGGTAATAGTGATTAGTTCCACTTCCATTTCTACCTATGACTCCTGTGAAGTTGGCTATGGGAGAAATAATACCACCTACGGATGCTGATTCAGAGCATATATAACTTTCTGGAAGGAACTTTGCCCCAACACTTCAAAGTATGACCATCTAGCTGACACTGTACTTTAAAAAGCAGTTTTATACAACTGAAAAAAAGCAGTTCTATTAAGCCAGTTCCTTCAGGATGGTGGGGAATAGGATAAGACCAGTGAATTCCATTAGCATGGACTCATTGATGCACTTCTTTGCTGTGAGGTGAGTTCTCTCTCCCTCAGCCTTTTTGTTCTATTCATATCTTCAACTTATTGGATGAGACCCACTCACGTGAAGAAGGGTAATCTGTTTCACTCAGTCTGCCAACTCAAATGTTAATCTCATTTAGAAATACTCTCACTAATATACCCAGGGTAATGTTTGACCAAATGTCTGGGCATGAAATTACCATCACACCAAGCTTTGTTTTAGCCTAGCTTTAAGAATGATTTGTGCAGTCAGCAAGGAAACCATCAATGAAATGAAAAGGCAACCTACTGAATGGGAGGAAATATTTGCAAATTGCATATCTGATAAGAGGTTAATATCCAAAATATATAAAGAACTCAACCTGAATAAATATTTTTCCAAAAAGACATACAGATGACTAACAGATATTTGAAAAGATGCTCAACATCATTGGTCATCGGGGGAAAGCAAATTGAAACCCCAATGAGATACCAACTCATATCTGTTAGAATGGTTATTATCAAAAAGATAAGAAATAACAAGTGTTGGCAATAATGTGAAGAAAAGGGAAGCCTAGTATATTGTTGGTGAGAATGTAAAACGATGCATCCACTATAGAAAACAGTATGGAGGTTTCTTAAAAAATTAAAAATAGAACTACCATATAGGTGTAGCAATTTTCACTTCTGGGTATTTATCTGAAGAAAAGAAAAACACTAATTCAAAAAATATATGTACCCTCATGTTCACTGAAGCTTTATTTACAGTATTCAAGGTATGGAAAAAAACCTATGCATCCACCAACAAATAAATGGATAAAGAAATTGTGATATATAATTATATATATTCATCCATTAAAAAAAAAAAAGAATGCAATCTTGCCAGTCAGGACAGTATGGACAGACCTGGAGGGCATTATGTTAAGTGAATAAAGTCAGACAGAGAGATATAAATACATATGATCTTGCTTTTATATGGAACCTTGAAGAAGAAGGAGGAGGAGGAGGAGGAGCAGGAGGAGGAGGAGGAAAAGAAGAGGAAGAAGAAGAAGGGGAAGGAGGAGGGGGAGAGGAAGAAGAGGGAGAGATGAGGGAAGAGGAGGAGAAGGAGGAGAAGGAGAAAAAGAAAAGCAGCAGCTCATAGGCACAGAAAACAGACTGGTAGTTGCCAGAGGCTCAGCATGGGGGATGGACAAATTGAGCGAAGGGAGTCAAAAGGTACAAGTTATAAAATAAGCCAGGGGGATGTGATGTACAGTATGTTGACTTTAGTTAATAACACAATACTTTATATTTGAAAGTTGCTAAGAGAGTAGATCTTAAAACTTTCCATCACAAGAAAAAAAAAATTAACTGTGTGTGGTGACAGGGCGCCTGGGTGGCTCAGTGGATTAAGTCTCTGCCTTCAGTTCAGGTCATGGTCTCAGGGTCCTGAGATCAAGCCCCACATCGGCTCTCTGCTCAGGAGGGAGCCTGCTTCCCCCCCTCTGCCTGCCTCTCTGCCTACCTGTGATCTCTCTGTCTATCAAAATAAATAAATAAAATCCTTAAAAAATACATTAAAAAAAACTGTGTGTGGTGACAGATGTTAACTAGACTTATCATGATGATCATTTCACAATATATAGAAATACTGAATTATTACATTATATGCCTATAACTAATATTATATGTCAATTATATCTCAAAAAAGAAGCAGCAGCAGTAGAAGAAAAAGGAGAAGAATGGGAAGGGAAGAGGGAAAGGAAAGGAGAAGAAAGTATGGATGTGCATCTAAATCAGGCCTGTCCTACCAGCTTTAGTGGGGATAGATTTTATTTCAGACTAATCTAGAAATTAGGTCCAAGTATTACCTTAAGGTCATAGTACAGAGTATAATAAGTTAGAAAGAGAATCTCAGCATTTTAGTGCACCCTGTTGGGTTACTATAACCCTAGGGCAGGACAGAATGAAGAAAGTAGGAAGTCAAAAAGAAGACAATGCAAGCTTGCTCCATGGGAGACAAGCGTGATAAACGGAGTGATATGTTACCTAGTAGAGAAGATTCTTTCCATACTTGATACTGAATGTAATATGCAAAATGCAGCTAAGAATTTTGATTTTAGCTCAGGATGTTTAGGTCTGAATCTACATAATGGCTCTTGAAAATATGGTAGCATAACCTTTTAGATGCTGACCTTGATGTTACATTAACTGTTTTATTGGCACCAAACTCTGATAATCTACCAACAGATGGTCAGGGTATCTTGGTATGCTTTCTAGTCCCTTGTCTATTTGTGCATCATTTGACAGGATACTTCTGAGGCAGCAAAATTTAGCTGATGATGTTATGGTTCATTGTTTCCAGCAATGGTTTTGGCTTTATCTAGAAGTCTTTGATTCAAATTGACATATGACTCTAATCTTACTCAACCTGATTGTCAAACAGTAAGGATGTGACAACTCTGTAAAGTTTTAAGATCTATTGTTGTCTTCTGCAGTGCATTTCCAGAATGCCATCATGTTGTGGCTAGTAAACAGGAGCATTCTGAGAGTTGATTTAAAAATGTTATGAAGGTTGATTATCTTTTGAATTGAACGCATTCAGTGTAGCAGGATTTTAATACTGTAGCACTGTATTCCTGACAAATATAAAAATACTATCAAATGTATCATGATTTATTTGTACATAAGTGGTGGTGCACAGATTTTTATCATATTTTTAATGGTAGTAAATTATCCTCCTCATATTTTTAATAATTCCATTGTAACATACAAAAATAATAGAGAAATTCAAAGCCAAAAATAGTTTGAGGCTAACATGCTATAATGAAATCTTTGGCAGAATTCAGTATATTTCAAGGTCCTTATAAGGAAATATGACAAAAATAATTTGGCAATGTAGATTGCAAGAGTTGAAATTTTACATTTGTCCTGAGAATTCTATTATCTTTTACCCTGATGAAACCAGATTTGAAGTATAAAGATAATTATTAAAGCATTATATATAAAAACAGAAGTGTGAAGTAATTTTAATTGTAAAATATTTGAATAAATTATGACATATTAACATGATGAATTTTAATGCAATGAATATTATAAGCCAGTTACATAGTATCTCCAAAATATTTATAAATGGAACAGTGTATGTAATTTCAACTATGTGTTTGTATGTATGCATATGTATATTCAAGTAAATGTAATAAAATGTCAACAGTTCACCTTGTTTTTAAGGAATTTACATGTCCAGTCAGCAGAAAACATTGTGTTTTTGATGGTGGGAAAACAGGTGCTCTTTAGTTTTTCTCTTATGTTGAATGTTTGCTTATGTCTACAATGGTAAATACAATGTAAATAAATAGAAAAAAAATCCACAATAGTTAAGACATAAAACATGAAGATATTTTAGTTGTTATTTCTGTGCCACTAATAGAATTAACAGAGGATTTGTATTCTCACTGATAGTTGAATAAATGAAACTAGAAAGACACCCTGAATTTTACTTGCTTAAGAACAAGACTTACGATATTCTAATGAACCGTAAAGATGTCTTCTCTTATGTACTTTTTGGGAATTTAATAATTAAATGAATACATATTTTCTTTTTTTGAAGTTTCCATAAGACTTAAGCAATGCTTCCAGTGATTTAATCAGCCTATTATCTCCATATCTTCAGAATTTGAATGGCACCAGTGCCAGAGTCACAAAAAAGAAAATAAACACAAGACATTGACTGAATCAATAAAAGCCAAGGAGAGGACAGTGCTATTCCCCATGAAGTATCAGATATAAGAAAGGCAGGTGTAATGATAACTTCTATGACGGTTTATAGCTTATAAGGCATCTACTAAACTGAAGCCACTTCAGTGACAGACAAACATTCTAGTCACGTCTGCTCAATAAGAATTTTGCTCTAGGTAAAATGCTAACACATATTGAGGAATATTTATTCACATTATAAGCTTCTTTATTTAACAAGTCAAGCAATCATTTTATTTCAGTCTTTCTGTATAAAGTATGTAAGCATTTCATTTTTACCACTTGACTATTTACTAAGGTTTTGTTGTATCTGAATGTCTTGCTTTGACCTTATTCTTTCTTTATCACTTCAGTGAGTTCCTCAGTGAAACCCAACAGCCTCAGTAACATTAGGAAGGAATGAAACTCTGATGCTGGGTAATTCTTGAGACTTTGTTCTGTATGAAATGTATCAGCAGAACCAAGGGAATAATTTGAAAGTCCAGATGTCAACTCCACTTCTTTCTTATTAGATAACTTCGATACTAAAACTTAGCAATCAAATTAGTAAGGAAAAAAATTAGTTCTAAAACTTTTGAAAAGTAACATAGAGGAGATTATGCTGCATTTGAAAGCTTTACTAAAAATAATTCCTCCAATTGAGGACCTGACACTGTTTAAACTAAAGTCTTATTTAAAACTATACCATTTCACACTAATTTGGAGGTTACTCTGGTTCATTAGTTAGCAGTCTCATTGACTGCTAACAAATGACACCATCAAACAAACTGATGACACCAGAACGATTTATCTGATATAAAGTTTTTCTTTGATAAAGCATTTTTATGTCTCATATACATCTATATATATCTGAAGTAATTTCTTCAGCAATCTATACTCTGAATCAATCAAATGTAATAAAAACAAAGCCAACATATTAAATGACATTAAACGATTTTTATCAGTTGAAGGGGATCAGACTTAGGGATATGATTTAGCTCCTGAGGGATCTGGAGTCTGCTCAGTGATTTTCACTTCGAATATCTTGCATACACTGTTTGGTATAATTAATAAAAACATGGATTCTATAAAATGGATCTTCATCTCTTATTCCATTTGTCAGAATATGGTTTCAGAATTAGGAAAAGAAATTTGTTGCAGGATGGTCTTATGTCAAAATCCTAGGACAGCACACTGTTCTCATATGTTCTGTAAATCCCCTCTTTAAATATTCTCCCTATTGGTAGCATTGACATGACCACAAACACCATTTACTAAGAACACAGTTATGTGTTCTTAGAAAATAAATATTGGCCTCAGTCTCTGTTCCTGGCATAGGGTTCTTAAAACCTTTGCAATTTCCTGTGTGATAAGAGGGTGTTTTATTCTAATGAGCTGATGCTAGGTGGGCTCCTGGATAGCTCCCAAATGAGGTCTGTTCACTGTAAAGACTAAGCCAGAATTAGAAGGTTAGACTTTTTAGATCTGCCCTCTCTTGTCTTCAGAAGAAAGCAGGGCTAGAAATGGAGTTCATGATTAATCATGACTCCATGATGAAGCCTCCATAAAAATCCTGATAGTATGGGGTTCAGAGAGCTTCCAGACAGGTGAACCTATTCATATCCGGGGGACGGTGATGCACCCGGACTCCATAAGGCCGGAAGCTCCGGTGCTCAGGACCCTCTCAGACTTGGTCCTGTGTAGCTCCTTATCTGGTTGTTAATCTGTATCTGTTGGCATAGGCCTTAACAAACTGCTAAGCGAAGGTAAGCGGTTTCCCTAAATTCTGCGCTTCTCTAGCAAATTAACTGAACCTGAGGAGGAGATCATGGGAACCTCGGCTTTGTAGCCAACTCAGAAGTGGTGAGTAACTTGAGAACCTACTACTTGTAATTGCCATCTTGCCCTCTAGGGGAGCATTCTTGTGGGACTGAGCCCTTAACCTGTGGGATCCATTCATCTCCAGGTAGAGAGTGTCAGAATTGAGTGAAGTTGTGTAAGACACCCTTCTAGTATCACTGAATTGCTTAGTGTGGGCAAAAAGCTCCACACATCTGGTGTCAGACATGTAGGTGTGGTAATAATATGAGAGTAAAGGAAAGAAACCCAGGTCGAAAGCTGGATTTTCCCCGAAACAGTCTGGGACTGCACTAACCTGTTTTTAAAAAGCTTGAAGTCTATAACTGTCCCCAGAGGAGAGGACCCATGCACTGGCATGGCTAGCAGCTACTATTCCCAGTGGTGTTGCTGGGAAGCACCTGGTAGTGGGGAGGTTGGAGCTGTATAAGGGGTGATGGAGGTAAGCATGGTACTGGGAAGCAGGGGTTGTCTGATAAAAAGTGGTGGCTGCCACAGCTGGAGGTCCTTATAAGAGACCTGAAGCAAAGGGGTAAGACAAGATCCCTAGTCTGAAGCTATGTAAGGCTTAGAGAAAAGCAAGTTGGATGAGTGGGTGACAGGAGTCTTCATATATATACTTAACCATAAAATTATATTAATATTACATACAACATTAATATAACTGATACTATATTAATATATGATGTATAATATCTATGAAGTCATGATGTACCGACACATCTTCTATTGGCTATCGGACTAGATTGAGTAGAAAATCTCAGGAAAATATGACTTGCTATGAAAAGCAATGTTAACTATAATCCTAAAGAAAGGAAGAGATCCAGGTTGAAGAAACTGGGTTTGTTTTAGTATTCTGAGTCATACAGAATTGCAATATGAATTATAATAACCAGAAAATAAACAATTAGTCCAAAAGTCCATTGTGACTTTTTAAAGATTTAATTATTATAAAAATGACAACACAGTACTGTGCAACAATGGAATTATGAATTAAAAATCATTATATTTTTGTTTATATGAAAAAATAAAGTAAAGCAACTGAGTTTGACTTAGCTTCTCCAAAGCCTTTTATCTCCTCATGTGTAAAATCATAATATCTATCCTATTTAACTCAAGCTATGAGGTACAAATGAAAGAATGCATATGATAGCAAAGGGAAATTCTATTAATACCCTTCACAGATGTAAATAGGATAACAACAATGCAGAATATTACAAATTCATTTGCTACAGATGAAGTTGGAAATGTCATTCATGGATAAAAAAACAGGTTACAGAGTCTTTGTGCATTAATGTTTTTAATGATGATGATGATGAAGAAGAAAATGGCTTTTCTTCAGACGTTATCACTGATTAGAATAATAAATCATTTTTTCCAAATCTGTGCTGCAATGCAATTGCTACAAATAGATTAATGAACTTTTGCAAGACTATTTAGGTTTGAAAAATTAATGCAGAAGATTTTCTAGATTGGAGGGTGGGATGGTGAAAAGGCCACCATTCAGGGAATGTATCTGAGATCCTGAGGCAGATCCTGAGATAAGGGGTATATTTGGGAGGTAATCTCAGAAAGCAAGAGCTTGAAGTAGGGGGAAGAATTATAAATATAGGAACTACTGTAGGCAACTGAGGCTCAGTCTGTCTGGCGACCCTTTGAGGAATTTTGTAGAACCTTCCTGAGAAGTTTTCCTTATTGGTAATATTGTTCAAGATTCTTATAAGTTTGTCTATGTGTGTGTGTTTTCTCCTGACTGTGATGAATACCTGGTATAGTTAAGCTCAGAAATCCCTTAGGCTCAGCACTTTCCATGGTTCTAGATAAAGCCCTCAAAAAGAAATGCAAAGAGATGCAGGCACTCTCAGTGGGAGACTGTCAGTGTGCACAAGAACTGCACACTTTGGCCTTATCTGAACTTGAAGTTTAGCTGAGGAGGCATGGAGCCTATAACAGGACAATCTCATGAGGTCAACTATCCCACGTATTAAAAAAAAAAATGGTGGAAAAGTCTGGGAATGAAATTATCACATGCTGGACAATTTACTTTATTTACCTATCATTTCTCCAAATTTAATTTATTTATTTATTTATTAAATTATTATTTTTTTTAAAGATTTTATTTATTTACTTGATAGACAGAGATCACAAGTAGGCAGAGAAGCAGGCAGAGAGAGACGAAGGGAAGAGACGCAGGCTCCCCACCAATCAGAGCCAGACACGGGGCTCAATCCCAAGATTCTGGGATCATGACCACAGCCATAGGCAGAGGCTTTAACCCACTGAGCCACCCAGGCGACCCTCTCCAAAATTTAATAAAGTAGGAAAACCAGCTTTTTAGCCAGAAGACCTTGTCACAGATTCTAGACCTATGTATTAGTATCTGCACAACTTTGGTAAATATATTCGACATCTTCCCCATAGTTTCTTTTTCTTTTCTTTTCTTTTTTTTTTTAATTTTTTATCAGAGAGATAGAGGGGGAGAGAGCGAGCACAGGCAGACAGAATGGCAGGCAGAGGCATAGGGAGAAGCAGGCTCCCTGCTGAACAAGGAGCCCGATGTGGGACTCGATCACAACGCTGAGATCATGACCTGAGCTGAAGGCAGCTGCTTAACCAACTGAGCCACCAAGGCGTCCCCACCATCGTTTCTTAATGAATAAAGTAGGACAAATAAAACTACTCTGCAGGTTTATGGAAAGAATTAAATGAGAGTGCCCAGCACAGGGGCGCCTGGGTGGCTCAGTTGGTTAAGCATTTGCTTCAGATTGAGACCTGCATTGGGCTGTCTGTTCAGCAGGAAGCCTGCTTCTCCCTCCTCTTCTGCCTGCCACTCCCCCTGCTTGTGCTCTCTCTCTATTTCTCTCTGTGTCAAATAAATAAATAAAATCTTTAAAAAAAATAAATAAAAAGTGCCAGGACAGCTGTTGGCCCATGGTACAGCTGGAACATATGCTGTGTATTTCTATTTCAACTATTGCTAGGGACTGAAATAGGTCACTCTGAAATCGATATATTGAAGCCTAAACCCCCAATGTGTCTATGTGAGAAGATGGAGCCTGTAAGGAGGTGATCAAATTAAATGAAGTCATAAAGGTAGAGCCCCAACTTGTGTCCTTATAAAAAGAGGAAAAGACACCAGAGTTCTCTTTTTGTCATATAAGGACATAGGGACACAGCAAAATGGGAGCCATCTGCAAACTGGGAAGATAATTCTCACCGGAAACCAAGGAGGTCAAATATCTTGATCTTGGATTTCTAGCTCCCAGAACTGTGCAAAAATATGTATCTGTTGTTGAGCCACACAATCTGTGGTATTTCGTTAGGGCCATCCAAACAGACTAAAACATCCCCCTTTTGTAACATTATCAAATATGGTAGTCTCTTCATCTGTTCAGGATGCTATAACAGAAAACCACACATCGGGGTCTTATAAACAGTAACAGGTTATTTCTCACAGTTCTGGAGACTGGGGCATCCAGGATCAAGGCAGGGTCATGGGTCTGTCTTAGTCACTGTTCTCACTCGGGTTAAGAAGTAGTGACTCGTGGCTATGGCCTCACATGGTGGATGGGCTAGGGATCTGTCCAGAACCTCTTCTGTAAGGTCCTTAATCTCACTCATAAAGGCTCCACCCTCACATCTGAACACCTCCCAAAGATCCTACCTCCAAATACCATCACCTTTGGTTGTTAAGATGTCAATATAATCTTTTGAGTGGGGCACAGACACTCAGACAATAGCAGGTAGTTCTGATCTAAGTGGAAAAGTAATTTATGCTTTAATCTAGGTTTCTTTATTTCCTTTTATGTGAGAGATACACAGGCTAGTTCCAAATTGTGTTATCATCACTGCCGCTCTCTACTTAATTGTAGTGGTCTTTTCACTGGCTGCACTGGTTTTTGTTTGCTTGTTTGTTGTTGTTGTTGTTGTTTGTTTGTTTGCTTTTAGGACCATCTTTAGTTTAACTACCATTTACACCCGGTTTTATGTTTCAGATATATATCCCAGCTCACACACTCATAAGTAAGCTAGGATTCCTACCTCTATGATACAACACAGTTTTGTTTAATCTAAGACGCTCAAACCCTAGGAATTTGCCTTAACTTTGTGTTTTATGAATCGTGTGTTGTAGAGTTGAAATCTTCAGGGAGTTCCTAACCTATCAGTTTTATCCCGATAACCTATTTTGACTTACCGCAGCCTCTCCATTAACAGACAATCAATTACACAAACAGGTATTAAGCAACTTTTATGTGCTGGGTCCTCTCACAGGTACTATGGATATAGAAGATAAGCTCACCTTCCTCCACCTCCCACTACACGGTGAACGAGCGGTCTGGAGGAGCATATAAACAGACCATAACCATCCAGGGTAATAAATAAATGATAGAAGTATAAAAATGTTGCTATATTAAGTGAAACACATCTGGGCAGAAATAAATCTCTTCAGGGCAGAGTCTGCAAAGTGTGACACTGGCCTTATTTTCTCATGCTGGGCACGGGACTCTTGATACTGAACAGTCAGACAGAGTCAAGTCTGATTATAGAGGTGAGGGGGGTTTTGGTTGTTTGCGTGAACATTTGTCTTTTTCCTTAGGGCTTTGTAAAGATGACAAAATGATTTGTGGACAATGAATGAGCACACACGATGCAATGACAACTATTACAGCCTCCTATACGTATGAAATATATGTCCACAGACAGCAAAGTGTAAAGGATATATAATAGATTCTGATATCAGTGTCCTTTCCTCTCTCAATAGGAACAGATAATAACTCTTAACCAGTGCAGCTACAGGGATAAAAGATCCCCTTCAGTGCATCCCACATGCCTCCCTCCCTATGCCATCTGCCTTGACATGTGCACGCCAGTGCTTAGAAAAGACCCCTAGAGGCCGAAGGCACAGATAAGCGGCTGAGATCCTCCCTCCGCTCCTCCACGAGACACAATGTAATTCAAAATGTAAATCATACTAAATCCTCAAAAAAAAGGTTAATAAAATTTGGCATGACCTTATTTTTCCCTGGTCACTATGACCACACATTTTTTAAACAGTTTTATCAGATTGTACTTTGCATATCATAAAATATACCCATGGACAGTGAACAATTCAATGCGTTTTAGTAAATTCATGAATTTGTGTAGGTCTCACCACAATCCAGTTGTGGAACACTTCCACCGCCCATCAAAATTCCCTCATGTCCATTTATGATCAATCCTTTCTACCATTCTACTACTCCCAGCTCCGGTCAATCATTGATCTGTACTCTGTCTTTATAGATTTGCCTTTCCAAAACTTTATATGGATGGAACCATGCAATATATAATCACTTGTGGTTTATCAATGCAGATTTTTTTAAGTCTTTTTATTTTGAAATAACTCCAGATTCACAAGAAGTTGCAAAAATAGCCCAGAGAGGTCCCATTTCTCCAGAACCCTATCTTCCCCAAATGTGACATCTTCTGTAACTCTAGTACAATATCAAAATTAGAAATACATATTGGTAGAACATGTATGAATAATTCTAGGCAATGTCATCACATCTGGTAGATGACATTTGTACACTTTTATGTATATGTATATGTATATGTTTTGGGGGTTTTGTTTGTTTGTTTGTTTGTTTTTTAAGAAAGGAAGACTGTTGCATGCAGCCACTCATTTGGGTATGTTTGGAGTCTTAGAAGCCTGACTACCCTACCTTCTCCTACAAACTGACCTTGAGAGCTTATCTGGAGGTTCTAGCAAGGTGGGACGTATATAGCCACTCCTATACCCTTAACAGAAGAATGGTTCTTCTCTATTAGGGAAGGTCGTCATCTTCAACCCAGCGTGCACATAGAGCGGTAAGGGAGGAAAGGAACACCTCTCCAGATAGCCAGTAGAATCAACCTTGGTGACCAGTGGGGTGACAGCGTCACAGCCAGATCACACCCACATCCTTTATACTTTAATTATGTGCAGTATTAATTATACCTCAAAAAGATGTTAAGATGGGATGGGCAAAACACTGATTTACTCAAATCAGAAGGACCTTGCTTTATACTTTTGAGGCAGTAGTGACCATCTGGACATAAAATTTCTTTTGTCTCAGCTTCTCATAGAGGAAGACTGACATAGATTGTGTACATACTGATCTAATACATAAGCAGATTAAGGACTGATAAAAATGACTCTATAAAAGTTGTAGCAATAATCCTGGAAGCCAGTTGATTGTGAATCTACTACTGTTTTCTGAAACATTTCAGTAATTCACAAGAAGTGTCTAGTCTATAGGAAAAGTGTCAGGTGAAGAAAAATGATGCAACCCAGGATTCCTCTCCTGGCCTTTCATCTTATCAATAAGAAGGAAGGCATTATGGTAAAAATGCAATTGCAGATCATTGGTTTACATTTCCCTATAGAATGAGTTTTTTGATTTATCCATAGTAGCTTTTTTTTTTTTAAGTCTATCTCTTTGTGTAGACATTTAGTGATTGCCCTAGGCATTATATTATACACGTATAAATTTTCACAGTTTACTAATATCATTATGTTACTAATTCAGGTAAGGTCTAGTTCTTTCACTCTTCCCCATTATAATATAATCATCTTCAATATCGGCTCAAAGCGCAATAAGAACTGCATCAAACAATGCAGTAATTTTCTGGGTTGTTGGATTCTCCAATATTCTCTCTAGGACATATGGACCTAAAAGAAAGTCCACAGAACTCATCACTGAGTCCTTCCTTGGGTCCTGATGTCTCCAACCAGTCTTCCTTCTTCTCGACACCTTTCAGAGTGTGCATGTGTATCTATAATTTACATTTTTCATAATTAATTGATTTATATACTACTTTATTTATATCATATTATATATTTTTATGTGTTTCAGGGATTTTATCTGTTGCAAATATGAAGACTAGCAAGAAGTGTTTTTCCATCTTGTCGCTGCCCCCCATATTTCTTCATTATTTTTTGTGTCTTATTTTATCTCTATCACTAAATAATTATAGATTCACAGAGTTTTCCCTCAGAGGCAAAAAGTTTGTAAACCCATATTAAACATACAGCACAGTTTTAGGAAATGTAGTTCACTGCTCTTGGTTGTTGGTGTTCAGGAGGGAAGTTCGTAGTGCTGGTAGTGTATTGTTCATCTTCTCCTTGGGTCTTTGCTCACTCAGACTCTCCCTTATCTCTGGACTTAGTCTTTCTTCATGTGCTTAGCATTCAGCCTTCAAATACTCAGACTCCAGTGCTTCATTACTGCAGAAATCGACACCCCACCCTTGAATAGACTTCTTCAAAATGTTGTTTATAATTGTGTGAGGCCACACTTCCATGACACTCTAATCTTTTCCTTTCTATGTTATCACTGTTATTTTTTATAATTTCCCAGGAGAAATGCTTTTTTGAACTACATCTGCAAAAATATACCTATTGCTTCCCTCCTGAGCTGCTGCCCTTGGAGTTTCCTCACATATAACAAGCTCTACCTGTCAGCCCCTCAAATTTCCTTCTTTTTTCTCCAGAATCAACCTCATTCCCACTCTCTTTTGACAAGAACACCACTGAACCAGTTCCCATTTGAACTTTACTGATACCCATGTCCTTGCCTCCCAATTCAAATTAACCTAAAGTTTCCATTTCTTATTCATAACTTCCCTTCTCCTGAAATCTCTGATTCTCTCCTCTGCTCTTCCCACCACGTATTCTCCACCCATTCTGGTAAAGGAAAACTGTTAGAACGTTTTCACTCTGAGAAGTTTATGCTTTCTTGATGCTAAATTTGGTATCCATCTGCTCCCACTGTAGAACTTGATGTGGGGAATAATGTCTTGGTATTCCAACTCAAATTTCTAAGTGGCTTATGCACAGGGACACAAATAAATATGAAAGTTATGGTGTATAATACCTTTCATAGACCTAACAAATTCTTCTTTATTCCAGGAGTTCTTCCTTTCTTAATTAGACTTATGTGACCCAGCTTCCAAATTTAACAACTATTGATGTTGATTATATTAAAAATACACTCCGACTTCTGAAAAACTGTGTTTAAAAGAATTATCAGAACCTAATTAATTTATAAGTTTTAAGCAATTCAATTACTAGTGCAGTTAATTATCTGGTTATTAAAATAAAGTGTTGAGGTTAATAAAGGAAAGCTTTCTTGAAAATAATAGCATACAAGTAAGAGATGAGCAAATGCAATCACATATACTAGAAAGGGGATTTCAAGGCACAAGATATTGGTCTATGCCACTCCAGTATTGCACAAATATTTGACTATCTTATGTGGGCTTGTGCACAATTTATTGGAAAATTAAAATTAACCTAAAGTTTCCATTTCTTATTCATATAATCAGAACAACAGAAAAGTTCTAACTGTATTTATTATTTAAGAATATGCAAAAGCATTTAGAAGTTTATATCTGGAATCTCATATAGTATATGGCTTATTATTACATGCAATCGATTTTATTAAAGTAAAGCATATCCCCTACAAACAACTACTGAACAGAGCCTGCTATGAATAGACTAGCCCATGAAGTGGCTCTTCATCTTGTCATACAAAATTAGTATTATAAGAAGTTTTCACTGTGTTTCAGTTAAAGATAATCTTTTAAAAGCCTATCACAAAATAACATAGTTTTAGATAACTTTGGCTTCTGCTCTTTGTTTTATATTTATTTTTTGTATAAGATGCCCATGTTCTTCAGCAGTAGAATTGTAATTTTCCTGTTTGACATGCACCATCTCACCTGCTGCTGCAGGTAATTACACAGTAGAACTCCTGAAGTCCTTTGACCCCTTATTAGAATGTACATTCTCTTCCACCCATCAGTCACCAAGTGTTCACTACCTGTGGAGTCTTGATGACATAGCTCAGTTCTGCATGTCAAATAGTCACTTTAGTCCAATTAAATTCTCATTGCATGCCATTTTGGACTGCTGATGAAAGGTGGAAGAAGTGGTACTTCCATTATGGGGTTTAATAGTATGCCTTTTTGACACAAAGTAAAGATAAGTATTCAAAGTTGTACTGCATGGCTATTTTCTCTCTTAAAAAAATAATCATCTGACAGTGCAATATTTTCCTGTCTCAAACACCATAATAAATAGGAATTTGACTGCAGTGATTAATATAGTAGCTCCATGAACTGAGATACTGAGGTTTTACTATTGACTTCTCACCAGGAATTAGACCTGCCAGGCTATTTCACTGATTAAAACTTGATTAATCACCTGTTAACTTGTCAGATTTTACTCACTATGGCAAAAGGCACTACCTATGAAGTGCAGGTGAAAACATACTAAAAAAAAATACCATTTGTAGATAATCAAATCCTTATCCGTATAAAGATATGGGTATATCCAACTTCCCTCTTGTGGATTAAACTATTTAGCAGATAGTCTGTCAAATGTTTCTTTGAGTGAATGATAGCATAGGCACAATCAAAGCGAAAAAATTACATTTTATATCTAAAATGAATGAAAATGCTCAATTTTAATTTTGTGTGTGTGCGTGTTGTAATATCAAGTAATGAAATGACAAATACTTTGAGAAGGGCAATGTCTTGATAGAGGAAATTGACTTATCCAATAAGTAACTTCAAGTAAGAATATTACTCAATAATTATTCAATGTTTGAACAGTAGCTACAAATGGTATGTTCTCACTCCTAGAGTGGCAGTTTCTCCCTACAAAACTAGAATGGCAATCCCATTTGCATGTAAATAAGTGAGTTGGTGAGACTCCTGGGGTGATTAACACCATACCTTCAGGTTTACAGCGACCCAGATCATGAAAAGGCATAAATGAAAGGCTTAAATCAAAAGCTAAAATTCATGGGGTCCTAAGTGGCTCAGTTGGTTATGTGTCCGACTCTTGATTTCCACTCAGATTATGATCTCAGGTTCATGAGATCAAGCTCTGAGTCAGGGTCCCTGCTCAGCCAAGAGTCTGCTTGAGATTCTCTCTCTCCCTCTCCATCTGCCCATCTTCTCCACATGCTCTCTCTCCTCTCTAAAATAATAAATAAATACATCTTTTTAAAAAAAGGCTAAAATTCACAACTGATTTCTTTAACCAAGTCTCTGTTTTCTTACTCTCAATTCAGTCGCTCCATCCTTGACCCTACTTTGTTTTTAGGAGGCATAATCAAGTACTATCACTTTTGTCCATAGTCTTCAAAGAATTTGACTTTTTCCTAGTAGGTTTCCTTATTTGGGTTCTGTTCTCTTTTTTTTTTTTTTTCTTTTTTTTTTTTCTGTACAAGATCTGCTTTTTGATATCACCCCCATTACTAGTAACAGTGGCCCTTCTTAAATCTAAAGAGTCATTCTAGGTTGCTTAGATCAGGGGGCTTTATCCTTCCAACAGTCCTTGTCTATTTCAGTTTGATCATTGTAGAAACCACGTAAGTCTACACAAATCATTTATAATATGTAATACTTAGGGTCAAGGCATTCATAGTTATATGCAAAATAAGTTCTGATATTAAATATATATAGTCAATTTCAAGAACATACAATGTTTAGATACTGTTGTTCTTGGTAAGCTATACTGGTAGCAATGGCCAAGTTTTTCTTCTCAGGTTAGAGTTCCAGCTATCTGTAGATTTTTTTACTTTTAGTTGTGCCAAACAATGCACACATAAACTCATTTAATGTTGCCTCCTACAACCTTCCTAGAATCTCATTGCCCTAGAAGTTGTACCCATCACATATTCAAATAGGAAGGAATCAGTAGACAATAATTAAGATAAGGGGATACATGCTCAGCTTAACAGGACCAAAGGGAGTTAGGGGGAAAATGACTCTTCGGTAGGCTTTAACAGGTATGGCAGACTGCTCTCTACCTCTGGGAAAGTGGTCATTATTTCTTCTTCATTATTTCTTCTTGTCACTAGGTTCATATAGTTGTTTTACTCTTTGTTCCATCTAACCAAGGAATTCAAACAAAGGATGGGCTCATAAAGTAACACTATTTACTTCTTAGGTCTTCAGGCTTCACTAAGTTACTCAGTGGCTTAGGGATCTAGTAAGAAGAGTATAATTACACAGTTTTAAAAAATACTGAGTCAAACACTGACTAAGAAGGAATTTCTCAGGATTTCAAACATAGTGTTTTAGATCATCAAAGATATATACAAAGAATATTGCAGAAAACCCTTCATGTTCTAGTTACTTCTTAAATGGCAAAAAATTCATATTATAATGATTTTACAAAGAAGAGTAGGTCATCAAGGTTTTCAGTGCATTGAAAGAAGGGAAATTTATAGTAACAACAACAGCAACAACAAAAATGTATCCCACCTAGGTGATTTAGTCTTTCACTAATATCTCAAATATGATCTTGAGATATTGTCTTGGGTGTTGTTTAGGTGTTTTACTCCAAAGGAAAGAAAGGACAAAACCATGTAAGCAGAGGAAAAACAAATGAGAAAGTGAGAAAGAAAGAAAACTTGTCCTGGTTATATACTTTGCAACCATTTACCTGGCTGATAAGTCAGCTCAGAGAGGTATTTCAGAGGAATAAGTCCCCTTCTCCTTGGTGTTGGAGACAGGTGGGTTCCATCATAAGAGTTACTATATTTCTAAATAGGAATGACTATGAAGAAGAATACTCATTTGTTTCATTGTTTAACAACCAATAGTGTGTCATTTACATTGACTAACAGCAAGAAGAACAAAAAAGGAAGCTAAAAATCAGTGAGAATTGCAAGACTGTTCAATCAAAGGTTTGTGCGAGAGAAACGACTTGATTTTTAGAGATGCAAGACTGGTAGATTCAGAACACAGCAGAAAGGAGAGCACGCATTTGGCAATGTGAGAGATTTCAAAGACACTGAGCTTAACACTGGGTCCTGGTGATATGGCATAGAATTGTGAGCTCTGGTTTAGAAGAATGGGTTGAAGGCAGATTCCTGGTCCACTTAGATACACAATACTTAGTTCTTTTTTTTAAATCCAACTGCCCTTTTAACCCTTTAAAAATATTAATGTGATCCATATTTCTGCTTACAGCATACACAAAACTTGCCCTACATGTTAAATAACATGGGGAAAAAAGAGAATATTAGAAAACAGGTCATGCACTAGAAAGGTGTGTCACATAGTCTAGCTACTTTTCTAGTAATTGAAAACTGCAATAATAGGGAATTTTTTGGCCTTTAACTTCATTGAAAATGTCACAATGAGTCCTCTTGATGCAACCTAAAATTAGAAGTTCATGTACATTTTTAGTCTCTGTCTGATAGAATCAAACCATTCTATACTATGAGACAATCCACTAGGGGAAAGCCTTTTAGTGCCTTCCACACAATATTTAGAACTGTAGCTCCAAAAATACCCAAGCTTAAGTATTTCCTATTTCTAACACAAAGGTTTCTAGCAGAAAAACAAGGTAATAATAGACTCTGGCATAAAATTGAAATAAAATTATTTATAAATTATTATTATTTTCAGCACTTCAGATTGAATGAGCCCTACAATTTTAGTTGAGAAACGAGACACTGTCCTATATACTATAAACATAAAGGAAAGATGTATTTATGCCACTGCTATCTTTCAGGGGGTAATATGTGCAATGAGTTGAATGGACTGAGCACAGTAGTGAATGAAGGGTTTAAATAAAAACTATTGTCAGTTAATTTGATGATCTTTTGGACATGCACATGGGCAGCCTATCTGGATGGCTTACAGTCTAAAATGAATATTCTTTCTTCATATCTTCACTGAAAATTTACTTTGTGTATTTATATACTTAGTTAATTAAGATGGTTAGATAGAAAAGGAAAATCCTTGTTCTGTTGTGCTCCTAAGTCAAAACGGATTGCAAAGAAACAAACAAAAGTGTCAGATCCAGGCTCCTCTAAAGATGTAACAATAGAAATGTGAAAGTCAGATTATACTTGTAATTTATATTACTAAGAATTTTGAAGTAGAAAAAATATTGCAGACTAAGTCAAAGAGCACTGTGTTCTAATTCTATCCACACTTATTTATCACCTGAACTTTTCACCTGTTAAAATGGGAATGATGATGTGTTCTGTATATGAGCTAATGATAAAGCATTTAACACAATGCATAGATCTTGGTAAAGAAAGGCTTGTCACTTCTACATGAACAGAGCATTTACAGCATATTTTGATTACCCGGTTATTTGTTGAATTGAGTTATATTACCATCTACTGGGAGACAGAGATGATACTAATAACATCAGAGATTTTAGTTCGAATAAAAAAGTGATTATGACTGGTAATAAAAATAGAGGGGCACCATTAAGGGATTTCTTGATTGACTGCTATTAAGGTATGTAAGGATTCTAATATGACAGTCTAAAACACACTAAAACAATGGCTAACCAGGTGAAGGGAAAGAACATCATTTCTATAATTTCCTTTCAGAATGGAAGCTGAACAGTACTCTTTTTTTCTGTCTCTGTATTAACATTAAAGAATGCAATGAAATTGAAACATTATTGTGACCTCAGTGTGTGTAGACAATTTAACCCCCTTGGCAACTTGAAATGAGAAAAGTTGAGAAATGCACCATGGTTTCAATATTTACGGTCTCGTTTCCAGGCTTAGGGAAACCATTTAGACCAGGTACCTCATTTGAGAGATGAGGAGACTAAGGTCCTCAGAGAGCAATGTAACTTGCCCAAGGTCATACAGCTGGCTGCTGGCAGACCTCAGGTTTAGGCCAGAGTTTTATCTTAAAACCTGAAAATCCCAGTGTTACTGTGAAGGTGCTATTTTAATGACTTCCCATTAGATATACTCTCTTTGTTTTGGTGAAATCTCATTGTTTTATGTATATGTTTAGATTATCACACACCTTTTTCCCCCATAAAATGTAAGGAAATGTTTTTCTTCCAAACAAATTAGAATTTCCCTGAACCTGGAAATTGAAAATTAAAAAAAAAAAAAAAAGATTTCTATTAGTCTGCATTAGCACTCATTTAACAAATTCAATTTCTGAAAGAAAGAAGTAATGAGATAAAACCTTGCCAAAAGAGTAAAACAACATTCTCTCATCCCTAGGACTGATTTGACTATAAATAAATAAATAGTAAAAAATAAATCATATTTTCCCTTTTGTTTTTCAGGATTCAAATGAAAGCAGAAAGTAATGTTGGTCACAATATGGTGGTTTTGATATGACACTTTTGAGGGATTATCTTAGAGACCATTCTGGGGATTTCAGATATGACAGAAAAAAGAAAGAAATTAATGAAGCAAAAATAAATAGTGAATGATACTTTTATATTTTAGAGTTAGACAAAGTATTGAACAATATTTTAAAGGGCTTACTGTCAGGGCTAAGATAAAGGCAAAGGGAAGTGAAAGAGAGTTGCAGCAAAGGAAACACAAAGTGGTAGAATATAACAGACTGGGAGGGAGAGAGAGAGACAAATTGCATATGGAGGGGAGGGGTAGAATGCCATGGATAATGACTACAGCTGTCATTCAGGGTACCACTGCCATAAGTTTGCCTACATTGATCTAACTTCATCCTTATAGTACCACTCCCTTTTATTTTAGCTATCTGGGTGAAAAAAATCTAGATAGATTGCATAATTATGTAAAAATTAATCTTTAACTGGCTCGAAGTATGAAGGGATTTTGAATATTTCAGATAACATATATTCCAGAGCCAATTCAAATTTTTCTTGCAGAATTTGCAGTGAAAATACTTAAGTCCCTTTTGACTTACTATCTTTCTATTGATTTAAAACTGTAACCAAAGAAAAGATTTAAAGATGCCACCTGTCATATGCTTAAAATCTTTCCAGCAATAAAAAATAAAATAAAATAAAATAAATCTGTTCTTTTCCTAATTCTACAGTTTTAATTTCATGGAATTTACTTCTTCATTAGGATAGTTTTATTTATGAGTACAAGCACAGTTGACTTACTCAACTCATAGTTTTTAATCGTCAACTAGTTTAACTAAAAGAAACATAGCTGAAGACTGCCTGGTGTCAGTGGTGTTTGTAATGAAGGTGGAACTGGATTTCTAGAATGTGGTTCTCAGTCTTTGCTCTTCGTGAATTAAAGAGAATGATAACCTAGGCTTTTTTGTAAGAAAAAGAATAAATAAGGATATAGGAAAATATCGGTACATCATGTAAATGTTACTAAAAACAAACAATTTTTTGACTATAAGACATTGAAAGAGAAATCCAGAGTTGTGGACTCTTGTGTGCTTAGGTACATTTCTTTCTTTCTTTCTTTCTTTCTGTCTGTCTGTCTTTCTTTCAATAGATACACCTAATTTTCCTTTTTGAAGTCACATCCAAATGTTCCCTTAGAATCTCTTCTATATATAATTAAGACCGTCCCTCTGTGAGCTAATGACAACTCATTTCATACATCTTTTCCATCCTGTACTTAAGCAGAAAGTGAGTCTAATCATTTCTAGTGTAGACATAAGCTGAGGTCAGTAATTTTCATTCAACTTGATCGGAGAAAACTTCTTTCCATTTATCATCTTATAGACTATAATACTATTCCTTCCTACATTCTTCTCTATGTCAGACAAGAAACTGGAGTTTCACGCTACTCTTCTGCTTTCCTTGGGTATGCAGCGAAGTTGCAAAGTCTGCGGAGCAATTTAGCCTGATTTGGAGCCTCTCTTCAAACAGGGAGCAAACAGGTCAAAATGAAGGAGGATTTGCGGAGCTGCACTCAGACACCTGCACGCCTGCCGGCCTTATACCTGGCTCTAGTGGAGAGTGTTATTAATCCTCCAGTTTAATGAGCACCAACCTTTCGCACAAGATTTAAAATAAATCTTCTATCAGTGTCCCTTCACAGTGTTACTGCACTTGCATATGGTTCCAGTAGACCTTGCAACTGATAGAGAAAATGAGACATTTCAAGGCTATCGAACACAGTGAAGCAGGGAAAGTTAGTTAATATGGATTTTTCCATAATTTTGTCAGAAAAGGAAATCATTTGTGTATAAGCTTCAGATTCTTCCTGGCTTTTTGGCTCTACCTAAAAAGCATACTGTCCTGTTGCTTATTTTGTGTATGAGAATATTATTAGAATTATTTTTTTTCTCCCATGTCACCAAATCTAAATTGGATTTTTTAATTATTCCTTCTGAACACTTTACTCTTATCCTTTATAGAACATAATGAATGTTTGATGGGTAAATTAACACAAAAATTTCTAGATCTTTATTCCAGCTTTTAAGAAGGAAAAATGAAAGACTATTCTGATACAAGATTTAAAATAGTTTGCTATAAATACAAATTCAAAGCTAATTTGAGCTTAAAGGAAACTGGAAAAACATCCTCTTCTAACATTTTGGTAAACTCAAAATGGATAACTAAAGAAAATGGTTACATTCCACATGAGTGAAAGAGAACTCAGATAGGCTACTGACTCAGAAATAGGCAATGCATTCCCTCAACAATATGACTTGATTTTCAATCTCACCCATTAGAGGCCTGGAAACACTGGCTGGAAGGAGCTCAGGAAGCTTAGGGTAAGCACTGAGGTCTTGTAGGACATGGAGATTATGGAACCTGCATCTATGCTCCAGTGTGGACTCCACATCTGTACAATAGCCTTTCTTAGGAAAGCTGAAAACAAATTTTAAAGGAGTGGATTAAGCAGTGGAAATAGTTTTAACACTTACCCATATGCTCTGACTTCTTGGGGTCCCTTGGTGGCCATGGCTGGTTAAGTGACTCTTGGTTTCAGCTCAGGTTGTGGTCTCAGGGTCATGGGATCAACCTTTACTCGGAGCTCTGTGATCTATGCTCAGCACAGTCTGCTTAAGACTCCCTTCCTCTCCCTCTGCTACTCCACCCCCCTTGCTCGCTCGCTCTCTCTCTCTCTCTTTCGCGCGTGCGCACTCTAAAATAAATAAATAAACAAATAAATAAATAAATAAATAAATAAATCTTTATACGGTAAGACTAAATATCTTGGGTGCCTAATCTTGGTTATGCTAGGTTCTCATATGCTTATTTTTTCCCTTGCTTCCTTCACTGACCTGCTCTTCATTAAGGATCTGGAGGGAAAAATACAAAATAGAAACCTCCCCCAGCGAGTGTACTCTTAAATGAGAGAAGAAACATTCTTCAAACTGTTTTGCCAAGGGAACTTGCTTTATACCTGAAAGAAATCGAGACAGCGTTCATGCAATTTCCATCCACTCAGAAGTGAAGAGTATAATCCAGAGTTAAAATTATTGATTATCAAACACTTGTTTTCTTTGAATTTTTATGGAATTATCTTGATTTGATATCAGTTGGGGGAAATTTAGCATCAAAAAGGAGGGTGAAAAGAAGACTAGGAAAAGGTAGCTCCTACAAAGACTTAAGTACCTGTTTAGAGAGGGAGATGTTAGGTAATTGGACGTCCTCAACTAGTGGATTGAGTTGAGTGTAGAAAGAATGAAAAGACACACTTTACTTCTTTGTCAATTGAGAAAAGAGAGTTCTTAGTGATTAAAATTGCAAACTAAAATTATTTTTGATAATGCTTCATCTAATTTGGAAGCTAGAATAGAAAATAATATGCTGCAAAGCAAACAACCTTGCCTGTTTTGAATACAGACACACCAAGCATTCTTGTGTCCTGTGGTCTCTTGCAAGAGCTACCACATCTTATAGAGTGTCCTCTGCAACTACTGTCACCATACTATGGTAGAAGCTAATTTTTCACATTAACATTCAATGTCAATTTAGACATAGACATGTTGGCTTACCAGCTAGTCTCTTTAGTGTTTTAGCATTATAGTTTAAAGGGAAAGAACAATTAGGTATTTACCCAAAGAAAATGAAAACACTAATTAAAAAAGATATATGCACCCCTATGTTTCTTGAAACATTATTTATAATAGTCAAGATATGGAAACAACCCGTATCCATTGATTCATTAATAGATGAATGGATAAAGAAGGTGGGTATGGTGTACACACACACACACACACACACACACAAACACACACACACACACACACAGGAATATTACTCAGCCATAAAAAGAATGAGATTTCCCATTTGAACAACATGGGTGGAGCTAGAAGGTATTATACTATGTGACATAAGTCAGAGAAATACAAAAACTGTATGATTTGCAACTCCACTTATATGTGGAATCTAAAAAAACAAAACAAAACTAATAAAAGCAGAAAGATAAATATAGAGAACAAACTGCTGGTTCACAGAGGACTGGGGATGCACAAAATGGTGAAGGGGAGTAGGAGGTGCAAGCTCCCAGTTATGAAATAAATAAGTTATGGAAATACAAGGCATACATGGGAAATATAGTCAATGGCATTGTATAGTGTTGTGTAGTGACAGATGGTTGCTACACTTGTAGTGAGCATAGTATAACATGAAGGGTTGGTGAATCACTATATTGTATACTTGAAACTAATGTAATATTGTGTGTCAACAATATTTCAATAAAACATTAAAAGTTAAAAAATAAAAGGTCAGAAGTAAGTCCATGCTTTATTTTTCCTTTTTTTTATTCAAAAAATTTAAATTACTCTGTTAATATAAGCCCAAGGAAAAAAAAATCAAATAATAAAAATCAAAGAATAAAAGCATGTACAAGTAAAAAGTGAAAGTCCTCTACTTTTCCATAATATTCTACCTTAGTTAAAACCACCATTAAGAATTTGGTGATTATTCTTTCAGAATGTTTTCCTTTGTCTAAATGTACCTGTATACACACATTTATGCAGAAGCTGTGAAGATGACATATACATACATACATATATTTTAAAAGTTTAAATATGCCATGACCCTCTCTCTCTGTCATATATATCTAACCCGAGAGTATTCTATTGCATGTCTGTTGTCAAACTGCCATTAATCTAATAACGTATATGCGATTTGTCCATTTTTGCTAGTCCAAACTATTCAGCAAAGTCATCAAGGATCAAGAAGTGGCTTTTCCCAGTTAAAAAAGAGGCATAGTTTTCAGTTTTTGATACACATCAGTTTATCAGGACATTTGCACAAATCACACTTCCACAGTAAGTATATGGGAATATCTCTATGTTTTGTCCCAACCTCAACACAGGTTATTAGAAAAGACCTGAGTTATCCTTATTTTTATTTAAATTTTTACGAAAATGGAAATGGCTATGGCTTTTATTTAGATATTGATAAAAGTTAAATAATACCCCCAAAATGGGGATGACCCTAAAATCACTTTTTCAGGAAGTACAAAAATTATTTTAATTGATACCCAGGGGTAACCAGAATTAAAATTTTGGGGAATATCTAGACATTCTCTCTCTCACTTGCTCTCTCCTCTTCTCTCCCTTTTCCCCACTTCAATTAAACAGGATCATATTAAATCTGCTGTATCATAAACTTCCTTGCTCAATTTCTTCCTTCTGCTAGTTGGTAAGAACGATTTAAGACTAGGGAATGATTTCTCAATAATCAATATGATGTTGATTATTTTAATTAAACTAAATGGTTTTATAACAATTTTATATTGTTATGGAAGCAATTATCAGCACGACTTTTCCATAAGAACTCTGATATTAATTGCAACTATCAGAAGGCCTGACAAAAGAGGTTTGAACAATATGGATTCATTACCTCACATTATAAGAAATCTGAAGGTAAATGCTTTCAGGTTGCTGAATCCAGAAGGTTCTAGATTGGCTTCTTTGAAAAGTCTCTTTGCTTGACCCTATGATCCTAAGGCAGATGCTCCACATCCAGTTTTCCCTTCTACAAGGAATAGCACGTAAAGGCAAGATGTTTTGCTGTTTTCATCGGGGATGAAGTCCTTTCACATAAGTCAGAGGGAGAGATCCCCTGAGAGCAGGTGCCTGTGTCCTAGCGACAAGAAGAGGCTGGTAAAGCAAAAAGCTAGCGTGTTCAGTGCCTGCAGTGGGAAAGTTTCTCTCAGCAAGGGAGAAGGGGGAGGAGTGGTTGGTGGTGATCAAACATCTGTCACAATTCTGAAGCCTTCAGTAAATACATTTATTAGGATCACAATATAACCATATTTATTTTTTCATCATTTCATTACTAGGAATTTTTATCTTGATTTTGAATTCCTTGACACAAACTATATGAGCATGAGCGTGTCCTTAATTCATTTAAGCTACTCGAAGTAATTCTCAACATAGATATAGCCATAAATATTATTTGATGTTAGTGTTTTTCAGTGATTTTGAACAAAAAGAGAAAAATATAACTTATGAAAATAAATTTGAATTTATTATTAAGATCACAAGTGCATTCTTTTTTAAAAATCAGCTGGTGATTTATTATTTCAACATGAAAGCAAATGTCAGTTCAGGAACCTGCATTTATATAGACATAATTTAAAAACTGCAATGTCTTCTGATTCAAGAGTGTCTTTTTTATTTGCTGATGTTTTTCATACATAGTTTCCATCATACAAATTACACCTAGAAGTGATATTGAACCTTTTATTTTGTGGTTTTTTTTTTTTTTTTTTAGTTATTTCTTGAGTATACATCCAGCTTCCTAGACTGGAACATGGTAATAACCCAAGAAATAGCAAAGCAGTGATAGCTGATACTTACTGCGTACTTACACTGCACTCAACACTCCACTAAGGTGTGTAGCCTGTCATTGGAGCCTTACTACAACAACCTGGTGTGGTGGCACCCATCATTATCTCCATTGTACTCATGAGGAAACTGAGTCTAAGAGATTGAGTGACATGATGGAGCTCACATGGCCATAAGTGGTAAAGTCAACGTGTCCTATACGGAACACAAGCAATCCAAATTGAGACTCCACGCCTTAGTCACAGCCTTTTGCCTCTCAGGGTTTTAGTGCAGGACTGACTGACTAGGTATAACTCACAAATACAAATCTGTGAATCATCACATTAAGTCACAGCTTGTGGACAAGGTTATAAATGTTTAAAATTTCACATTGGACATGTTTCAAGGACAATTTACATAATATGGGTCATAGTTAATGTGTAAATTATAATGATGGTATGAAATTGGAAATATAATTACTTATTAGACAACCTCGCTTGCCAGAATTAGGAGAATTCCCAGAGAGATAGCTTAATATGAACAGGATTTGTGATTTTTGCCTGAACTTTGGGAGTAGCTATCTTTTCTATCCACTCTTTTGTATTATCAATAATGCTCTGCTCACTGGGCACTCTGCTGTGACCTTCGTCCTGATCAGAAAGATGCGTTCCTTTGATCATTGTTGTACATATTGGGAACCATGATATTGTACTATCCTTAAAAGAAGAGAGCTGCATTCAGCTTGACTTTTAACACAAATACCACTATAAACTAACCAGAAACAGAACACTGTCCAGCAGACAATAGAATCTCCTCGCATTCCCAAAGCAGTTCTCTTAAACGTGTGTGTAAATTAGAGCTTTTCATCAAGCAGCTTGAGAACACTGCTGAGGCCTTTCTCAAAAGCCTCTTTGAACTAACAGAGAGTTTGCAACTGTTTGTGACTCATTGTTGTGAACTGGACAAAGACACCCCATGCCCACTAATGACCTGAAGCCACAGACCCAGTGGAAGGGTGGAGTGTGCTCCAGTTGGTGCTTGCACAGTCAACAACTGTCGCCTCTCACAAAGCCATACAACTAGGAAGGGGCATTGAAGCCCAATGGAAACCCAGACTCAGAGACGATGTGGAAAACAGGACAATGGCACCCTACCCAGAACCTCTGGGAAGATACAGTTGGAAGTGCCCCACACAGACGGGACTGTCACACAGAGAAAGGTTTAGCCCTAGAATGTTTTCATTGCAAACATTACAGAGGGAAACTTTCCCCATTACTATAATCTGTTATGCAAATAAAGAGCTAATTTTAGGACAGACTTATCTATTATGGGTTTTGGTTTTATTTCATTTGTTCTTATTTTTGATATTTTAAAAATCTGAATCTATAAAATTAATGACCATATGCTGCATCCATGAAGGAAACAGCAGTCAAGAATCTCAAAATGAACCATTAGCTAGGTAATTTCTAATTTGATTCCAATAATAAATGAAAATATGTACTTTCATATATGTATATATATACCTATAATATAGAATCATAAAACTTTTTTGGTGCTGTCGATCCATTTTATACAACCTCAAAACTCTAATTCACTTAGTATTTATATTCGTCACTATTATTATTATTTTTTTATTTTTCACTATGATTAAGGAATTGTTATACAGTGAATTGTGCCCACTCCCCCACCAATTCCTATACTGAAGCTCTAACCCCCAGTGGGTCTATATTTGGAGATAGAGCCTTTAAAGGATTAACTAAAGTAAATGAGGTCATAAGGGTGGAGTCTTAATCTAGTATGACTGGTGTTCTTGTAAGAAGAGGAGGTCCTGGGACAAGCACACAGACAAAAGGCCATGTGGACACAGGGAGAAGGCAGCAATCTACATGCCAAGGAAAGAGGCCTCAGGAGAAACTAACCCTGCTGACAAACTTGATCTCAGACTTCCAACCTCCAAAACTGTGAGAAATGTCTGTTGTTTCAGCTGCCCAGTCAATGGTATTTTGTTATGGCAGTTTCAGCAAACTGATACAGTTATACCCCTTATATTTTATATATGGATTCTTAAAGAGAAAACAGAAATATCATTTTAGAGCTTACATGAAAGAACTCTTGAATATCATCTACTCCAATAATCTTATTTTACAGATGAGTTAACTATGGCTCAGAGAGATTCAGTGATGGATCCAAAGTCACACAGTTACCTAATAGCAGAGCTGGGACCAGACCATGTGTGTCCTGATTCCAATCCAGCCAGGAATAAACCAAGTTGCTTTTTTGTTCTTTGGACTCTCTTACGTCATTTTCAGGAAATAAGGAAAGAGAGCCGAATCATTTCATAAATGCTCACTTATTGCAGTATTTTGTGGTCATTCCTAATTATGGGTTTTCTGGGGACACATAGAACAGCTAATGGTTCTTAAAATGCCATAATGTTTATTTCTTTTTAAAATTTTGTGGGATTGTTTTATACCTTTACGTAAGTTATGATTACTTTACAAAAACCCTAGTACCACTCCCTTTTAATCCTTAAAAAGTAATAATCTCATAGAAGTGATTTGACTTAAACTGGCACTTCCAAGTGATAAAGGGTATAATTAGTCCTTTTCAAATTTTTCTGCCTTTAAATTTTATATATATACACATATGATATACCTATCAGAAAAGATGATGTGTCAATGCATGAAAATCACTTTAAGTATGAACATTTTCTTAGCAAACAGAATGGTCCATTAATCTAGAACCAATTGCAGAAAAACTGTCTGCATCCATGGGGCCATTGGCGTAGCATCCTAAATATATTTCAAGACTTATGGAAAAGAAAAATGGTCAGTTTTATTCCTATTAGCTTGTCTTATTTTCTTAAACTACTCATATCCTTTATTATACTCATCAATCAAGGCTTGCCTACAGTTACAGAGTGGAAATTAAAAAAAAAAAAAAAACACCAAAGCAAATGGGAAGAAAATAGTAAACTTTGCCTCCCCTTTATCATCTTATCGGAGGCTATAAGGATGAAGGAGTTATGAATCTCTTAAAATAAACCTTTCTCAATTCACATGTAGCTCCTGGGAAAATTCTGTAAAGGAATAGTGATCTGATTCATACCCCTGAATAAAAAGGAAAATCTTTGCGAAATAGTTAATTGATCAATTTCACATATTTGTGCATGAGAGCTTAGCATAATGCTGGAAATAAATCCACTCCTGGGGCACTAACACCCATAAGTCAGGCTGGCTCACTTTATTGCATAGAACGCATTTGGTGCCCTTGTGGAATCTGTCATCTGTCATATTTTTATCCAAACCATTAACCATACTGGAAGATAACAATTACATCCCATAAAACAACTTGTGCAGCCTAGATGAAGTGCTACAACTCTGTGCCATTCTGATACTGCATGTATATATATAGTAACATACTCTGTGTGTGTGTGTGTGTGTGTGTGTGTGTGTGTGTGTGTGTAGTAACAACACAACCTCCTTTTCATCAGTACCTACATCTGTGCATCACTGGTGTATGCACTGGTCCTCTTCCTGCTAAAAAGACCCATGTGTAAAAGTTGCTCTTGGTGGTACTTCAGAGCTTGCAAGCTACCTTTGCAATCATTCTTTGTCAAATCTTTGAGGTAGGGAGCTCGAGATTTGAGATTTCTCAACTCCATATAAGGACTCCAAAATCATATGTTAATCTGAGACTTCATCTCATCTGACTTTCCCACTCACTGTTCTTTGCGGGTACAGAAAGAGACAAGTTCATTTTTCTTTTAAGAACCTGGAATTTAGGGTACTTCTATTGGACCATTTGTCCTGCCATTAAGGGCTCAGCTACATGTCAGCTCTTAAGATGTCTTTGCTTACCAGTGATCTATAGCAATTCCTTCTCATCTTCTTCTATATTTTAATTATTATTATTTTTTTGCCTTCACAATACCTACTACTATATCAATTTGTCATTTTTTTTTACTTTGCTTGTTTATTCCCTCCCCCAATTACACAAATTCTAAGAAAAGAGACTCTTGACTTATCTGTTCATTGCTATATCTATAGGACCACAAACACTGTCTGGTACATAACAGGCATTCACTAATACAATGTAATGGATTTGTGTAGTGTAATGAATTAGTGACAGATACTTTAGAAACTCCCCAGACCCCCTTATCCTGATACTTAGAAAAGACTTAGAAAAGTTTCTAAGGTTCTTTCATGTGTTCTCCTGAAATGGCTGTTGTATGCACATGAGCTGTTTTTATAAAGTTGCTGAAAACTCCAATAACATTTTCTAGTTTTCTGTTGTCAGAATAACAGAACCAAGTTTTCTGACCTTTGAAGGATGTCTGGGTCTCTTGTTTTCTCTGTCTTTAGGGTTACTTATGTTTATTTCTACTTCACAGACACTAAAAAGTTCCCAAATCATCTCTATTTTAAAGCCATTTTTAAAAATGAGCATAATGTTGTTTAATTAAATAAAACTGTGCAACAGGAAGTAAAAGTAATATATATTGGAGCTATCCAAAAACAGCTCTTATAAATTTTTTATATATTTGATAAACATTTTTTTTTCTGCATAGGTATACATATATTTCAGCAAAAGCAAAAACAAATGATGCAAAAACAAGCCCTGGTGTTGCCTCCTGTCCTTCTGAGTCCTAGTTGGGAAGAAAAGTGGAATTCCTTTCCCCAGTCAAGAGTTACAAAATAACTCCCTGTAGGCAAGTAGTGTGCATATGAAACATAGAGCAGAGAGGTAGACTGTATTTTGGTAGCTTGAGGGGATTCCCAAGGAGTTCTGTCTGCCTCATCCTTTCAGAGGAGGAACAACAATTCCTATAACATATTCCAGAAGGTAAAATAGTACAGCATAGACTGGATTTGTGCCTTAGAGAGAAAACTGAGGGTTTTTTCTTTAACTGTTCTAAACTGTACAACTTTAGTTAAAGACAGCCAAGTGCTCTAGAACGGGGCTCCTCTGCCTAAGCAACTAGTTAGTCTATGTGCATTATATATTAAAAGTTAATATCAAACTAGTATTTAACACAGAATTTACTCCTGAAGTCAAATTATTCGTCTATAACTGGGTTGAATTATTGTGCTTTCAACTTTTCACCTCTAGACTTTGTACCTGTCAGGGTCCTGGTAAGAAACAGATGTTACCCTCAGGCTGGTTGGTTGAGAAGCAATTAATGTAAGGATTCTTTACAAAGGTGGGGGTAGGCGTTCAAGAGGACCAGTAGGGATGGTCTGGTAAGAGGAACTGTCACCACACTAGACCTGAAACAAAAGGTGGAGAGTCACCTGTATGAAGAAGGTTTCCTGACAGAACTGCGGACCTGGTCCCCACCTAACATTTGTGTAGCCTTAAACAAGAGTAACATTTGAGGTCTACAAATCATACACCAATATATTGAAGCTATAAATCATGTTAACAAAGTTAACAAAAGAAAAAAATGATCTATATCTATCATCCTGCCTCAATTAATACACTTCCCAATAACGTGGGAGACCATATTTGTAATTAGGATTCTCAGATTCCATGGAATTTTGCAATGACTAAATTGCAGTATGAGGACAAGCTGCCATCACGGGCCCACCACTTCCTCCTTCTCTTCATACCCCTGTCTCTTTTTTCACACTGAAAGATACTTTTAAGCACATATGTGGTCACCCCAGTCCATATTACTGAAATGTCTCCACCCTGATCTCCATCCTCCCAAAGAGTCTTACAGTGGTTTCAGAAGTGTTTCACCAGAAAATGCTGAGAACTTATGTACCAAGAACATGAGGCCAGACTCTGGGTGGGAGGGCATGCCCCCTTGGCTTACACATCCCTTGATTTCTGGAAAGTGGCAAAGTTAGATGAGGGCCTGACCAAGGTCCTTTAGCATGCTCAGCTCAGGACAGGTATCCTACTCCCCTCCCCATTTTGCCATGATACAGCTATTCCCTGCTTTTTGAAATTGCGAGTTATGCCACTTTGCTTTTACAAAAGACCCGTATTAGTTGCTGTTTTGATCAACTGACAGAACCTGAAGGATTTTTGCTTTTACAAAAAAAAAAAAAAAAGGCAAGCGGTGAAAATAGCATTCAGTGTTTATCTTGCAGCAAGCTAAGAAGTGGTGCACACCCCAAGTACCAAGAGTGGCGCCACCAAACCCCTTTCCTGGGTACTGCACTCAGTGACTCAGCATCAGGCCCCCAGAGCTTTTAACTGGGTCTGTAAGCATCCGGGCTTTATCTCGATTTATTCTGTGCATCTGTTAGCAAGATGTGTCCTAAGGTATCGGAAAATTCTAAGAAAGGCTATTTTTTGGGTCTGGGGACACTAATTTTTTTTCCTTTATATTAATGGCAATTGCTTCTTTCCTGTAAGTCAGTTTGGCTTACCAAAGATTTCATAAGAAATGCTCTCCTTTTTCATAGCAGAGAGACCAAGTATTACTATGGATTTCAATAAAGAGCCACCTCAGTCTTATATTGAGAGAGCATCTGGGGAATAATACTCCTTTCTCACTTTTTTCCTTCCCTCCTCTCCTCCCAGATACCATTGCTCCCCATCCCTGTTGGCCCAATCACTGGAAAGCCAGAGGCAAAATCACCCTCTGAGGCCGTGTGTCTGAATGGGTCACACACACAGCTCTACACGGCAAGTAAAGAAGAGAGAAACTGGATCTACAGGTGCAAACGGAATGTTGCCAACCCAGATAATAGGTAATTTAGAGGACAGTCTGATGACTGAAAGAAGAAATAATTTTAACAAACATATCTTTGTTTTAAAAGCCCTGCCAATCCCTATGTTTATAAACTCCTACAAAGAGCACCCTTGTAAATAAAATGTCCTACTTAAGATTATTTTTAAGGATCTATTCATAAAAGTCTTTTTACCTAGAGTGCTATAAAAAAGTCTCCTGTCCAGTCCCCTGAGCTCTGCTCTTGGCCCTTTCAAATCTTTTCTCCACTCCACACAGTGGCCAGCGTGATCTTAAAACTTAAATTAGATTATATCACTTCTGTTTCCCAAATGCTTCCATGGCTTCCATTAGCACTTAGGATAAAATATAAATCCTATTGTGACCAACCAAGTACTCTGTCGCCGGGCTCTCCTCCTTCCATCCTACCTTCCAAATTCACCTGATACCCCTTTCCTCCTGACTTGCTACTTTCTGATCATACAGAACACTGTTTTCAGATTACTAAGAACGCCACGCTCCTTCCTGCAGGTCAAAAATGAAAGATGAGCAAGAGTAAACCCAAAGAAGAGAAGAAGAAATAGGACAACCAGCATGTTGAGGACATCTGATGTCCGTCTTGTAATCAGGAGGCAACTTTCCTTTGTTTCCCTCCCCATTCTTCTAACTTTATTCAATAAGAATAAATATCCATGCCCTCTCTGCAGATGAGGATTTAGGCAGGTCTTGACCTTTTCTGGTCACTCTCAGATATTCATTTTTTTACTCATTGTTTTTAGTAGGAGAAATAATCGTATTTCAAGAGTTAAAATGTCCTATCCCATGTGCATCTGTGAAGGTTTCACCAGAAAAACAGAATCAACAGTATGTGTGTGTGTATGTATGTATGTGTGTGTGCATAAAATATTTGTGTTATATATATGTTATATGTCATATATGTCATATATATGTACGACATATATGATAAAAGATTTATTGTAAGGACTTGGCTTGCTCAACTGTGAATGCTGACTAGGCAACCCCAAAGTCTTCAGTGTGGGCCATCAGGAAGGGCAGGCTGGGAGCTCTCCAACTGGAATTCACTCTCTCATCCCAGGCAAAGCTTCTAATTTCTCAGGAAAACCTCAGCTCTGCTCTTGAGGTCTTTCAACTGATTGGATCAGATCCACTCAGATTATTGAGTGTCTCCCTTACTTAAAGTCAGCAAATTGTTCACATTAATTATATCTGCAAGGTATCTTCACAGAAATGCCTAGATTAGTATTCTGTTGAATAACTGAAGGCCATTCTCTAGCCAAGCTGAAACGTAAAACTGAACATCACACCACAGAAGGACCAAAACTCCGGACTTGGTTTGTGGTCCATCTTCTCTTCACTCCTCTTGGGTCCTTCCAAGGGAAACTCCCTCCTTTCACCCAACTGCTCCCATTTTCTCACTGCTCAATTCTTCTCATTTCCCCGTGGCTTTCAACCTCATCCAACAAAGTGTTTCTTTCATACAGTGAATGTTTTATAAAGCTTCTTTTGCTGTTTTGATTTAAATTCATGGATGATGTAACTTACCTGATACACACTTGAAAAAAAAATTCTGGTTTTAATATGGAAGCCAAATAATAGAAAATTTATTTGTATTAAATACAATGTAATAAAATATGTAAATGATTGATCCTAGGTTCACTAGAATTTATAATGAAGAAACCATGGGAGTGGGGATCTGTGAGGAATCATGGTGAATGTGACAATTCCAAATACAGAATGATGCGAGAGTGTTATATAGATGAATCATTAAATATCATGAGTAGCACTGAGGTGGTGGGGATGAATCTGTTTCATACTCACCAGAGTATCTTGATTTCTATTAATTACTATCACATTAACACCTCAATTAGAACTGACACTGAGTCATCCTTGTTTACGTCTGGTTTCCCTGCTCATTTGTAATAGAGGTTCCTTTCACTTTCAAAAAGTTCCTTGGAATTATAGTGTGACAGAACAGCATGTTTGGAACAGCACAGGGCCAAATTAAACATATATGTGCATGTATATATATCTCAGACCTGGAACTCAAACAAGGTCAGTGTGACTGGAACACAGAGAAGGATATAGAGGCAAGATTCAAGATGGACCAGAGACCTAGTTACAGCTGACTTACACAGGATCAATCAGGCTGTCTCAAGGCGTTTTGTTCATCAAGAAGCCTCAGAAAAGCCTTCGAAATGTTTTTAGTAAGTATATGATAAGAACAGATTTACATTTCAAGAATATAATTCTGCCTGTATCTGGATAACAGACTATAAGGAGCTGCACCTTAAATAGCCAGGCACTTGATGTAGTCATTTAAGTGAGAGGTGATACTCTAGAGTTAGGGTGGTAGTGGCAGACATGGAGAAAAGTGGACAGATACTTTCAGCAAGCAGTATTCTAAAGATTAAAGAGACAAAGCTTAATGAAAGATTGGATTTGGGGCACAAGAGGGGCAGTTAAAATGATTCCTACGTTTTGGGCTTGAGCAACTAGATGGGTAGTAGTGCCATTTGGTGTAAAAGGAAATATGGAGGTGGGCCCAGATAATTTTAAAAATGTAGGGAGGAGATCATAAATTAAGTTTTAGATTTTGGAGTATGGGTATGAAGTACTTTTTATATAGGCATGTGGAAAAGTCAAAGCAGTGATGTAAATCTAGAATATGTGTGTATAGGAGAGAAATAGCTAATGAGATTGCCTTGGGACAGAGTATAGACTGAGAAGAGGGGAGGACCCTGTTGAGTATTGTGAAACACCAACGTTAAATGGCTAACCAGGTGAAGCATTCCAAAGGAGCAGAAAACACACAGCCAGAGAGCTGAGAGGAACATAAGAAATGTGCAATGCCATGGAAACCATGAGAGGAGAGATCCATCAGAGATAATAAGAAGTATAGGATTGGAGTATCTATATTCTAAACAATGCTCTATGACACTAGCTCTGAGGAGAATCACAGATAAGTTGGAATTGGATGGAATGTGTAGTCAAGTTGGGACTTTTTTTTTTCTTTTTTCTTTTTTCTTTTTTTTTTTTCATGAGGAGGAAAAATCTTTGAGAGAGCGAAGTGAAATATCAAGAACATTTCCATGTTCAATGCCTAGGTTCCTTCCTGAGAAAGTAAGAGGAGAATTAGTTTTAAATAATAAGAAGACACTCTCTTTTATAGCAATAAACAGTAAATAGAAGATTGAGCAGGCTTGCATTTTTAGTATTGAGAAGATAAAGATTTAATGTGATGGCTTCTGTGCTTTTTCATTTGAACTAGCAGATATATTGAGTGTGAAGTCATAGAAGGGAGAAGGAAAATCTGAGGTGAAAGGAGAAAGTTTGAAATGCAGTAGGACAAGCAGGTGGTTTTAAGGGCTTATTCAAGTTTTGGGATCATAAATGCACCAGGGGACCAATACACATGGATTTCTTCCAGTAGCACTCCGAGCTCAGGTGCAGGAGGAAGGAGCAAGCAAGAGTTCTAAGAGGGTTTTGCCAGAGGGGAGCAACCAGAAGACAGAGTGACAGAGAGTTAAAATGTTAGCCAAAGGGAAGCTAAAGTAATGCACTTGAAATGTAAGCAAGCTAATTAGGAAGGTGAATAAAAAAGGGACAGATGGATTGGGAAGAAAAGAGAAAGTAACCTCAACTTGATCATAATGAGGTCAAAGATGGGTCAGAGTGAGAGAAGTTGAGCACGTCTACTGGAAGGAGAAGATTTTGCAGAGGGAGCCTGGGAAAACCCTGTCTTAGGAAGGTCCCTGGACTCCCTAATTCAAGTTGGATATTCCTCAAAGTGTTATGCTCTCATGGTGTTTAATTTTAATTTTAATTTCTTAAATTTTAATTCCAGTGTAGTTAACATACAGGTTATATTCATTTCAGGTGTACAATATAGATTCAACTTTCATATATTGCTCAGCATTCATCATAAGTGTACTCTTAACCCCTGTCACTGATTTTACCAACCATCCACCTCCCACCAACCACCCACCTCCCAACTAATCATCTGTTTGTCCTTTATAGCTAAGAGTCTGGTTGGTTTGTTTGTTTGTTTGTTTGTTTTTTGGTTTATTTCTGTTTTTTCTTCATTTTGTTTATTTGTTTTGTTTCTTAAATTCTACATATGAGTGAAATCATATGGTATTTGTCTTTCTCTAACTTATTTCACTTAGCATGATATTTTCTAGATGTACCCATGTTGTTGCAAATGGCAAGATTTCATTCTTTTTAATTCCTGAAAAATATTCACATATATGAATATATCACATCTTCTCTATCCATTCATCAGCCGATAAACACTTGAGCTCCTTCTATAATTTTGCTATTATAAATAATGCTGTAATAAACATAGGGGTACATATACTCATTTGAATTAGTGTTTTCATATTCTTAAGGTAAACACCTAGCAGTGCGATTACTGGATCATATGACAGCTCTGATTTAATTTTTTGAGGACCTTCCACTGTCTTCTGCAGTGGCTATGCACACTCCCAACAACAGTGTACGAGGATTCCTTTTACTCAACATTTGTTTCTTGAGTTTTTTTATTTTAGCCATCTGACAATTGTGAAGTGGCATCTCATTGTGGTTTTTGTTCGCATTTACCTGATGATGAAATGTTGAGTATCTTCTCACATGTCCATTGACCATCTGTCTTCTTTGCAGAAATGTCTGTTCAAGTCTTCTGTCCATTTTTTAACTACATTACTTGTTCTTTGGGTATTGAATTGTGTAAAATGTTAAATATTTTGGATTCTAACCCTTTGTCAGATATGTCATTTGCAAATATCTTGTCCCATTTGGTAGGTTGTCTTTTAGTTTTGCTGATTGTTTCCTTTGTCGTGCAGAAGGTTTTTATTTTGTTATAGTCAATCTATTTTTGTTTTCACATCCCTTGCCTCTGCAGATGTGTCTAGTATGAAGTTGCTACAGCTGATGTCAGAGGTTGCTGCCTGTGTTCTCCTCTAGGATGTTTAAGGTTTCCTGTTTCACATGTTATGTCTTTCATCCATTTTAAATTTATCTTTGCGTTAGGGTATAAGAAAGTGGTTCAGTTTCAGTCTTTTGCATGTTGCCATTCAGTTTTCCCAAACCATTTGTTGAAGAGACTTTTTCCCGTTGTATGTTCTTGCTTCCTTTGTTGAAGATTAAATGGCCATTTAATTTGTGGGTTTATTTCTGGGCTTTCTATTCTGTTTCATTGATCTGTGTGTCTATTTTGTGTCTGTACCATACTGCTTTTTTTTTTTTTTTAATTTTATTTTATTTTTTTATTTCCAGCATAACAGTATTCATTATTTTTGCACCACACCCCGTGCTCCATGCAATCCGTGCCCTCTATAATACCCACCACCTGGTACCCCAACCTCCCACCCCCCGTCCCTTCAAAACCCTCAGATTGTTTTTCAGAGTCCATAGTCTCTCATGGTTTGATACCGCAGCTTTGTAATATAACTTGAAGTCTGGAATTTTGATACTTCCAGCCTGTTCTCCTTTTACAAGATTTCTTTGGCTGTTCAGACTCTATTTTGGTTCCATACAAATTTAAGGATTGTTAGTTTTAGTTCTGTGAAAAGTGCTGTTGGTATTTTGGTAGGGAATGAATTAAATCTGTAGATCGCTTTAGGTAGGATGGGCATCTCAACAATATTTGTTCTTCTAATCCATGTATGCTGTCACAATGTTTTATATTTTTCCTTCATTGCTCTTATCAGTATTAGCAATATATTATATGGTGTGTTTTTTATTTTGTTTTTTCTTGCATTTTAATTTAAGTTCTGATTTTTTCCTGACCAAAAACTGGAAACCATATATTTTTTTAATTATTTTCCTTAATTTTCACCTTTGAATATCTAGCAATTAGCTCAGCGCCAAACACATAGTAAGTGTTCAATAAATACTATGGAGCAACTGAGTAAACTCTTTTATGAACTAAAACTGTTGGATCTCTGAGTTAAATAGAATGATCTTTTTTTCACAGTCCCTTAAAACATTTTAAAATCCTGGACTAAAAATTTTGATCACGTTTACCTTTCCACATGAGTGTCTATGAATAATTTCTATAAACTGCGTGCATACGCAAAAGATCTTTCATTCTAAATTTCAAACATACAGGAATGAGCAACTTCTGCAAAGACCAGAAATATACCTGGAAGTGAAAGTGTTGTAATTATGCTGATTTCATTCATAATGACTGAGATGGAAATTACCCGAGAGCTCAGCCTCTGATAGTCTTAATATATAGTCCCTGCCTGCAAAGAAAAGGCCTAAATCTGTAGTTTCTAGATTATTCCCAGGACTTGGTGTCAATTCGGATAGGCAGTGTGCATTTGTTGCTTATACGGCACATGGTTCTCGGAGAACATTGGAAATAATATACGTCTTTTGCTGTAATTTTTTTTTTTAACCTTAAAAATATGCTGCCCTGGGAAGAAAAACATTTTCTTAAAAATCATAACATCTGGATTTTAACTACATGCCTCTTTCTTATTTCTGTCTACAGTCATATTCACGGAAATGATGGAGCATTCTGCCAAGTTTTATTTTCATGCTTTTTAACTACCTAAAGAATGGATTTTATTTGGTCCATTTTCTGAATGGAGATATTGCCAATTTAATGGAGTCATTAAAAATTGATCTAATTTTGTAAAACAGGTAACCATGCAAGACTAAAACAAATAAAACATTTCTTAGGTAATAACCTACTTAATGTGAGTAAAGGGAGTTTTGTTATTTTTAAAAAATCAAATCTCTGTATAGCACTGGGGCTGTCTTTTTGTATTACACAGCTGTGCAATGCACTCATGTGGGTGCTCAATAAATACTAAGTGAGCATAATAATAATATCATTCCAATCAAATAGTCAAAAGAAAAACATCAATGCAAATATAGAGTGCTTGATGCTAGGGTTTATACAGAAGTCTGTGATATGCATAACAACAGAAATGGAAACATCTGCTGAGATCTGCTTCACAATACAAGAGACAACAAGATAATAAAACCATTGTTTTTGTGTAAGATTAATTTGTTATTCAGCTTTCTTTTAGCTAGTAAAGGGATTACAGTGGCAAATATTAGCTGACTATGGGAATATTCAGTAAGTGGAACTGCCTTTTTATTTTCAATCCATAAGAGCAATATGCTGTATTTATGATGGGAAGGAAGGCAATGTGTTAAGGCAATCCATTCTTATCAGCTTAGTGGATGTTTATGTGGATGTATTCTTCTGAGTCCCTAGTATTTTCATTTTACTTTTTGACTATCGTAATTTGCTGTATTCCTCTCTTCAGCTTTCTGATAGTGAGAGAATTTAAATGTTCATCACTATCTTTCTCCAAAAATACCAGAGGCAAAGAAAGAGAAAGAAACGTAGTATCTAAGAAAAAGCTGAACAGTGGGTTAAAGTGGAGATAGCAGATTATAATGAAGACATAGATTTTTATTTTGATTTTAAAAGATGATGTATAGTTCATACTTTAAAGTATACTATCTTGCACCTACCTGCTCTTAGGTTCTATGACACGGTCAGTGCAATCAAGAGGAGAAAAAGACAGCACCTGATAATTATACACCTGATAATTCCGTGTATATATGTATGTGTCTATATATGTATAGATATACACTATATATGTATATATAGTGTGTGTCTATATATGTATATGTTATACATATGTGTGTATATATGTATATGTGTCTATATTCCTGTATATTTTGCCTATATTTTCCCTTCAAAGCTCAAAGATCCCTGTGTCTTTGATGGTACTTTAAGAAGAGCAGGCACTGATTCATCGGCCTGGTTTTTGTTGTTGTTGTTGTTGTTTTTTATCATGCCTTCTAGCCATTTAGTGTTTTGATCTGTGTTTCCATCTGGACTTCCTAACACAGGGACTCAGGCGTCTAATCCATCCAGTTTATTTTCTATTGAAATACCTACTGCCTGAAGTCAATTTATTTTGGCAGCAGTGACTTCGGATAGAGATGTATTGTGTGTGTGTGTGTGTGTGTGTGTGTGTGTGTGTGTGTGTGTAAGACAGGCAAATCTGAAGATTCCAAACTTACTCCCCATGACAATCCTTTGGCCTTTTCTTATGGCAAACCCAGAAAAAAGAAAAAAACAAAACAAAACAAAAAACAAAACTCTCAGTGAATTCATTTGTTTTTATTTGTCACTATAAACTGGTTTGGTTCCGAAGTCAGAGCTCTCAGAGGCTGAAAACAAGGAATAGTTCCTTGAAAACAAGGAAATCAGCTGATTAGAACACAACTGAAGCAGATTCTCAAAGCCCCATTCTAGAACATCTCCCCTCTTTCTAAATCTCAGTGCTGAGTTCTTTTTAAGCTTCAGAATACAATTTGTGACAGATGATGGCTGTATCAAGGTTTGAAGAAAATGTACTTCTGGAGTGTTTGCATGTTTTGTATTTTGACAGTTTACTTTCTGTTACATCCACCTGAAGATGAGGGGAAGAGCGGGAGGGATGAAAATGTGTAGAGGGAACATATGAAAGGTCAAAATGGCAAAATTTATTTTGTTCTTTATGTCGCCCCTTAAAACTTTCACTTCTGCCTTTTCAAATTACATTGCAAAATGAAACAACTGGTATTATTTAATCTAAATCCTGTTTTGCATGCAACTTTACATCAGATTTGTTAATGGATGCTTCCACTGAGCTGCTCAATGTTTGAGGTTTTTTTTCCTTTCTTTCTCTACTTTCTCTTCTCTCTTTTCTTTTTTTCCTTTCTTTCCTTTCCTTCCTTTTCTTCCCCTTCCTTCCTTCCTTCTTTCCTTCTTTTCTTTCTTTCTTTTTCTTTTCCTTCCTTCTCTTCTTCCTTTCTTCCTTCCTTCCTTTCATCTCCTAGGTTTGGTTGTGCTGTGGTTAGGCATTGCTTTGGCATGGCATTAAGATCAGAAAGGACATGTGGGATGTTCAGTTTGGGTCTGCACATGCTGTCATTTTTGGGTACAAACCATGCGATGTCATTTAGAAGGAATAGGGTAAACATTCTTTCCTTGATATGATCATCTATAAAAGATGTGAGTTTCCAATGATTAAAATCATTTTATCAATTCTGGTGATACCTGTATATATTATTCAATCTGGATGTGAGAAAGCTAATCTACATATATTTTTGGTGAATAAGTGAGTGGCACTATGTGTCCATAGAAATTTTTTTTAAAAGTCATTACTGGGGGGGAAAAAAAAAAAAAAAGCATTTGAGGATGCCGGGATGGCTCAGGCAATTAAGAGTCTGCCTTCAGGGCACCTGGGTGGCTCAGTGGGTTAAAACCTCTGCCTTCGGCTCAGGTCATGATCCCAGGGTGCTGGGATCGAGTCCCACATCAGGCTCTCTGCTCAGCAGGGAGCCTGCTTCCTCCTTTCTCTCTGCCTGCCTCTCTGTCTACCTGTGATCTCTGTCAAATAAATAAATAAAAATCCTTAAAAAAAAAAAAAAAAAGAGTCTGCCTTCAGCTCAGGTCATGATATCAGGGTCCTGGGATCGAGGCCCTCTGCAGGGAGCCTGCTTCTTCTTCTCCCTCTGCTTGCTGCTACCCCTGATTGTGTGCTCACTCTTTCTCTTTCTCTCTCTGTCAAAAAGTAAATAAAATTAAAAAAAAAAGGCACTTGGGATCTACATTATTGATGTACTTCACATGGCTCATCTATGTCACTCCTTCTCTTCCACCAAGTTCTTGAAAATTAGAGAATTGTGTTTTGTTGTGGTAGAGATGGCATCTTTACTACTACATCTGTACCTTTCAAAGACTTTCTCTCATAGCTATCACTAGAGTCATCCCAGAACTTGCTCTATCATATTGTAGCTATTATGTTACACATGAGATATGTGATTGGAAAAAAAAAAAAAAGTTTGTCAGTCACTGAATCTATTTAGATAGTGCTGGAGATGTACTCTTGATCATTAGTCCATTCATTCATTCATCTATGCCACATTTAAAAATTTCTATTTTGCTCTAGACCCCCCAAAATAACAGATCTCCTGGGTATTTGACCAACTCATACAGGAGAGAGATCATAGGATGTTACAATGAACTAGAATATGAAGGAAACTGAGGCTGTTACTAAATGAGTTAGACTTTCCATGTGTCTGTAATACAGGTGAGGATTGGGTCGGTGAGAAATAGCAGGTAATAGGCAAGGGCGAGATGATGGGAACCTTACAAAACTAGATATGTAGACTTTTACCTTAGAGAAGAGTGGTTTTCAAAGTGTGGTGGATGGCTTCCAGGAAGAGCACAAGCTGATACATAGATATATTGTCTTAAGTTGGGTTTCCCTAGGGGAAGACCCTAAGACAAACATGTGCTAAGTCTTTTCAGGGAGGGATCCCAGAGAGCATGAATAAGGAATCAGAGAAGTAAAATAGGGAAGGAAATGTGTTGCACAAAAACTGCTTTATTGAACTGGTTACTCTTGTGTGCAGCTGGTATTTAATTTAGCTGGGGAACTCTGGTAGACAGTGTAGACTGTGTGTCAAAGGAAATCTCAGATGAGGGGCTAGAAAACTGGTAACTGTTCACCTCTTCCCAGTCTTTGGTTAAAAGTCACCCCTGAACATGAATGTCTTGGAACCTCTTGTGCTCCCCTATGGAGGCAATACAGACTCTCCCCTGGACAGAGAAAACTGTCAGGCAGTGAGTGGCTGAAGCTTGCTATTGAAGCTATAATAATAGTGTCCTAAAATAGGTACGTATCCATAACTGCATAGATGGAAAGAAAACATTAGATCTCCTGTTTACATTTATTTTTATCTAAATGATGAACTACTGTTTCATATTAAGATTGGTGCATTACCTGCATTTAATCTCTATGTGAGACAGCAACTTTTAAGAAATGTGTATCACTTCTTCCTGACAACTATATATATATATATGTGTGTGTGTATATATATATGTGTGTATATATATATATATATATATATATATATATATAGCATGTACTGTTGACAGTAGTGCTCTCACTACTCTTACCAGTTTGTTTATCATCAATCCTTACAAGATATAAAAACAGTTTAGAATATTTTTGCAAAAAACAAATAGAAATGAAATACAAATGAACAGGAAAATATTTCCAGGATAAGATTTTGCTGGGAAGTGATTATATAGGGTCATCCAAACATCTTTGAAAAATGATTATTTGAAATATAAATTTATATTCACTATCAGAATTAAGAGTAGATATTAGAATTGGTGGAGATAAAGAATTCATTGGATACATGGCCTAAGAATCTTCTGAAAATCCAGTGGGAAGATGAAAATCATATTTTCTAAGTTGAGATTGAGATGAAGAGGTGGTTTTGGTCTATCATTTTACATGGGACATCATTTTATAAAATACCATTTTATAGATGAAAATTAAAGCCATGACAGCCAATGAGATAACCAAGGGAGAATGTATAGAGGGACAAGAAAAGAGGATCATAAGTATTTTGACTGGTGTTTCTCAGAGAGACCACTAGCAGATCTTTATGGTTTATCCTAGAGTACAAAGGAGGTTTGGTTTGATTTAGAAAAATGAAACAAAACAAAGCAATTTGATCACAAACATCCCATAAGAATAATGATAACTTTCATAGAATATCATTAGAAAGATTCAGAACATGTCATCCCAAAATATACCACTTGGGCATATTGATTATTTTGAATTAAAGGCACTTTAAAAAATAACCAGCTCAAGAAGGACATTCTGACCCTCTTTTATCCTCTTGAGGGTAGGACATAAATCTCCCATGTAAGAAGTTCCCTCTCTGCACCAGCAGGAAGAAAGACAGACATTCTCATCACTGGAGACAGGGAATTTGAAGCCAAGAAATCTGTACAAACAAACCTCGTTAAACTAACCTTTATCTTCCTGGTTACTTCTTCTCCATTTACTACCCCAACCTAAAACACTATGTCTTGTCAATTCTTCACAAATTTATTGTTTCTTTGTCTAAAACGTATAAAAGCGTCCTGCTCTGGCCCCCTTCTTCAGGTCTTCATTTTCTTTAGAAGGCCCCCCTCCCCCATGCACATGTAAAATAGTCAGTAAAATCTGTCTTCTTTTGTACTGTGAATCTGTCTTATGTCAGTTAATTTATAGGCTCAGCCAGAGACCCAAAGATGGCAGAGGAGAATTTTTCCTCCCTTCATCATCAAACTCTAAACATTAGGATCTTCAATATTACACATTTGTTTCAAAGACCGTGTTAGTCTCTTATCTCTGCTTACATTGAGAAAATAAAATTCACTTGGATTTTGCAAACAGTTTTAGGCCATGTTCATTTGTTTCTCTTTTTTTTTTTTTTTTTTTTGCTGGCTTGTTGTTGTTGTTCATTTGTGTGTTTTTTTTAAAAATATTCATATTTTAATGTTTACATTGAATTGGCATTAGTTTGTGCTATATCTTTACGGTAGGCATAATTTTTAAATGGCCCCTAAAGATATCTGGCCCTAATCTCCAGAACCTCTGAGTTCATGTTATCAGTCCCATAATTATGTTATTTTGTAAGGTACTATTGAACTTTAGATTATGCAGGTGAACCTGATCTAATCATATGAGAGCTTAAAAGCAGAAAGCTTTTCCTGATTCTGGCAGAAGGGGAGGTCAGAGAGTTGCAAAGCATAAAAAGAATTTGATGTGCTATTGCTGGTGTTGTGGATGAATGAGGCACATAAGAAGTAACATGGGCAGTCTTAAGGGGCACTGAGGTTCTTGTTTGCTAAGGAAAGAGGAACCTTGGACCTAAAACCACTTGTGACTGAATTCTGCTATCAATATGAACTGAGTTTGAAAGCAGATTCTTCCTTAGAATTCTACCTCCACAAAAGAGCCTAGCTAAGCTAGAATTCTTTTCTTTCTTTTTTCCATTTTATTTTATTTTATTTTATTTTATTTCTTTCCAGTGTTTCAGTATTCTTTGTTTATGCATCACATGCAGTGTTCCATGCAATATGTGCCCTCCATAATATCTACCACCAGGCTCATCCAACCCCCTCACCCCCCTGCCTTCCAAAATCCTCAGTTTGTTTCTCAAAGTCCACAGTCTTTCATGGTTTGTTTCCCCCTCCAATTTCCCCCATCTCACTTCTCCTCTTCATTTCCCAGTGTCCTCCATGTTATTCCTTATGCTCCCCAAGTAAGTGAAACCATATGATACTTGACTCTCTCCGCTTATTTCACTTACTTCACATAATCTCTTCCAGTCCCATTCATGTTGATACAAAACTTGGATATTCATACTTACTGAAGATGGAGGCATAATAATTCATTGTATATATGGACCATATCTTCTTTATCCATTTGTCCGTTGAAGGGCATCTTGGTTCTTTCCACAGTTTGGTGACTGTGACCATTGTTGTTATTAACATTGGGGTACACATGGCCCTTCTTTTCACTACATTAGTATCTTGGGGGTAAATACCCAGTAGTACAATTGCAGGGTCATAGGGAAGTTCTATTTTTAATTTTTTAAGGAATCTCCACACTGTTTTCAAAAGTGGCTGCACCAACTTGCATTCCCACCAACAGTGTAAGAAGGTTCCCCTTTCTCCACATCCTCACCAACACTTGTTGCTTACTATCTTATTGATTTTGGCCATCCTAACTGATGTAAGGTGATATCTCAATGTGGTTTTGCTTTGAATCACCCTGATGGCTAATGATGATGAACATTTTTTCATGTGTATTTAGCCATTTGTATGTTTTCTTTGGAGACATATCTGTTCATGCCTTCTGCCTATTTTTGACGTAATGATTATCTGTTTTGTGTATGTTGAGTTTGAGGAGTTCTTTATGGATCTTGGATATCAGCCCTTCGTCTGTAGTGACATGTTAATTTCAACCTACAGGACCCTAAGCTGATCGTTCAACCAAGCACATCAGAACTTCTGACCTATAGAACTATGAGATGATAAATGGGTATTGTTTAAAGCTCTACATTTGTGGTAATTTTTTATGAAGCAATAAAAATTATATAATCTCTAATTCACAGTAATGAGTATGTAGTTCAGTGGAACAAAAAATTACTAGGAAAACTGTTAAAATAGATAATTAGGATCCAGAATGGCATCACGTATGTTTTTATGTAGAGAGGACTATAGCATGAATATAGATGGTGAATCTACCTACTCTGGGACAATTGAATCTGTAAATGTGATAATTTTGCTTAGCAGCTGAAAAATGAGGTTAGGAGTTGCAAAAATGGATATATGTAAAAAAATTCAGTTTTATTTGATTGGTATTCCATTTACTCTGAGTTCCAAGTGTTATGAAAGCTTGTTAAAGAGAAGAATTAAGCCATTGAGCCTTATCAAATTTTAAAATAAATCAAAATAGCTTTCCTTGGAGGTAAGGCCTTCCAAATCATATATTCTATGGGGGAGGGGTAGACTGACACTACATAAGTGCAATGCTCATGAGGTCAATGTGTTTGGTGAGAAATTAAGAGTCTATTGATATCCACTGGATATTGCATAATATTCATGCAGAAAATACAAAAGAGCAGTTATCATCACATATCTCTGAGCAGATATTTGACATTACATTTGGGAGAAACTAGTGATTTGCAGTGTGAATCAGCTCTTGCTCAGTGGATGCTGAACATGTGAAGGAGAAGTTTGATAGTTTCCTATTCCATTCATAATTTATAACACACGCACAAGGATAAAAGTTACTTTGTGCAATTAAGATTATCTATAGGTCATGATAAAGGCTAGAAAATGTATCACTGGAGCATAAACTATATATGCAGAAAGGAAGAGTAACGCTCTGTAAGTAGCAGAATTTCCTCCTCAATGTCAATATACATATAGTCTGATTCACAGGAGAAACTAGTGATTTGCAGTGTGAATCAGCTCTAGACTGACCTATAGAACTATGAGATGATAAATGGGTATTGTTTAAAGCTCTACATTTGTGGTAATTTTTTATGCAGCAATAAAAATTATATAATCTCTAATTCACAGTAATGAGTATGTAGTTTGGTAGACACCAAACTGTACCAAATCTTCATTCAATGTTGATAACAACTGGACATTATGTATGTAGTCAAAATACATATGTTTGCCCTAATAATTGGACAAGAGAAGACTGACTGTACCTATTGAGTTAGCTAGCTATTGAAGGAAACATTTCTCATAAAGTCAGTAATATAGAAATTACCTTTTCCATGATTTTAAGTAACTTACCAATGCTGTATGTCTCAGTGATATATATACTGAAGGTTGACTATCCAGCACTAATAATTTTGGTTGTATAGAAAATATTTAAAAATCTATATTTAAAAATATATTTTTATATTTAAATGTATTAAATATATTTAAAAATCTATTTAAAAATCTGTATTTAAAAATATTTAAAAATCCAAAGGTTTTAGAACAAGAAGACATACCTTACAGAGTAGAATTCTACCAAACAGTGATTAGGAGATTGCTTCACTACTGTCATTTGACAATTTCAGTTTTTAAAAAAATATGGTAAGTCTTCTAAATAACATGTGACAGGGCGGCCTGGGTGGCTTGGTTGGTTAAGTGTCTGATTCTTGAATTTGGGTCATAATCTTAGGGTCATGAGATTGAGTGCCACATCAGGCTCTGCACTTAACGCAGAGTCTCCTTGTCTCTCTCCCTCTGCTCCTCCGTTTGCTTGTGTTCTCTCCCTCTCTCAAATAATAAATAAATGAAATATTTTGAAAAATGTATTGTGTCTGACAAAATTCTATTAGTTTGAATGAGAAATTATTTTATTGCCCTTGGTCAATATTAAACCTGAATAATTAGTATTCCCTGAGGAAGGCATTGACTCCTTGCTAGCATTTCTGTTGAATTAGTATATGATTTAGAAATTTTGATTAGGTAAAAATATAAAGTTAAGGAGGAAACCAACAGTATATATATGTGTGTGTGTGTACACATGTGTATGTATACATATACATGTATATGTGTAGTTTATATATATGTATATCCACATAGTATAATATACATATATGTGCAGTGTGTGTATATATATACACACATGCATGCATATACATATATATTTGTTATAAGCTACCTTTGTGTGGAGTCTAAACTACAGCTTAAAAAAATTTTTTTTTTAATGCATTGGCTGAAGTCTGCATTAGGATTGTTTCTCTCACTGGTTTGAAGCAACTACTATTTTAAATTTTAAATATTACCTTTTGTTATGTCATTTAAAATTTAATTTTCTTAATTCATTTAATTTACTTGAAGTTGAGGATCTGCATAAGTAGCTGAAGAGAACAGACTTTTTTTTTTTTTAAACATTTACCAAACTGCTTTAAGAAAAAGAAAAAAATATTCACAGAGGCAGAGGCAGAACCAAGATTAGCTGTGTACAAAATGCCAGGAATTAGCCTAGGGAGGTGGTGTGTTTGGTGCTATTTAGTATGTAATAATCAGTTTTGTGTTTTAGCCTGCCTGTGATACACATGACACATAAGATTCTTTATGTTCTAGATTAAATTTACATGAATACCTTCAAGCTATAAACATCTCTTATTCATTTTAGGATACCAACTATGAACCAAAAGCAAACTACTTTATTTTGTTTTGTTACGTTTTGTTTTGGTGGGGGGATTTAAGTGCTAAAGGGGAGAGAGAGAAAGAATCTTAAGCAAACTCCACACCCAGTATGTAGCCTGACAAAGGATTTAACCTCACGACCCTGAGATCATGACCTGAGCTGAAATCAAGAATCAGAGCTCAGCCTAACTGACTGAGTCAACTAGGCACCCTAAAAAGCAAACTACATTTTTATTTTATCATGGAGTTTCTTTCTTAGTTGTTTTATTTACTTCTTGCCAAATGGTCTTGCTTTCAGATATTTCTGGGCACGTCACACTTCTAAATGATTGGAAGTCATCAAAATAGAAAAGTCCAGAAAAAATTGCCAACCCATGTGAAAATACAGCAGTTGTGCAAAGGCTAAATAACAGTATAAACAGTGTCTCAGTTCTGGGCAGTGTGCTCCTCCCAGGTGAGGCAAGAGGAACAAACAGGCTTTTTAGAAAGAACAAGTGTTGTTCCCATTGATGTTCATAATAAATCATCATTCAGGATATTCTGTCAATAACACACTGCCCCCAATCGCTTCATGCCTGCAGCAGTACGCTCATGCTATTGCAACTAGATGAGCTATCAAAGCCTCATGCAGTCAAAGAGAGTAGTTTAAAGAGGTACAATAACAGGCGATTTGCAAACAGCCCAAACCTTTAGCTTCTTCCCCCTTTCCAAAAGTGTGCAGTGAATTTACATTAACACCTGCTATTGGAGATAAAAGAATGGATTTGCACTGCAAGGAGAATGCCAAATCCTAGAAGAGTGACTCATTTCCCTATATTGTGAGATATTGTGCTGAACTTGAGACAACATGCTACATGCAGTATACTGAGTCAAATTAGAATTTACAAAAATTAAAAAAAATTCAAAAAAAATTTAAAAAGAATAATAAAAATTTATAAAAATACTGCATTTAGCACACAGAAGGCAGGAATCCTTATCTCTCCGAATAGTTGCCACATAATCGCCAAGTTAAATCCACTCTGTGAACAGGTCATTTTTATTGTCCAAGGATAATTTATATCAGTAGACTTTACTGACTCAGATTACTATGACATCTAAGATTTTCACGCTGTTAAATTCAGTTTACTGTGGGACATAAGGGCAATTAAGGGATAGGAGATGACATTATATTACATCAAAGTGGGCTACAGGAAAAGGAGGTGTGTACCACTAGTAATTTGTTGTATATAAACTTAATTTTGAGTGTTTTCCCCGTGGTAAAATGGCAGATACTATTTCTAAAAACTCACTATGTGCCAGACACTTTATTCAATCTTAGTTACTATCTAAAAACTAATAAATTTTAAGAATGGAATCTTAAAAAAAGAGGTGGGGGCTGGGTTGCTCAGTGGGTTAAGCCTCTGCCTTCAGCTTGGATCATGATCTCAGGGTCCTGGGATCAAGCCCCATAATTGGCTCTCTGCTCAGCAGGGAGCCTGCTTCCTACTTTCTCTCTCTGCCTGCCTCTCTGCCTACTTGTGATCTCTGTCTGTCAAATAAATAAATAAAATCTTAAAAAAAAATTAAAACTAATAAATCACTGAAGATTGGAATGAATAAAATATAATAACAAACTAAAAATTGAAAATCTAAAGAACACCACACACATCACAGAATCCATTAAAGAAGTTAATTAAATATAGTCCCAAAATATCTATTGACCTGATACATCTAATATATATCTCTGGTATCTATATATCTCTCTATATATGTATATCTATCTATCTATCTATCTATCTATCTATATATATATATATTTTTTTTTAAGAGAGAGGGTGAGAACAAGAGTTAGAGCTAGTGGTGTGAGTGGGCAGAAGGAGAGGGAGAGAGAATCTTAAGCAAGCTCCATGCCCTGCATGGAGCCCAACCAGGGGCTGAGTCTCAAACCCCTGAGATCATGGCCCGAGCATGAAATCAAGAGTCAGATGCTTAACCCACTGAGCCACCTAGAAACTCCAACCTGATGTATTCTTTTGGATCTTGTATTAGTTTTCTATTGCTAGGTAACTGATTACCAGAAATTTAAGGTTTTAAAATAAGATACATGTATTTTTTCAAACTTTCTGTAGGTGGGAAATCTGGTCATGGCTCAGTTGCAATCCAAGTGTCAGCCAAAGCTGGGATCTTGTCTAAGGTTTTGAGTAGGAAAGGATCACTCCAAGCTCAAATGGTTGCTGACAGGATTCCAGTCTTTGCAAGTTTTGTTGGATTGAGAGCCTTGATTCTTAATTGTTGGTTAGAGCTCACTTTAGTTCCTTACCATGTGGACCTCCCGAACTGGACAACTTCATGAAAGCCAATAAGAAGAGAATCTGCTATCAAGATGGATATCTTTATGTTACCTAGCCTCATCACAGAAGTAACATCCCTCACAGTTGCCCAGTCTTGTGGCTAGATGTAAGTCTAAGGTCCTGTCCATGCTTTGGGGCAGGAGCAGGGGGAAATGATGTGGGAGCATGACTATTAGGAGGTGCGGATTATATTAGAGAATATTTTAGTCTGCTCACCACATCTACAGTGCCTTTTGATTTGTCCCCTATCCTCTTCTGAATTTGGTATCCTTGAATGCAATTCATTTTTCAGAAATTGGAAATTTCCAGAAATTTCCCACTGTTCAGTGCAGATTTACCCAGTATCGGGACCCAAAGAACAGAGCCAAAGGGCATTTTCCTTGACCTTGGCATGGAGACTCCCATGGGTTAGGCCACAAGTCTTCAGAGCTGTGCTGCACTCTCTGCTCTTTCTTTTCCCTTTCCTTGACACTCATCATAACTGCATCTTTTCCTGCCCATCCTTACTTCCCTCCCTTTACCCTTCTCAGATCTCAAGTGGATCTTGGCATCCACTTCTCAGAATAATTCAACTAAATCAGGTATAATTGAAAGACAATAGTTTTATGAAAATAACAGGGATCAAGAACGTAGCAGAGTCATGACGAATACTACAAGTACTACAAGGAAGAACGATCCTTTTTTTCTTTTTTTCTTTTTTCCTTTAAATTTCTTCTTTCCTATATGTGTCCATTTCTCTTCTGAGAAAATTATATCTTGTATGTTCTCTTAATTATTTATCATCCCTCACTTAGTTCCTTGGGAATTCGGTAAAAAAAAGGGAAAAAGAGAGGGAGAGATCAGCATTCTCCATTCTTTCTTTTTTTAGAGGTATCTGTGTAAAACAAAAACAAACAAACAAAAAGTTTGCCATAAAATATAACATAATATTTTGTCACATCTGTACATAGTTTTAATTTCATAATAATTATAAATTAGTTCTTATGTGATTATTAAATTCCAGTAATATGTAAGTCATATAATAAATATATGTAGCTCTTTTTTGTCAAAGCATCTATGAAATTTTGATTTTCTTTTCATGTCTTTCTTGTGACCAGATAATCATATCATTGATACCTATTTTATTGGAAAATAAATAGGTCTATCTAATTGTTAAACAAAGTAATAGTCAAATAGCTTCAGGAATTGACTAACTCCCTGCCCCTTACAGTTTCAAGACACCTCAGGCTGATATATCCTATAAGATTCTTATAGACTACCTGTCCCCAAATTTAAAATCTTTAATGTTTTGTTCATCAGAATTAGAGTTCTGTTCTGCAGAAACAGGGATAATAATGCAGATTGATGACTTGGATGTTGAAATGCTAAAACTGATACCTTGTCAAATCCCGTCGGTGGAGTTTCTGAACAGCTGCCCTCCCACATTTGTGTGAAGAAGACCCACACAATGTGTGCAGCCTTCCCTCCCAAGAGAGAGCAAGTGCTGAACCCATTTCCAAATGCCTGCTCATCTTTCCACTACCGAACTCTCTTTTTCTAAGGTTGTGTAACTCTCTTCATACTTGAGATGCTAATTTTGTGTTCATTAATTACATTTCAAATATCTCCTCCCAATTTATTGTTTTCACTTTGCTCATGATACTTGTCATGAAGAATAATTAATATTTGTAATCTGTCGCATTTACTACATATTAGTATAGGTACATGCATGAAAAGTGTGTAAAGGAGTTTCAGGTTCTCTGTTATCTGGGCACCAGTTGGAAAGAGTGTTTGCAGTGTCTGTAGTTTTATTTCATTAGTTAAAAAGCTGAGGCAAATATGCACATTTTGATATTTTTAAACTCCGTATGTTAAGGTTATAGCCTATATATATATATACATACATATATATTTTTTTTCTGTATGAATTCTAGAATTTACATCATGTCTATGGATAATACATATGTGTACACACGCCGAGTATAGTTTGTGGCGCTGGTAGTTGTCACATTACTCATCCTCTGCCACGTCTGGACTGTTTCAATCAGGGTAAGAGTAATGTGGATGTGGGGGAAGGTGGATGTTGGGGAAGCATCTGGTTCTGTTATTCAGCACTGCCCCACTGTAATCAATTCAGGTATCTAAATTCAAGCTTCCTTAATTTATCCTGTCAAATGTAGTTCATTCTAATTAAGAATATATCCTGGAAATAAAGTGGTGATAAAAAAGAAGGGAGGCAAGGACTTTCAAAGAGACACTTTAAGGAGGACATTTGAGAATGCATAAAGCACATACTAATGTTTTTCTGAGAATGTGATCATACACATTTTATAGCTGCTGCTAAGAGGCAATGTAAAATCCACAGGGAATAAAGGTAGGAATTCGGCTGCAGATGTTCACGGTTTTTTGAGGAAATATGATTGACACGTCTGAAGAGCAATATCAGGGACCTGAAGTTATGCATAAAGGGCAAGTGGAGGGAAGAAAAGTTAGATCTAAAGAGCAAGGAAACAGAAATTATCCTGGTGGCCTGATGGGTCCAGGTTGATCACCTAGACTTGATGTGAAGGAGCAGGAAACAAACTGAGGAGAAAGAAACACTGTTCCTTTTAGGATGAACCTAAGTGGAGAAAAAAAAGGTAAGATGGGCTAAAATCGAACTCTGGGAGAATGTAGTTATATAGTATAGAACAAAAGGCAAAATAAGACTTCTTCATTATTCATTTAAGAACAGGCAATTAAATAGTTATAAATATGATGAAAATGTTTTCTTTTAACTTGCTATTTACCTTGGCTGAAAATAAGCCCCCTTTGTTCTCTCTGGCTATTTTAACTTTCAGATGATTTTATACACCTTTGTGACAGCAAGACATCTAATGCATAGCTTCTGTTATTAAACTATATAACCATCTTTTTTTTTTCCTGTTTGGTTTATCTAAAAATGTTTAGAAATTCGCCTTCTTCAACTTTTCATTTCATCTAAGCCACATAAATTTCCTTCAGGCTAAAGAACCCTTGGGGGTGAGCAAAGGAATGCCAACTTGTCATAACTCGTGATGGTGATCAAAGGCAGCCAGGTGGTCCCTTAACCTTTGATCACTTCCACAGTTCAATATCTGATTAAGGGAGTATGTTGTTTTGTGTCCTCAGATTCCATTAGTGGCTGATTGTAAGAGAAAAGGATGCTGGGTAATGAGACTAGGAAATAGAAATGTCTAGCTTGACGACATCTTTTTAATTATACCACTATATATACACCCATACTACTGTTACAAGTAACAATCTCTCAATTAATAAAAAAAAAAAACGATAAAGAAGCTCTCAAGACTGGCCTTTGCTCTAACAGTATACATTTACGTTATACTGTTATTTCTGTGTCAAGCTTAGGATACTCTCAAAAGAATAAGCCATTACATGGCATGAAGTAGAAGGATAAAGAGCTTTCAGAACCAGGGATTTCAGATCATCTTATATAATTCTGATGATCCCTTGTCATAAGATATGTTCTCAGTATTTTCCAAGTTTTCCATTAAAGGGTTTATGATAGTCTTCAATGTGGAAGGCAAAAGTGAAATAAATGATAGTTCTAAGCCATTAAGGTAAAGAAATGGGAAACCGAAAGTTGAAAATGCACTAAAAGTGGGAGGCGATGAAAAGAAAATGATGGATTTTATTACCTGATATCCTTTTGTCCCTACAGATTACCAAAAGAACCTTAAATAGTTACTCAGTTGAGAATTATACCTGGAACATACTTTGTCAAGGAAACTCTGCTTTTAAAAGTACAAAATGATGGGAAATAGTGCTTTAAAAAGTCACTTTCCCAAATTTCTGGCTTTACATAAAAACATGAGATGGGTGGTGTTGAGAGAGAATGCATAGCCAGGAAATGTGAAAAAATAGAAAGGACTCCAGGGAAGGAAGGGAAAGAGGTCATCTTCCTCTTGGCACATCGCTTAGCATTAAAATCATGGGCGTTCCAAGTAAGAACTGGTCTATTTCTGCATTTGATGTAGTACATACGGAGCTTTTCCCTGGCACACAAATGTCTTTGAATATGGATGATGAAAATGTCCCTTTGCCTACAGTGCAATACATAAACTGGGTGCAAGAATGAAATTCTCATTTTTCACTAAAACCTGTCACAGGTGAACACTGATCTTCATCTGAAAATATTAAAGCCTTCCCTTCATGCCCTTTTAATTCTCCTAGGGCATTAACCTTTTATTCTCCTTTAAACAAGCAACTTTTCTTTCCCAGGGGGACATTTCAGAATAGTTCTTAAGGAAAAAAACAAAAACAAAAACAAAAACAAAACAAAAACAAAAAAAAAACACCCTCTTGTCTCCAGGGCATCATCTGGAAATTGCCCTGTTTTCAGTCCAAAATGCAAAACCAGGATTCTGTGAAGAATTAGACAGCTACCCAACCACTTCAAAGCTGGATGGGGTTGAATCAATGCCATGACATTGGGTGTTAAGTGCTCCAATCAAAGTTGCCTCACAGGGACTGCAAACACTGTTTTGTTTCACCTGCCTATCATCTGAACAATACAATTGCCAGTTGCATTCTTTTAGACAAATCTTTTAGGGGGAGTGAGTGGAGCAAACCCAGGCAAACAGAATGGTATTTTCTCTCCCTCACAAAACCACCAGGAAGAGCAGAGATGCAATTAAGAAAACAATTAAAGTATCTCAACATATGTCCCTTCCTTCGTATTCCATCAGATGGAAATTTTGCACAGAGGCCAAGCATGGCTTCTCTGCAGCTGATCCGTGCTGCAGAAGGGAGAGAATTCATAGCTTTGGAATTCTCTTTAAGTGAAAGAATGATCTTACCTCTTTCAATAGGTCTTTATTCTGGTGTTCAGTGCTGGCATGATCTGTTTTTAAATCTGCGTTTTGACTACTGGTGGGAATTCGAGCTGGTGCAGCCACTCTGGAAAACAATATGGAGGTTCCTCAAAAAGTTGAGGAGTCCAGCAATTGCACTACTGGGTGTTTACCCCAAAGATAAAGATGTAGTGATCTGAAGGGGCACCCATTCCCCAGTGTTGATAGCAGTAATGTCCACAATTGCTAAACTATGGAAAGAGTCCAGATGTCCATGGACAGATGAATGGATAAAGAAGATGTGGTACATGTAAGGACCTATTTAGCAAGAGGCTTCCATTAAGGTTAAGCAATAACCTTGTTGTTTAACTCTTAAACTGTCCCTGTTCTCCTTCTCCCAGGGGACTTACTTTAAAAACAAGCCCCGGAAACCAGCCCCAGGTAACAAACCTCAAATACAAGAGTGGGGCAGGCCAGGTGGAGGCATCTGATCCATGGGAGGATGCATACTGTCTCCTTAGTTACCAAGGAGGATGGGGCCCACCCTTTGGGAGCCTTGTGGGGCTAGGTCAAATGTCTATTAGGGTAAATTGTAATTCAGTTGGTCACCTAGCATGACTGTGCAACTTTCTCTTGAGTGTTACAGTTTCATTGGCCACCTGTATGTAGCCAGGCCCAACCGCATGGCCTTTGCCCTTAAAAGCTAGTCTGTGAAACAGAGAAAGGTGGCCCTCTCTGTAAGAGGTGCAGCCCTGGCCAGTCAGTTTGATTCTTGATGCTTGGTGCGAAATAAAGCTTTGCTTGACCTTCACTTTATATCAGTCTCACTCCTTTAATCACGGACCCAATTTTGGGGGAGCATAACAGTACACACACACATACACACACACGAATATTACACAGCTATTGAAAAATGAAATCTTGCCATTTGCAACAATGTGGCTGCAACTAGAGGATATTACACTAAACAAAATTAGTCAATCAGAGAAAGATAATTATCATATGATTTTAATCATATGGAGAATTTAAGAAATAAAACAGAGGATCATATGGGAAAAGAGGGAAAAATAAAACAAGACAAAATCAGAGAGGGAGACAAACCATAAGAGACTCTTAATCATAGGAAAAAACTGAGGGTTCCTGGGTTGGGGGGCAGATGAGAGGAAGAACGGGATATCTGGGTGATGGACATTAAGGAGGACACGGGATGTAACTGAGTACTGGGTGTTATGTAAGAGAGATGAATAAAAAAAAAAAAAGGCTGATGAATTACTGAACTCTACCTGAAACTAATAATATACTATATGTTAATTGAATTTAAATAAAAATAAATAATAAACAAACAAATAAATAAATCTGTGCTTTGGTGTTTATAATCAGTTTCACATCTCTTTCCAGATTGTACAGAAGTCTAACAGGACTCTGTTTCTAGAGCACAACCCCTACTCTACTTCTTGTTGTTGGTCATGCTGTTTCCACTATTTGAAATGCTTTTCCTCACAATATATGAATCAAATCTAGTTCTCAAGCCCTGTTCAGACATCACCCTTTAAACAATCCCTCCTTAATTTCCTCAACATGCTGGGCTAGCTCTCCTTTCTTCAATACCAATTTCAGTTGTTTCTTATGAACTTAGGATTTTATGCTTTTTACTTGCACTACCCATTTCCATCTCTGTCTCCCAGTAAATTGTAAAATTCTCAAGGACACGCATTTGTTTAAAGGAACTTTAAACAAATTACCTTTTTATCTTCTGTGTGTTGTAGTAAATTACTTTGAACAAAGCAAACTTTCAGTAAAAGAATACATAAATAATAGTAGTAATAGCAGACACTTAGATGGTGCTCAATATATACTTTACACTTTTCTAGTATGTATTAATACATATAATCATCACAAAACTAAGAGTTTAGTTCTACTATTATCCCCATTTTATAGACAAAAACACAGCAGGACACAAAGACCTTGCCAAAGCTCACATAGCTATTATATGGGAGAGCCAGTATTCAAACCCAGATTTTCATAATGTTCTCACGCATCTAGTTTTCAAATGAATGAATAGATAGATTTTGAAAAATGTATTTATAGCACTATTTAAAATCTGTTTATTATTTAAGTATTCATTTCATCCACATTAATGCCAAGATATTTTAGATTGTTTATTTTTTTTCCTGTATGAAGTATCAAAGCTTCACTCCAAGAAGGTTGTTGACCATTTTTCTTGGAACTGACTTCCATAACTAATGGAAAATTTCCTCATTTTCAAATATATACACATATAGATATAATTTTAGACACACAGAAGCTGCAAAAACAGTACAGAAAAATCAGCTGTACCCTCACCAAGTTTCTTCCAATGGTGACATCTTACATAGGCATCGTATATTATCCAAACCAGGAAATCAATATTGGCATAATACCAGTAACAAGTTTCCGGTTTCTACTTGGACTCACCAAATTTTTCATGAAGTCATTTTTAAAATATCTTTGTGTATAATTCTAAGACATTTTATCATATGTGCAGATTTTAATAACCATTACCACAATCAGGAAATAAAACTGTTCTATCACCACAAAGAAATTTCCATATGCTACACTTTTATAGTCACACCCTTCCTTCCCTTCCGTAACCACCAAAACGTTCTCCATCTGTATAATTTTATATTTTAAGGATGGATGAAATCATACAGAATGTAACATTTTGATATTAGCTCTTTTCTGTTGGCATAAATGTTTTTGAGATTTTTCCAAGTTGTTGCATGTATCAATAATTTATTCCTTTTGTTTTGGAAGAACTGCTGTTTGTTTAACTATTCACTCATTGAAGGACACCTGGGTTGTTTCCTCTTTTGGGCTATCTCCAAATAAAGCTGTTATGAACAGTCATGTGCAGGTTTATGTGTGAATACAAATGATCAGTCTTTTTTTTTAGAGAGAGAGAATGTGCATATACAAGTTGAGGGGGACAGGGAGTGAGAGAGCAAGAATCTTAAACAGGGCTCAATTCCCCGACCCTGAGATCATGATCTGAGCATGAAATCCAAAGTCAGATGCTTAACGGTCTGAACAATCCAGGTGCCCTTAAATATTCAGTCTTTATGATAAATCCCAAGAGATAAATGCTGGGTTACATGGTAAGTGTATGTTGAACTTTCTAAAAACTGCCAGGATGATTTCTAATGTGGCTGTATTATTTTACATTCCTACCAGCAAGGTATGAGCGATCAAATTCCTCTGCATATTTGTCAGCACTAGATATTAGAAATAAATTTTATTTTTTTTAAAGATTTTATTTATTTATTTGAGAGAGAGATTGAGAGCAAGAGAGGAAGAGCACAAGGTGGGGGAGAGGTAGATGGAGAGGGAGAGGCAGACTCTCCATTGAGCAGGAAGCTGGATGTGGGGCTTTATCCCAGGACCCTGGGATCGTGACCTTAGCCTAAGGCAATGTTAAGTTGAACAACTTTTTCTGTATTTATTTATCATCTATACTTTCTTTGGTGCAGTTTGTCTTTTTCCATTTTTCTAATTGAATTTTTTTTCCCCTTTACTGTGGAAATTAGAGAGTTTGGTGGCTAAACTTTCATCATCTTGACAGAATCATTTTTAGAATAAAAAATTTAAATTTTTATGGAATCCAATTTATCTATTTTTTTCTTGGTTAGTTCATGATTTTGGTGTCATATATTAGAACAATGTGCCTAACCCCAGGTCAGGAAGATTTTCTCCTATATTGTCTTCCAAAAGTTTTATAGTTTTACCTTTTACATTAGATCTATGATCCATTTAGAGTTAGCTTTTGTATAAGGTTGAAGATTAGGTTTGGGGATCATTTTTGCAGCTATTGATGTCCAGTTGCTTCAGCACTCTTTATTGAAACGGTCCTTCCTCCTCCACTGAATTGCTTTTGCACCATTGTCAAAACTAAGGTGAGCGTATTTGTGTGAATCTATTTCTGTCACCTGATATTTGTAATTGAATTCATTGCAGTGAAAGGGAATGTGGGTGTTGGACCCACTCAGGCATAGATGCTATAGTCACATATACTTATAGATATCTTCTGTTACACACTCAATACTGATGAAACGTGGATCTGCTGTGACTTCCTTCCACCAAGCACAGCCCAATATCTCTACCCTACTTTATGATAGCCAGCTAGTGGAGTGAGTACATAACTTGGAGTGGTGGATGCCTTTAAGTTTATATGGAGAGAAAGTGTCATGTGGATTCTCTTTAAAGAATGATTTAGTAAACACAGGGAGAAAATATATTGTATAAATGGTCATTCCAGTTTCTTTAAAGGCAATTTGAAAAAAAAGGCATCCTTTAAAAACAATGAGATTTATAAAAATTTTTTAAAAAATTAGATTTATAAAAATTCATTGCATGTTCAATAAAATATTAGTTAGAAATGTGTAAAATTCAATTACTCTTCCCCATTTTTTCCATATTGTACATGCCTATTTTGCTATTTTTAGGTGTAGTACCCAGAGTTCTAGACATTTAGATTAATATTCAACAATATAAAATTGTTCTCATATGAGGAAAAGAATGACAAACATCACAGCATGAAAAAGAAAAACTGGGAATTTGAAGAACTTACCTGATCATTTGTGGATTTTAAATCCTGGGTTTATGGATCAAGCAGTATTTAACTTACTTAATTTAATATTTGCTGATTGCTTACCATATTAATAGTATCATGATATTCATAAATGCACTCTATGAAAACTTTATGTGTATATAAAAATCCTTTTTCTTTCTAGGTATTATCAGTGTGTTTTACTTGAGGGATTTGACCTTCATCCAAGTAAGTTTTATTTGTTATAACTTCACTTACAAAGAAATTCCTCTTCTAATGATATTTACAGTGCATCAAAAAAACTGTATTACAATTTTTTTATTGTAACACATAATATAAACATAAAACACATAATATAGAATTTACCGTCTTAACCATTAAGTGTAGACTTCAGAAGTGTTAAGTACAATTACACAGTTTTAAAACAGATCTCCAGAACTTTTTTTATCTTGCAAATCTGAAACTGTATAATCATTAAACAACTTCTCTAACCTTCCCCCCCACTCAGCCCCTGATAATCACTGCTCTGCTTTCTGTCTCTATGAATTAGATTACTTTAGCTATCTCATAAGTGGAATCATGCAGTATTGGTTCTTCTATGGTTTATTTCACTTAATATAATGTCCTTGTGGTTCATCCTTGTTGTAACATGTGACTATTTTCTTTTTTTTTTTAAAGCTGAATAATATCCCACTATATGTATATTTAAATACATACACACATACATACTATATATATTTTTTATTAACATGTAACATATTATTTGTTTCAAGGGTACAGGTCTGTGATTCATCAGTCTTACACAAATCACAGCACTCATCTTAGCACATACTTTCCCCCAGTGTCCATCATCCAGCCACCCCATCCCTCCCAACCCTCTCCCCTCCAGCAATCTTCAGTTTGTTTTCTGAGATTAAGAGTTTCTTATGGTTTGCCTCCCTCCCTCATCCCATCTTGTTTCATTTTTCCCTCCCTTGCTCTATGATATCTGTCTTGTTTCTCAAATTCCTTAGATCAGTCAGATCATATGATAATTGTCTTTCTCTGATTGACTTATTTCCCTTAGCATAATACCCTCTAGTTCCATCCATATCATTGCAAATGGCAAGATTTCATTTTTTCATACATGCTATATTTTGCTCATTCATTTGACCAGCAGTGAACATTTGGATGGCTTCTACCTCTTGATTGTTGTGAATAGTGCTGCTATGAATGTGGGTGTGCAAATATCTCTTCAAGACCCTACTTTTGAATCTTTTGGGTTTTTACTTAAAATACTTTTGAGACATATGGTAGTTCTATTTTTCATATTTTTGAGAAGCGTCCATAATGTTTTCCACATTGGTTGCATCATTTTATCATCCCACCACCAATGCACAAGTTCAAATTTTTCCACATTCTCACCAACTTTTGTTAGTTCCTATTGTGTTTTGTGGGTTTTTTTTTTTTTTTTTGATAGCCATCATAATGACTAATAAGTAACGCTTCATTGTGATTTTGAATTGCATTTCTCTGATGATTAGTCACGTTAAACACCTTTTAAATGCTTGTTGACCATTTGTATATGATCTTTGGAGAAATACACATTCAAGTCCTTTGGCCACTTTTAAATCAAATTATTTATTTATTTATTATTTATTTTGCTTTTCATTTGTAGTTCTTTATATTATAGATAGTAACCTCATATTAGATATATGATTTAAAAATATTTTCTCCCATTCTATAGGTTACCTTTTCATTGTTCCCTTTGGTACACATTTTTCTGAGTTTTTCTATTTTTGCTTTTGCTCACTGTGCTTTTGTTGTCATATCCAAGTTATTGTAAAGCACAATGCCATGAAGTTTTCTTCTATGTTTTCTTCTAGGAGATTTATGGTTTTGTGTCTCTAATGTATTTCAAGTTATTTTATTTATTTATTTATTTATTTGAGAGAGGTAGGGGAGGAGGAGAGAGAGACACAGAGAGAGAATCTTAAGCAAATTCCACGCCCAGGGCAGGGCCCAACGTGGGGCTCAACCTCATGAACCTAAGGTCATTACCTGAGCTAAAATCAAGAGTCAGACACTTAACCAACTGAACCATCTAGGTGCCCCTTGAGTTAATCTTTGTAAAAGTTATATATTAAGGGTGTTACTTCATTCTTGTGCATGTAGTTATTCAGTTTCCCAAAACTGTTTATTGAAGAGACTTTTCTTTCCACATTGAAAAATCTTGCCTCTGTTGTCAAAGATCATTTGACTATATATGTGAGGGTTTATATGTGGTTTATTTCTCTATTCTTTTCCATTGGTCTATTTGTCTGTCTTTATGTTACTACCACACTGGTTTTCATTACAGTAGCTTTGCAATACGTTTTGAAATTAGGAACCGTGAGTCTTTCAAATTTGTTTTTGTTTTTCAAAATTGTTTTTGGCTATAAGAGGTTTCTTGAGATTCCGTACAAATTTTAGGGGTATTTTTTCTTCTTATTTTGCAAAAAAAAAAAAGTGTCTTTGGGCTATTAAGTGGGATTGCATAGAATTTGTACATCTCTTTAGTAGTATGGATATCTTAATAATATTTTATCTTCCAAATGAGTAAGTAAGAGATGACTTTCCATTTATTTGTGTCTTTTAAAATTTCTTTCACAATTGTTTTGTAGATTTTAACTTAAAGGTTCTCACCTCCTTGGTTAGATTTATTCCAAAGTATTTTATTCTTTTAATGCTATTGTTATTGAAATTTTTTTTTCCTTAATCATCTTTTTAACTTGTTCATTGTTAATGTATAGAAATACAGCCCAGCCTGGGTGTTGACATTTTATTCTACAACTTTGCTGGATTCTTTAAGTCTAACAGATTTTTTTATGCACTCTTTAGGGTTTCTACATGTAAAATCAGGTTACCTGTAAACAGAGATTCTTTTACTTCTCCCTTTCTGATTTTGTCTTTTTTCTGTTTTTGCCCAGTTGCTCTGGCTTGGATGTTCAATACTAGGTTGAATATGAATGGTAAGAGCAGACATTCTTTCTTGTTCTTGAGATTAGAGGGAAAGTTTTCAGCCTTTCACCATTGCTTATGATGTTAGCTATTTATTTTTTATAAATTTATAAATTTTTTATTATGTTGGGGTAGTTTCTTTCTATTCCTAATGATTTTATCATGCAAAACTGTTGAATTTTGACAAATGCTTTTTTTTTTTTTCCTGCATTGGTTGAGATTATGGGTTTTGGCCTTTATTCTGTGAATGTGGTGTATTACACTGATTTTCCTATGTTAAACTATCCATGCATTCCAGGAACAAATCTTACTTGGTCATCATGCTTAATCTTTTTAATATGCTTTTGAATTTGGTTTGCTAGTATTTTATTAAAAAATTTTGCTTCAGTGTATATCAGGGATAATGGTCTATAGTTTTTGTTTCTTGTACTATCTTTGGCTTTGGTGTCGAGGTTATGCTGGCCTCATGGAACAAGCTTAGAAGTATTCATGTTCTTTCTTCTTCAGTTTTTTGGAAGAGTTTAAGGAATGAAGCCCACTAGTCCTGGGCTTATATTTCTTGTGAAGTTTTTAATTACTAGTTCAATTTCTTTACTCATTATTGGTCTGTTCAGATTTCTACTTCTTTAAGATCCAGTACTTTCAGCTTGTTCATTTCTAGGAATTTATCCATTTAATCTAGTTCAACCTGTGTGTTGGCATACAATGTTTAAGGTATTCTCTTATAATCCTTTTTATTTCTGTGGTATCAATTGTAATGTCTCCTCTTTCATTACTGATTTTAATTAAGTATTTTCTCTTTATTTATTTTTTTAAAATCTAAGGTTTGTCAATTTTGTTGAACTTTTCAAAAACCAACTCTTACTTTCATTGATTTTTTTCAATTCCCTGTTTATCTCTGATTGAATCTTGTTAGTTTCGTCTTTCTATTAGCAGTGGGCGCAGTTCTTTTTCTAGTTTCTAGAGCTATAAAGTTAGGCTATTGACTTGAGATCTTTTTACTTTAATGAATGTATTTATAGCCATAAACATCTCTCTTAGTACTGCTTTCACTGCATGCTATAACCTTTGATATGTTGTGTTTTCATTTTCATTTTTCTCAAGGTATTTTCTAACCTCCTTTGTGACTTCTTTTTTCCCAATTTGTAGTTTAGAGTACATTGTTTAATTTTCACATATTTGTGTATTTTTTCAGTTTTCTTTGTGCTATTGATATCTAGTTTTATTTCATTATGAATTTGTATAATTTCAGTCTTCTTGAATTCAATAAAATTTGATTTGTGGCCTAACATCTGGTCTATCCTAGAGAATGTTTTATGGGCACTTGAGAAGAATGAATATTCTGCTATTACTAGAGCAGTGTTCTGTATATGTCTGTTATGTCTAATTGGTCTACAGTATTGTTCATTTCCTCTATTTTATTGATCTGTTTATTCTATTATTGAAAGTAGAGTTTTGAAGTACCATCCTATTATTGTGCTATTTATTTCTCTCTTCAATTCTGTCAAGATGTGTTTCAAATATTACAGAGCTCTGAGGTTTAATTCACATTTGTAATTGTTATATCTTCTCAATAAACTGGCATTTTTATAATTATCTAATATCCTTATCTCTTGTAACAGTTTTTAAATTTAAGCCCAGCTGTCTGATATTAGTATAGCCACTCCTGCTCCCTTTTGGTTGCAACTTCCGTGGGAAATCTTTAGCTATTATTTTGCTTTAAGCCTATAGGTGTCCTTAGATTTAAGATGAGTCTTTTGTAGACAACATATAATGGGGTCCTGTTTTTATATCCATTCAGCCAATCTATGTATTTTGATTGAGGAGTTTAATTTATTTACGTTGAATGTAATCAATAACAGGAAAGATTAACTATTGCTTTTTTGTTAAATTTTTTTAATGTCATGATATTTTATTTTTGTTCCTCCCTTTCTCTCTTACTGTCTTCCTTTGTGTTTCATTGAATAATTTTTTGCAGGGATATACTTTGATTCATTTCTCATTGCCTTTTGCATACATTTTAAAGCTATTTTTCTGTGGTTATTATTGAAATTACATAAAACACTTTAGAGTTAAAACATTCTGTTTTGAACTGATAGCAAATTAATTTCAGGTGCACATCAAATCTCTACTTCTTTACAACTCCATCCTTTCCCACTTTATGTTATTGATGTTACAAGTTATATCTTTAGATGTTACTACTTGTTAACACAGATTTATAGCTACTTTTTTATGTTTTTAACATTTAAATTCTATAAAACAATATCACAATAGTAAAGGTTACTAAATGTATTTGCTTTTACTGGCAAATCATGTACTATCATATAGCATTGTGTTGCTCTCTATGTTCTTTTATAGCAATTTGAGAGGTTCCCTTTAACATCTCTTGTAGAACAGGTATAATGATAATGAACTCCTTTAGCTTTTATTTATCTGGAAAAGTCTTAATTTCTCCTCCATTTTTGAAGGACAGTTTTGTCAAATACAGTATTCTTGATTGACAGATATTTTTCCTTTCAGCACTTTGAATATATTATCCCCCTTTCTGGCCTTCATAGTTTCTACTGACAAATCTATTGATAATCTATGGAAGCTTCCTTATATGTTGTAGAGGTTGATTTTCATTTGGTGCTTCTAAGATTCTCTCTTTGTCTTTGACTTTAGACAGTTTGATTATAATAATTCTATGTGGTCTCTTTAACTTTAGTCTAGTTGGTGTTCTTTGAGCTCCTTGGAAGTAGGTATCTGCTTCTATCCTCATATTTGACAAGTTTTCAGTCATTATTTCTTCAAATAAGCCCCTTTATCCTCTCTTTTCTCTTCTTGAGAGTCTCATAATGTGCATAGTGATAACATTCCATAATCTCCTTAGTTTCTCTTTGCTTTTTTTTAATTGTTTTTGTCTTTTTTCTTCCTTTGACCTGATGATTTTAAATAATCTGTCTTCAGCATCACTGATTCTTCTTTCTGCCTGATCAAGTCTGTTGAATCCCTCTAATGAATAGTTATTATATTTTTCAGCTCTTAGAATTTGTTTTTTTCCTAATATTTTCTATCTCTGTTGATACTATCCTTTTGTTATGTATCATTTTCCTGATTTGATTTAGTTGCTTATCTGTGTTTTCCTTTGGCTCACTTAGCATCTTTATATGTATTTTAAGTCCTTGTCAGGCTACATTACTTTAATGTTGGTTTTAGAGTTTTAATTTGTTTCTTGTTTGGACCATGTATTTATATTTCTTTTATGCCTTGTGATTTTTTTTTTTTAAATGCTGGGATTTGTACATTTGAAGAAGCTACTGCCTATCTAAATCTATGTGTATCATCTTCTCACAGAGGAAGACCTTCACCAATTAATCTGACTAGAAATTCTAGGATCTTGCAAACTTTCTGATCTCTTGCTTCCCTTGTTGTCTGCCTGTGGATCTGTAGCCCTGACATGTTGGTTGTCTCTCTTTTCAGCAGCTTCCAAACTCTGGCCCCAATCTTGTCTGCATGCAGAGGTGACAGAAACCAGTCCCTCAGGTAACCTCCCTAGATAAGTTAGAACATTGGATTCAGGTCCACTCTTTTGTTTTCCTCCTGAGGAAGGAACTCTGATATGGAACATTTCCTTTTGGTTGCTCCTGAGATGTTGCATAAGGGATGAAGCATAATTGGATAGGCAAGTGTGTAAATTTTTCTTACCCATTTCACCATAAGCCCTTCACAGTTTTACAATGACTTAGGCCCTGTAGCTTCTCAACTTGTCTCTAAGGTTCTCATAGAGGTATTCTGGTCCATTTATTTTTATAAATCCTGTGTCTCTGTGAAAGGAGGTCCTGCAGCCTCTTAGTCCAACATTTTGCTGACCTCATACAAAAATAGTTCATTATATTTTGATTTTGTGCAGTGAAGACCCTATACTTTGCTACATCAAGAGTGACATTTTTATGTTTACATTATTTAATTTTTACTCATTGACAAGAACATGCAAAATATCATGAAGCCTATTTCTGAGTTCTTTTTATGTTAAGAAATTGTATTGCAGAATGACTTGAGCTATGTCATGAAGAACTTCTAGTTTATAAGGATTACATACTTATATTTACATTTCATTTTGAAACTGTTTTAAACCATAATTGAACATAAAGGGATTTACAGATTCGATATGTTATAAAATTTGTTGCATTGCTCATTTTAAAATTTCTTTATTGCTTTATCCATGTGAAGAACTGACTTGATACAATGGTAGCCTTCAAATATGTAATCAAGAAAACTCACAGTGAAAAGTCAGGAATGAGAAAGAGGGACAAGTCAAAACTTAGGGTAGGGTATAAATGGGTAAGGAATACAAGACCTGAATTCTCAATGTCTCTCTCTTTCAGTCTCTCTCTCTCTCTCTCTCTCTCTCTCTGTCACTCACTCACACACACACATACACCAGTGGTCAGTCAGGTCACATGAAGTTTGGGTGAAAAATCTCAATAAAATGAAAGTGCATGGGGCCAGTGACCCACACTTGCTTCACTGGAGGGATTCAGATACAAGTCACTTGACAGGTTATCTGGCCTAATCAGGTATGGTTTTAATGGACAGAGGACTGATGGAGCTCTAATGAGTGTTATTAATGGAAGGCCTGATTAAGATTTAATGCATATTGGGTATCTAGAGTGTTACATAAATTAAATACATATACATATATGTGTGTATATATATTTTTGTGTGTATACATATTATGTATATAACATAATATATGTATTTATGTATATTAAGTCATGAATACATGAATATTTGGTACCTCATGAATATTTAGTGTCTATATGATCTTTTCATCTGTCTCTAGCTCACATGCATATGCTTTTCTTTCTTTATGTACAACATGTCTTCCAAGTTATTAATTTATTTATTTCTTATCATCTTTGACTTTTACCTATATCATTGGTTTTCTTGACTTCTATAAATATAATTTCATATTCTCAATAAATACCATAAATATTCATTATAGATTTTATAATAATAATGTCTATTCTAATTCCCCCCAAAAAAACTAGCTACAGAAATAATTAATAAGGAAAAGGGTAATTTCCATTAGGTCTTATACACCATTAGTTAAGACATGGGGCCCAGAGAGGAAGACACCATGACTCCTCTTTTTAAACATTTCTTTTCAGACCTCTCCTTGTCCCATACTAGAAAATTATACTCTTCCCCATGGCCAACTCATATATCTTGCCTCATCCTTCAGGAGCATACTGTGGATCTGAACTCTGGCTGGACTTGGTCACCAGGAACTTAAGATGTAAAATGAAGGGTAAGGAAAGCTAAGGATCATTAAATGACTCTAACTTGTCAGTTAATACCTGGTAATATTACTTTGTTAAGTCTTCAGAACTACTTAGGAATAGAAATTTTTATTCCATTTATAAATTTACTTGCTTGAGCTCACATAACTGCAAAGAAACGTCACTGATTTTAAAACCAGAAGTCGCTGATACCAAATGCTATGCTCTTTCTCTGTTTCTTTCTCTGAATTTCTTGTCTTGTTACCCCAGGGCCTGTGCTGAAGTCCCTGGCTTCAAAACTGTTTTATCAGAAAGTAACTGCTACTCAGACCTCCTTTACATGATCAAAGTGGACCACTGTGTGTGCCATTTCTTGTTTCTTTGTCCCCCTCTGGTAAAATAGGTGGTAATTAAATATATGCCCTCTTGATAAATTAGGTAAATGTTTTTCCCTCCAAGGAAACACAAAAACATAATTCAACGGAGGTCTTCCTAAAGGTGATACAAATATAAGAATTTAATATGAAACATATATATGTCCATATATTCCTCTACAGGGAGACCATTATCTCCTTCGGTCAACATATCATGCAGTCTGCAATTTACCGTATCTTAGAAAAACTAACCTGGACACAATCTCTTATTCTTTACAAGAACACAATGGAACAAAAATAACAAAGGAAAAACATAACCCATAAACCCACCCAAAAGCAAAAGTAATGAGTATGAGCCTAGAAGTTCCAAGGTCACTTGTACATAATAGGAATCATAAGATCCCCATCTGTCTCACATGACTGCTGTGAGATTCCAAAGAGATCATGTGAGTGAAGGTAATTTATAAAGTGTAGATTACTATAGAGAAAAAGAGTACATTTCTTACAAGGGCATTCACTGCAACCCTTTCATTTTTAGATAAATCCCATAGGTGAGTAGCTACCATCACAATGTTTTGCTCCCTGGGTCTTGGATTGTAGAAACAGTTTCCACTATAACTGCATTTGATCAATGTCAACAGAGCTCCATCCCAGCCAAACATGTGTCTCTTCTGGGGGGAAAATATATATATATATATATATATATATATCATATTGCTAAATACCCATCATTTTTGAAATTTTTTTTTTCATCAATTATTTCCCTTCAGAAAAAAATAACTGCTCCCAAATTACAAATAAAAAAAGAATTGATAATGTTGATTTGGGCCATTAATAACCTTCTTTGTGCCAATTTCTGAACATAAAGAAGAAAGAAACATATGCTTCTGAAGAGCTCTTTGTCTAGTCGAGGCATGTGCTATTACTCATTAGAGCTGAGCCCTGTCAACCCAGGAAGGGTCAGGAAAGGAAAGCCCTTTGTAAACTAAAATGCTTAACCCAGCCATTATGCGTTCACTGACAGAAAGCTCCAAATTCCCAGATCCTTAAAAATCAAATAAAAAGTTTTTAAATGTCATATAACATTTACTCTTGTACCACAAAGCATGAAATCCTTACATTCACGCACTCAGCAATCATGCATGGACTACCTGCTATGTCCTAGGCTCTGAGCTAAGAGCTGGCAATAAAAAGAAGCACAAGATGCATTCCTTTGTTTTTAGAAAGGTCATAGTTGAACTCTTCTGTGAAAAAGGAACGAGTAATGAGATAATGTGGGAGAATGTTTGTTTTTCAAAAAGTGCAAATTTCTATAGAAATAGAAGTTATTGTTATGATTAAATAATTGAGTTATGCCAAAGTTTTCACTCATAGAATTGGTTCTAATCAGATTAGCAAATATATATATATAGTTTATCAAGGGAAAGGGAACCAGACATTATAATACCATTTATTGAAATCTCTGCTATTCTTTTGTTTAGCCCTAGATCTTAGTTAAGATTAAAAAGCCTTTGAAAATTATCCAAAATACTTAAATTTTGAGAGCAGAGAGACTCAGGCTAAGTTGATAAGCCTGGTCAGATTAATTACTATAAAAGTAAACCCAGAAATCAATCATTTTGTTAAAAATAAATAAACTCCATTTTAAAAAGTTTTATTGGCCGACTCAGCTACAAACCACTTTAGTTCTAAAGAAGTTTACTGACAAATTACTTTCTTACCTAACTTTAAGCTTTTAAAAAGTGAAAAGACTCTATTATGCTGCCATTCGGTGTGATTTAGTGATCTGTGTTTCCTGCTATAAGTAATCATCATCTCTTTTTGCCTTGTTTGCTTTCCTTTCGGGTGAATTTAAATTTAAAATATGCACCTCTTTCTTTTATTATTATTATTCCATATGTGTTCATAGGAATCAGTTACAGAGGCACTCGCTATCTGGATGCACGGAGAATGCACGCTGAGTGCTCCCGGCCTTCCTAAACCCTGCTTACCTGCAGCATTTAATTCCGCCTGTGGGGGAAAATGAACTTTTGGTTACTTCCTGATGCCTCATCATTGTCACTGTTAACCTGTCACATCAGATGCATACCTCCCATGGCTGTATAATCTTGGAGAATATAATTTCCTTCCCACATCCCATCACTCAGGATGACTTCTTGTAACAGCTTCAGAGTACTAAAAAGCCTTAAGCGCCCGTCATCACGTGGGCTAACACCTTGCCTGAAAATGACATTGAAACAGTCTCTGAGAAAACATCCTGTGAGTGGTGGTCTAAATTCCCACCGTAGCCATCTTGCTGGTCTCCCTAGAGTGCAGCTCTGCGGAAACACTGATGGTGCTGCCGCGGAGAAGCTGTCATCATTCGCTCTGGGGCCTTGCCTGGGATGCCCAGAGTTCAGACTAGATTCCTGCTGGATGTTTTCCTGCTTTCAGACATGGCAATGGGAATGCTAAGAGACAGACAGGTGCAGATTGACTGTTTCAATCTGCTGAGCACTTCTGTTTATTATTTTTCCTCATCCCCTTGTGTGTGTGCTTTTGCATTTTTGTAGCTGCCATTCTGTAAAGCATACCTTCTAGGTAGTTATTTAAAACCTGACACTGTAGTGTTTTAGTAAGCATAAATTAATAAATGCAGTTTGGGATAAGGTTCACCACTCATTTAAGCACTACTCATGGGGACAGGATGTTAGACGTGGACACAAAGGTCAAGAACACATAAGCAAGGTGGATGGTACCTGCGAAAGATAAGAGCCAAGTATACAGTACCAAAGCAAGAAACAGTATCTAGTGTCCCTTTCATAACATCACAGTTTATTCGAGTACTTTGCCTGAAATTGTTAAAGACCTCTGATAAAACAATTGAAACAATCTACTATTATGTCTAACCAATAAAAACCCTTGTGTGCTCAAAGATTTAAGATTCTAGGGAGAGCAAACTCAGTAGGCATATGTCTGGTTTGGATGTTTGGTAGAGAGGGAGATGGGTTGGTGAGGGCAGCCTTCAGAGGTGAACAGGGATCTGGTGATCTTGTGATAAGGGGGTGAGGGGGAGAGTGGAATAATACAGAGTATGAAAATTATATGAAAGAGAAAAAGAAGAAAGGGAAAAGAGATACCTTTTGCTAAAATAAAATGAAAATTTCCATTTATGTCAATATTTCCATTTATGTCAATATATCAGTAAACATTAGAATATTGTTTCTAAATTTTTCCAGGTGTTTTCATGATTTCTTATTGTGAATTTTATTTACAGATCTAATGTTCAGTAGATGAACAAGAATGAGACAAATGTGGAAGCTGAGGAAGTCGTAGAAGCAAAAATCAGGTGAAAACAATAGGTAACATTTGGCAAGCCTGTATGACCACAAAAAGCAGGAACTAATTTCGACCTGGGGAAGGTCTGTTAAAAGCTTCCTCCAAAATTTCAGAGTAAGATGAATGAGTAGAATAGTGGCCAGTTGCTTTACCACAATTTAGGTAGTTTGGATTAAATATGATAAAGAGAAGTATGTTCTCAGCAACTATTTGGTACACAAACTATTCTATGGAAATAATTTTGTTTGTATCCAAATACTTATCAGGGGAAATAATCATGTTAACATTTATAATACTCGAATACCATCATACTGAAATCAAAATTCTTGCAAATTTCCTTGTGATTATTCCTCTTCATCTACCGCACAAAGGTGTGGAGGAATATTCATTGTGTTAAAGTCAATTAATCTGTAAATTGCTTTGCTTCCTAGTGCATGAACTATAAGACTCTCCACTCTTTTGTATTTTGTCAAGGACAGTGAGATATTTGCAATTAGTTGTCTGATGTCTGTGACATGGATACAGTTAAAGATAAAAGAAAATAGATGCGAATCATGGTAGTCTATTTCACTCGCATTTTGTTGCCTAAATATATATATTTTTTTGCTTTCATATTTCAGACAGGACTGTCACCCAAGGAAGCCTTTTATGTAGGTAGACAATGGGATTTAGGTGAAAATAATAGTAACTTTGACCTGAACTCAGAAAGGTAGGTTAATTTTTGCACAACTGTATGGCATATTGGTATTTCAATAAAAGAATTGCTGAGTTCAGATTTTCTCAACTGAATTCTGAAGTTGAGTTGCTACGATCAATTTCTCAGAAAAAGAAAAAAAAACGTCTTTATAGAGGTTTAATGCAGATTGACACACGGAACACAGAAATAGATCTTCACAGAATTTCTCATCCTCCTTGAGCTTCTATAACCAAGAAGAGAGCATCTCCAGTGGTAAAAATAAAACAGAATGCAAATTCATCATAGGCACAGTAGTTTTATATACAAATCAAACTGATTTTAAGCAAGAACATCTGTGCAAACAAGATTGTAAAAGGTAATTTCAAGGCTACAAAGGAAGAGAAATATGTTGATTGGATTTTAAAATAGACATGTTAAATGTGTTAAATACACCTACTGTGATGTGAGATGTATGACATAATTTAATAAGTTTATTTAATGAAGATCTGCAGAAAAGCCTAACTAGGAGAAACATCATTTTTTCTTATTTTTTTTAAATGTTGATGTTAAGGAATATTTGACAAGTGAAGAAATTTAAAAGTCCATTTTTTAATTCAGACATATAGTGGGGGGCCCACTGTGTGCCAACCACTGGACTAAAAGCTAGATTTTACTATGGCTTGACTCCTGTCCAACTTGAACTTAAAATATAGTAGAGTCATGTGAGTAACTTATTGTTCCTCAGGGAAAGAGGAAACCATGGGTTCTCTCAGAACACAGAGTAGGATATCTAAATCATTCCACCAAAATCCAGAAGGTTTCCCAGTTTAATCACTGAGGTTGAATTTTGAAAGACCAGTTAAAGGATATCACATAAAGAAGATGCAGGTGGCTTCTGGAAGAAAGAAGTAGTATGTTGCAAAGACACAGAGTATGAAGTAGCGTAAATATCCCTGGGGAACTGCAAGTGGCTAAGACATTGCCCTTTCTCTAACTGCTCTTCCTCTAGACAGTCCAGAGATGTTCAGTGCAAATGTAGAGACAAATGTAGGGAGTGGAAATTCCATACCAGGTGACACTGACATTTAATGGGAAAGCAGCAAAGAAGCCAATGGAGGCCATAAAGAAGGAATGGCCAGGAAAGGAGACAGTCAGAAGAGAACAGTATCACTGAAACTAAGAGTAGAATAAGATTCAAAAAAGATCAAGTGTGCTACAGCATCATGTGCCACCAAAAGGCCAAATCGTTAAGGAAAGAATATCATAGAGGAAGGTAAGAAGTCAGCAGTTAGTCCTGGCCTTAAAAGAAAAGTCTCAATGGAGTATTGGTGGACAAGGTTAGACTGCTGGATATTGAAGAGCGAATGGTAAGTGAGAAATTAGAGACTTAAGTCTCTGTGGTATGTGATCAGTCGGTAGCTGTACGAGGAAAGGGATTTGAGCATGTTGATATAATGTGGGGACTAACCAGGGAGAGGAAAGATATAAAATACAGGAGAAAGAAAGAGTGATTAATGAGGCCAGTTCCTCACAGATACAGGAGGGAATAATAGGCTCATCCACCTGGAAGGGTCAGCAATAGCATGGGAGCAGGGACAGCTCTTTCACTTAGATGGGAAGAAGAGACAAGGGGCAGAAGACAGATGGAATACATCTGCTGAGAACAGGGAAAAGGATGTTTTCCCAAATTCTAAATTCAACACATCAAACAAACACACATACAACAGACATCCTTCTAACCACCACACCACAAATACTGGGAGTTTCATTTTTGTTCTTTTCTGCATATTTAATTTTTAGCTGATTTTGCTATTTATGATTATAAATAGCCTGACCTGTACCTTGTATCTAATCTTTAAAATGTTAGCCTTTTTTTCAAATGGCTTGTAGCTTTTCCTGTTTGTTCTCAGACTCATATATTCAAACATAAAAATAGCACAATAGTCCTGTCATGGTGAAAAATAAAAACCTGCATTAAATTTTACCTCTTTAGTATAAATGTGGTGCCGTGCTAAATCTTCTGGGACTCTGTAAGCCTGATATACATTTTACCTGACAGTCTCCAATCCATCTGCGTATTCCTGGAGCACCTCTGCCATAACTTTTATTCCTAGCAACTTCTCTGCTGAAAATGATCAAATGAAAGCCCATTAATGATATAAAAAAACAAATGGGTATAATTCAACACATAATTTCAAATACATTCATGTCTAATGCATACTAATAACATAGCATGACATAATCACTGTAGACTAATGAAAATCTAATGAATTTTCATTAGTATTTACTAATTATGATTTTAACATAACTATGAAATTTTTGATTAGTAAAGAAGCTTATGCAGCAAGGAACACTGTAAAACCAAAAAATAGTAAGTCTACTACAAAACTAGGTGAACATATCTTCCAGCAAGTCTCTAAGAATATTTCCTATAGTCAAGTAATGCTCTCGATGAGAAATTTCAAGGTGATGAAGGCATCCTTGTTTTTTTTTTTGTTTTTTTTTGTTGTTGTTTTTTTTTAATATTTAATTTATTTTTTATTTTTTTTTTATTTCCAGCATAACAGTATTCATTATTTTTGCACCACACCCCGTGCTCCATGCAATCCGTGCCCTCTATAATACCCACCACCTGGTACCCCAACCTCCCACCCCCCGTCCCTTCAAAACCCTCAGATTGTTTTTCAGAGTCCATAGTCTCTCATGGTTCACCTCCCCTTCCAATTTCCCCCAACTCCCTTCTCCACTCTAAGTCCCCATGTCCTCCATGCTATTTGTTATGCTCCACAAATAAGTGAAACCATATGATAATTGACTCTCTCTGCTTGACTTATTTCACTCAGCATAATCTCTTCCAGTCCCGTCCATGTTGCTACAAAAGTTGGGTATTCATCCTTTCTGATGGAGGCATAATACTCTATCCCCAGGGGTACAGGTCTGTGAATCACCAGGTTTACACACTTCACAGCACTCACCAAAGCACATACCCTCCCCAATGTCCATAATCCCACCCCCTTCTCCCAAACCCCCTCCCCCCAGCAACCCTCAGTTTGTTTTGTGAGATTAAAAGTCACTTATGGTTTGTCTCCCTCCCAATCCCATCTTGTTTCCTTTATTCTTCTCCTACCCACTTAAGCCCCCATGTTGCATCACCACTTCCTCATATCAAGGAGATCATATGATAGTTGTCTTTCTCTGCTTGACTTATTTCGCTAAGCATGATACGCTCTAGTTCCATCCATGTTGTCGCAAATGGCAAGATTTCATTTCTTTTGATGGCTGCATAGTATTCCATTGTGTATATATACCACATCTTCTTGATCCATTCATCTGTTGATGGACATCTAGGTTCTTTCCATAGTTTGGCTATTGTGGACATTGCTGCTATAAACATTCAGGTGCACGTGCCCCTTTGGATCACTACGTTTGTATCCTTAGGGTAAATACCCAATAGTGCAATTGCTGGGTCATAAGGCAGTTCTATTTTCAACATTTTGAGGAACCTCCATGCTGTTTTCCAGAGTGGCTGCACCAGCTTGCATTCCCACCAACAGTGTAGGAGGGTTCCCCTTTCTCCGCATCCTCGCCAACATCTGTCATTTCCTGACTTGTTTATTTTAGCCATTCTGACTGGTGTGAGGTGATATCTCATTGTGGTTTTGATTTGTATTTCCCTGATGCCGAGTGATATGGAGCACTTTTTCATGTGTCTGTTGGCCATCTGGATGTCTTCTTTGCAGAAATGTCTGTTCATGTCCTCTGCCCATTTCTTGATTGGATTATTTGTTCTTTGGGTGTTGAGTTTGCTAAGTTCTTTATAGATTCTGGACACTAGTCCTTTATCTGATATGTCATTTGCAAATATCTTCTCCCATTCTGTCAGTTGTCTTTTGATTTTGTTAACTGTTTCCTTTGCTGTGCAAAAGCTTTTGATCTTGATGAAATCCCAATAGTTCATTTTTGCCCTTGCTTCCCTTGCCTTTTGCGTTGTTCCTAGGAAGATGTTGCTGCGGTTGAGGTCAAAGAGGTTGCTGCCTGTGTTCTCCTCAAGGATTTTGATGGATTCCTTTCGCACATTGAGGTCCTTCATCCATTTTGAGTCTATTTTTGTGTGTGGTGTAAGGAAATGGTCCAATTTTATTTTTCTGCATGTGGCTGTCCAATTTTCCCAGCACCATTTATTGAAGAGGCTGTCTTTTTGCCATTGGATATTCTTTCCTGCTTTGTCGAAGATTAGTTGACCATAGAGTTGAGGGTCTATTTCTGGGCTCTCTATTCTGTTCCATTGATCTATGTGTCTGTTTTTGTGCCAGTACCATGCTGTCTTGATGATGACAGCTTTGTAATAGAGCTTGAAGTCCGGAATTGTGATGCCACCAACGTTGGCTTTCTTTTTCAATATCCCTTTGGCTATTCGAGGTCTTTTCTGGTTCCATATAAATTTTAGCATTATTTGTTCCATTTCTTTGAAAAAGATGGATGGTACTTTGATAGGAATTGCATTAAATGTGTAGATTGCTTTAGGTAGCATAGACATTTTCACAATATTTATTCTTCCAATCCAGGAGCATGGAACATTTTTCCATTTCGTTGTGTCTTCCTCAATTTCTTTCATGAGTACTTTATAGTTTTCTGAGTATAGATTCTGTGTCTCTTTGGTTAGGTTTATTCCTAGGTATCTTATGGTTTTGGGTGCAATTGTAAATGGGATTGACTCCTTAATTTCTCTTTCTTCTGTCTTGCTGTTGGTGTAGAGAAATGCAACTGACTTCTGTGCATTGATTTTATATCCTGACACTTTACTGAATTCCTGTATAAGTTCTAGCAGTTTTGGAGTGGAGTCTTTTGGGTTTTCCACATATAGTATCATATCATCTGCGAAGAGTGATAATTTGACTTCTTCTTTGCCGATTTGGATGCCTTTAATTTCCTTTTGTTGTCTGATTGCTGAGGCTAGGACCTCTAGTACTATGTTGAATAGCAGTGGTGATAATGGACATCCCTGCCGTGTTCCTGACCTTAGCGGAAAAGCTTTCAGTTTTTCTCCATTGAGAATGATATTTGCGGTGGGTTTTTCATAGATGGCTTTGATGATATTGAGGTATGTGCCCTCTATCCCTACACTTTGAAGAGTTTTGATCAGGAAGGGATGCTGTACTTTGTCAAATGCTTTTTCAGCATCTATTGAGAGTATCATATGGTTCTTGTTCTTTCTTTTATTGATGTGTTGTATCACATTGACTGATTTGCGGATGTTGAACCAACCTTGCAGCCCTGGAATAAATCCCACTTGGTCGTGGTGAATAATCTTTTTAATGTACTGTTGAATCCTATTGGCTAGTATTTTGTTGAGTATTTTCACATCTGTGTTCATCAAGGATATCGGTCTATAGCTCTCTTTTTTGGTGGGATCCTTGTCTGGTTTTGGGATCAAGGTGATGCTGGCCTCATAAAATGAGTTTGGAAGTTTTCCTTCCATTTCTATTTTTTGGAACAGTTTCAGGAGAATAGGAATTAGTTCTTCTTTAAATGTTTGGTAGAATTCCCCCGGGAAGCCGTCTGGCCCTGGGCTTTTGTTTGTTTGGAGATTTTTAATGACTGTTTCAATCTCCTTACTGGTTATGGGTCTGTTCAGGCTTTCTATTTCTTCCTGGTTCAGTTGTGGTAGTTTATATGTTTCTAGGAATGCATCCATTTCTTCCAGATTGTCAAATTTGTTGGCGTAGAGTTCCTCATAGTATGTTCTTATAATAGTTTGTATTTCTTTGGTGTTAGTTGTGATCTCTCCTCTTTCATTCATGATTTTATTTATTTGGGTCCTTTCTCTTTTCTTTTTGATAAGTCGGGCCAGGGGTTTATCAATTTTATTAATTCTTTCAAAGAACCAGCTCCTAGTTTCGTTGATTTGTTCTATTGTTTTTTTGGTTTCTATTTCATTGATTTCTGCTCTGATCTTTATGATTTCTCTTCTCCTGCTGGGCTTAGGGTTTCTTTCTTGTTCTTTCTCCAGCTCCTTTAGGTGTAGGGTTAGGTTGTGTACCTGAGACCTTTCTTGTTTCTTGAGAAAGGCTTGTACCGCTATATATTTTCCTCTCAGGACTGCCTTTGTTGTGTCCCACAGATTTTGAACCGTTGTATTTTCATTATCATTTGTTTCCATGATTTTTTTCAATTCTTCTTTAATTTCCCGGTTGACCCATTCATTCTTTAGAAGGATGCTGTTTAGTCTCCATGTATTTGGGTTCTTTCCAAACTTCCTTTTGTGGTTGAGTTCTAGCTTTAGAGCATTGTGGTCTGAAAATATGCAGGGAATGATCCCAATCTTTTGATACCAGTTGAGTCCTGATTTAGGACCGAGGATGTGATCTATTCTGGAGAATGTTCCATGTGCACTAGAGAAGAATGTGTATTCTGTTGCTTTGGGATGAAATATTCTGAATATATCTGTGATGTCCATCTGGTCCAGTGTGTCGTTTAAGGCCTTTATTTCCTTGCTGATCTTTTGCTTGGATGATCTGTCCATTTCAGTGAGGGGAGTGTTAAAGTCCCCTACTATTATTGTATTATTGTTGATGTGTTTCTTTGATTTTGTTATTAATTGGTTTATATAGTTTGCTGCTCCCACGTTGGGGGCATAGATATTTAAAATTGTTAAATCTTCTTGTTGGACAGACCCTTTGAGTATGATATAGTGTCCATCCTCATCTCTTATTATAGTCTTTGGCTTAAAATCTAATTGATCTGATATAAGGATTGCCACTCCTGCTTTCTTCTGATGTCCATTAGCATGGTAAATTCTTTTCCACCCCCTCACTTTAAATCTGGAGGTGTCTTCGGGCTTAAAATGAGTTTCTTGGAGGCAACATATAGATGGGTTTTGTTTTTTTATCCATTCTGATACCCTGTGTCTTTTGACAGGGGCATTTAGCCCATTCACATTCAGGGTAACTATTGAGAGATATGAATTTAGTGCCATTGTATTGCCTGTAAGTTGACTGTTACTGTATATGGTCTCTGTTCCTTTCTGATCTACCACTTGTAGGCTCTCTCTTTGCTTAGAGGACCCCTTTCAATATTTCCTGTAGAGCTGGTTTGGTATTTGCAAATTCTTTCAGTTTTTGTTTGTCCTGAAAGCTTTTAATCTCTCCTTCTATTTTCAATGATAGCCTAGCTGGATATAGTATTCTTGGCTGCATGTTTTTCTCGTTTAGTGCTCTGAAAATATCATGCCAGCTCTTTCTGGCCTGCCAGGTGTCTGTGGATAAGTCAGCTGCCAATCTAATATTTTTACCATTGTATGTTACAGACTTCTTTTCCCGGGCTGCTTTCAGGATTTTCTCTTTGTCACTGAGACTTGTAAATTTTACTATTAGGTAACGGGGTGTGGGCCTATTCCTATTGATTTTGAGGGGCGTTCTCTGAACCTCCTGAATTTTGATGCTCGTTCCCTTTGCCATATTGGGGAAATTCTCCCCAATAATTCTCTCCAGTATACCTTCTGCTCCCCTCTCTCTTTCTTCTTCTTCTGGAATCCCAATTATTCTAATGTTGTTTCGTCTTATGGTGTCACTTATCTCTCGAATTCTCCCCTCGTGGTCCCGTAGCTGTTTGTCCCTCTTTTGCTCAGCTTCTTTATTCTCTGTCATTTGGTCTTCTATATCACTAATTCTTTCTTCTGCCTCATTTATCCTAGCAGTGAGAGCCTCCATTTTTGATTGCACTTCATTAATAGCTTTTTTTATTTCAACTTGGTTAGATTTTAGTTCTTTTATTTCTCCAGAAAGGGCTTTTATATCTCTCGAGAGGGTTTCTCTAATATCTTCCATGCCTTTTTCGAGCCCGGCTAGAACCTTGAGAATTGTCATTCTGAACTCTAGATCTGACATATTACCAATGTCTGTATTGATTAGGTCCCTAGCCTTCGGTACTGCCTCTTGTTCTTTTTTTTGTGTTGAATTTTTCTGTCTTGTCATTTTGTCCAGATAAGAGTATATGAAGGGGCAAGTAAAATACTAAAAGGGTGGCAACAACCCCAGGAAAAAATGCTTTAACCAAATTAGAAGAGATCCAAAATCATGACGGGGGAGAAAGGGGATAAAAAGAGGTTCAAAAAGGAAGAAAGAAAAAAAAAAAAAAAAGAAAAAAGAAAAGAAAAGAATAAAAAAAAAAAAGGAAAACACCTAAGAAAAATGTAAAAAAGAAAAAATATATATATTAGATAAACTAGTAAAAAATCGTTAAAAAAGAAAAAGGTAACAGTTAAAAAAAAAAAAAATTTTACCCGAAGGCGAGAAAAAAAAAAAAAAATGAAAAAGAAAAAAATTAAATTAACTGCAAGACTAAAAAAAAATCACAGGGAAAAAGCCATGAGTTCGTGCTTGGCTTTCTCCTCCTCCGAATTCTGCTGCTCTCCTTGGTATTGAAACCGCACTCCTTGGTAGGTGAACTTGGTCTCGGCTGGATTTCTTGTTGATCTTCTGGGGGAGGGGCCTGTTGTAGTGATTCTCAAGTGTCTTTGCCCCAGGCGGAATTACACCGCCCTTACCCAGGGCCGGGGTGAGTAATCCGCTCGGGTTTGCTTTCAGGAGCTTTTGTTCCCTGAGCGCTTTCCGTAGAGTTCCGGAGGACGGGAATACAAATGGCGGCCTCCTGGTCTCCGGCCCGGAGGAGCCGAGAGCCCAGGGCCGCACTCCTCAGTGCGCCCTCAGAGAACAGCGCCCAGTTACTCCCGTCTGCCTGACCTCCGGCCGCGCTCCGAGCTCTCCGAGCCTGCGACCAGTTCAAGGTAACACCGAGCTGTGAGCTTACTGTCGGCTCTGTCTCTGTAGCCGGCTTTCCCGTTCCAATACCCGCAAGGTCTGCGACACTCAGACACCCCTGCTCCTTCTGTGACCCTGCGGACCTGAGGCCACGCTGAACCCGCGTGGGCTTCGCCCCGGTTTAGCCTCTGGAGCGATGTCCCTCAGCAGAACAGGCTTTTAAAAGTCCTGATTTTGTGCACCGTTGCTCCGCCACTTGCCGGGAGCCGGCCCCTCCCCCCGGGGTCTATCTTCCCGTCGCTTTGGATTCACTTCTCCGCCGGTCCTACCTTTCAGAAAGTGGTTGTTTTTCTGTTTCCAGAATTGCTGTTCTTCTTCTCTTCGATCTGCCGATGGATTTTCAGGTGTTTGCAATCTTTAGATAAGCTATCTAGCTGATCTCCGGCTAGCTGAAGCAGTCTCAGCCTGCTACTTCTCCGCCATCTTGACTCCTCCCCCAGGCATCCTTGTTAATAGTACATTACCCTCATATCTCAGATTTTTGTTTAGGCAATATTACTTTTATGTATAATGCTCAACAATCCATGTTGAATCATCTTTGCTTCAAAAAGAAAGCAAAATCTATTTCGAAAACTGAATAAAATCTCTTCCAAATTCCTAGAAAATCAGGTCTCACTTCTCAGAGTTATGTTGACTCTTTTCAGGGCAACTGGGTTCTCTAAATATATACAACAAATATACAAAAATAGCATGTATCTCAATATTTTCAATGAGCATATTAATTGTTTTTTTAAAGTATGTGATCTTGAAAAAGTAAATTACCTAAATTCTCAATATGTACAGGGAGTAATGGAGCGAATGCCTTCATGGACACTTCCATTCTGAAATAAAATGGATCTTTAGTGTGTAAAATATTTCCAATTCATGTTGAGTGGATTTTCATAGACCACAAGATACTTGCACAGCTATAAAGGAAGAATCCTGACCAATGTGCCATCTACTTGTGGCCCCTGTGGACTGCTCTTAGCTGTTTTTATCTACTTACCAACAGACATATGGTACAATACAAATCTTTGGGTTTGAATCTTTTTTTTTTTTTTTCCTGGAGTTCCCAGTGTTCTCAGAGTGCCAAAACAGTAGTTAGCTGAGTGAGATCATCCATCTAGTTGTATAAGGGCTTAAGTAATAGGGAGCATGGTCAGTCAGGTAGAAAGGAAAATGGAGGAAATGAGGTTGGAGAAGTAAATAAGATGCAAATTATCTGTATGTGTGGCCTTCAGTTTTAGGGGAAATAACAATCTGATCAGTTGCGTGAATTTTTAGGAAAACTAATTCTATTTTCAATTCAATATAGCACACTGAGCAAATAAATAGACTTCCTTTCCATCCAAAATCTCACTAAACAATATTGCAAATATAAGCAAAAAGTAGTGAAATCATAACAATACTAAAAACAAAAAAATATATATAATGGTAAAAGGGAAATTTAAGTAATTTCTGATGGGCAGAGAGATCATATTTATAGAGAGACTAGGGTGGTAATGGGGTAGGGACATTATCAGTTTCATGAAACAGCCCTTCACAGAATAGCTGGGCCTGTCATTCTCCCTGCTCCCAACTAATGCCATGAAAACTGATTTTAAAACAAAGTTAAATAATAGCCTTTGGGAAGCCCCCAATGGAGTATTTGGTCTGATTTAAAGAAGCCCACTCTATCTTGTCTTGAATCTTTGTCACAAACCCAATAAGAAAACATCAGAAGTACCACCATCTGAAAAGTATTTAAATTCTTCATTTCCAGAAAAACAGAGTCCTGATTAATTTGGCATTTGTGAAGTGATATGAATATGGATGGCTAATTCTTTTTTTTTTTAAGACTTTATTTATTTATTTGACAGAGAGAGATCACAAGTAGATGGAGAGGCAGGCAGAGAGAGAGAGAGAAAGGAAAGCAGGCTCCCTGCTGAGCAGAGAGCTCAGTGCAGAACTCAATCCCAGTACCCTGAGATCATGACCTGAGCCGAAGGCAGCGGCTTAACACACTGAGCCACCCAGGTGCCCCTGGATGGCTAACCCTTAACCATGTCTGCTAAAGGGAGAACTTTCTGGCTATAAGACCCATCTAAATGCACCAATCCTAGAGCATGCTTTCCCATGAAAAAATTTAACAAAAGAAAACAACTTCTGAGTTTAAAATATGAAGAAGAAAAAAAATGAAGAAGGAAAGCAAGAAAGAATAGATAATACTGATAATAACACCTTAGATCCTAGCTTCTTAAACTAATTCAAAGATACACCTTAGATCCTAGCTTCTTAAACTAATTCAAAGATATTTGGGTAAGCTGAACTATTAGCTAGGGATACTCCACTATCTGAGAAAAATAAAATAGCACGAAAAAAAAGCCTAACTCAACAAAGAGAACTCATGTCAGAAGAAATAAAAAATAATACAAGAAAAAGAATAAACATTAGAACACAATTCATATGAGTATTTTTGAAATATTTAAGAGAATATTACTTTCATGCAATATAAATAACTTAATAGAAGCCATCAAATGAATCAGATACAATGAAAATGTTTTTTGGAAATTAGTAAAACAATTTAAAAGTAAAAAGAAATGATAAATAAACCAAGCTGAATATCAAATTAATAATCTCTAAAGTAGAGTAAAATAAATAATTACAAATAGAGATCAAAATGATAAAGAGAATGACAAAAGTTTGAAGAGACATTTAGAGTAAAATCAGAAAATACAAAATATATTAATAGGATATATTAAGTGAAAAAAAAAACAGGAAAAATGGACAGATAAAAGATTACGGACATATTAGAAGAAAAAAATCCTGAACAAATAAAAGGCATAAATATACAGATTGGTAAAAATCACTATGCCAAGCATGGTGAGCAGAAAGAATACATGCCTTGATACATCTGATGATAGTAGAGAATTCCAAATACAATGCAGAAACCCAAAAAGCTTCCAGAAAATCAAAATGATGTTGACACCAAGCTTTTCACTGGTGATTGAAAATGCAAGATGACAATGAAAGAAATATTAATATTTTAAGGGATAAGTTTCTAAATCTAGAATTTTATTCCCAGCTGTGGTAAGTACACTGCATAAGTCTCCTTAGATTCTTTAGAACCATTTGTAGCCATCATGGCTGTCACAGACAATATGAGCATCCACAGTAATCTAAGCCAGCCAATCAGGCAGGCATGTCTAGAATTTTAGCATGCCCCTCACTTTCAGACTTGAATAAAGGCAAAATGTCTGCTTTCCTCAGGTGTTGCCTAAGGAACTTTGTCATGGAACCTACAAGTACAAATGAATGATTTTCCCTCAGGGCAAATTTTCACTAATTGGAGAAAGGAGACAGGAGGAAGAGCCTGAAAATGACATTGTCCTCCTTCTTTCTTCCAGTGATCTGTTTTGGGTCATAGTTTGATGCACATGCAAAGCTTTTGCTGCTAGTTATGATGCATATAGATTTGTTTTTCATTCCTCACCCTATTCTTGCTGCCTGGGATTGTATTTGCACTTAAGTCTTGCCTCAGGCTCTGTTTTCTGGAAAACTGGTCTAAGACACAAACCTATTAATCTAGTGTGACATCACAAAACTGTACAAAAGAAAGCACGCTGAGTTTTATATTTTGCATTTTCCTTTTATAGAGAATGCTCATGGGGAAGAACTATGCCAAAATTCCAATAGCAACAGCAAAAATCAAAGAAAAAAATAATCTATATTCAGGAAATAATAAAAATAATTCTGAAGTGCAAAGAAATACCAGTGAGTTAACTTTAATATTTACATAAAATGCATTTGATATCAATTATAGGAGGAAGTCAGAGGAGTCCATGAAAAATGTCTTCAAGAAGAAAATGTGTTTAGTTATACAACAGTATAATTAATAATCTGGAAGGTTTTAGTAATGAGAAGAAGGCGGTTTAAATTTAAAGATTAACAAAAATCTGTACATGATTCCAGTTTTATGCAGCACAAAAAATGACATAATTTTGAGTAGTGGGTGGGGTAGATTTAAAAAAATGTATGTTGAAACTTAATGTTTAAATATTCTTTTCAAGTAGCACAATTTTAGGGTTATGGGATTACATTTACTTCATGTTGTGCCAAAGTACTACTTGAGATAGTGTATATAATACATTACATACTGTTTACTATATATCATTTTAGAAGGAACCAAGAGAAAAGGCATAAAATAATAGATGAGAGTCATAGAAAAGAAATCAAATATGAAGACCTCTGAGAATGTTAAAAGAAATGGTATACTGACTGAGATAAGAAAGTACAAGGTAAAAACAGAAGTAGAAGACAGATGTGCCAATTTCCTTATGATACACAGCAGGGATTTTAAGGAGAAAGACACAAGTTAATGTAACTAAAACTTAATGACTCACTAAATTAAAGCATATAGTTATGTTGTTTATGTTTATAAATTTACATGTTTAGAGATAACACTATGATGAACTAAAACGAATAATACAACAGAAAAATTAGGACTTGAATGTGAGAAATGAAATTATGTAATATGATTTTGTTAACGTTTTCATTTATAAAAGCAAAAAATTAATATATACATCTTAAAACAATAAATCAGTAAGCAGGTATATACATTATTTTTCTTTGTATTCATAGTGATTATCAGAAGAAAAATTGAATTGAAATAGTCACAGTTGCTTTCCTAATTAAGTGAACATTAAAAGAATTGTTAATTTTTTGGTCATGTGGGAAATGGACTTGGAGAGAAGATTCAAAGACAAGAGATAAGGTAGGATGTTATTTCAGTTGTTAAGGTGAGAGATGCTAATGGTTAAATAAGGAAATAGCAGCTAGCTATCAGAGAATGAGAAATTTAATTCATATTAAAAAATGACACTCTTAATAATTAATCTGAAGCTGTGAATACCAGTGAAGGATCCAAGGATACATCTCACTGGAAAGTCTCTAGTGTCATCATTTTAGATAAATAAAGGATTAAAAAAGAAGAGCATATATTGATGTGTCAAGGGTAGTTATGAGAGGGGAAGGATGGAAAGAGCTTAGTTTTATCTTTAGCAAGTTTTTTCATTTAGCACTTGAAGTGTCTTTGCTTCGGTGGAAAAGCAGTAGGATTTATAAGCCTGGAAACCAGATCTTATTTTATGATATGCATTTGATGGTCACAGAATATTATCAGAGATTAAAAACCATACTAATGAAAATCATTTTTTAGTGAAAATACAATGTAGCAGGAGAATCAAGTACGGAATCCTGAGAGACACTTAATTTGAATGTATAGGCATAAAAAGAGGATGCTAAAGTCACATAAACTTCGAGGTAGTAAACACAGAAGAAACTGACAGGGAAGGAAAAACTTTGAGAAAGACTAAAGTCACAGGGAGTTAACTAAGAGAAAGAGTAGATTAACTTTGGCTTATTACTGATGATTCTTTCCCGAGGTCCTTGGAATGACCAGATGTTCATGAGTGCAAGACAAATATGTGTTGAAGTAGTAAATGGGTAGTACTCAAAGAGCTAGATTTTTTTTTTTTTTTTTTTTTTTTTGACAGAGAGAGACACTGAGAGAGAGAGGGAACACAAGCAGAGGGAGCAGGAGAGGGAGAAGCAGTCTTCCCACTGAGCAGGGAGACCAATGTGGGGCTTGATCCCAGGACTGTGGGATCATGACCTGAGCGGAAGGCAAATGTTTAACGACTGAGCCACCCAGCACCCCAAAAAGCTTGATTTTAAAAATAAGAAATTGATAGAAAGAATACAAATGCTTTTCTATTTATATACACTGAGGGAAAGGGAACTTATACTACCTTGAGAGCAAGAAGTTGAAATTACATAAGTGATAAGGTGCTAAAACGAGGCTTATGGGAGACCAGGAACATGACATCTAAGAATTTTTCTTGAATAATAAGACAGATTTCTTTTTCTCTGAGACTCATAAGAAAGAAGTATGAATCTTACTGATTGAAGAATACTTTGCAGTTTTATATTTGATATAACTCCAATAGCTTAAATTTTCTTAAAACTACTGAAGATAAGAGCAAGTGTTAAGCCATAGGGAAGAGACTTAGGGATAGAAACTATTGAATAATTTGATGATGGAGAAATGATTAATGGTTGCAATAGTTTGTTTGGGATATGGGAGATGAAACTGCCCAGTGTGAGGTCTAAAGAACTCAGAGCTAATGAAGACCCAGCTAGGATTCCATATTGCTAGTGACCACTTACAGGTCATGAAATATCATGCCATAACATCGTGTAGTTTGGCTATAGGAGTGGGAAAGGTGGATGGTTGGATTGTTTGAGACCCTGACTTTGCAGAAGATCAAGAAGGCGAAGGAGTTAAGGATACTGGCAATAAAGAGGCTATGCGAATGCATTGCAGGTTTTAGTTTAAAGATGGATGACAGTTAAATGATAAATGTCGATAGACTGAGAGGGCAAAACAAACAAAGAGTTGAAGAACTGAAGAGCTTTTCTTTCAGCAGAAGAGGTGAAGTAGTAATAAGGAATTGAAGGTTAAAAATTCCGGTGAAAGAATGACATATGTAACACTTAATATTTCAGGTGAAGAATATTTCCAGACTATGACTGTGTTGAGGAAATTTTCAATGGGAGTGGGTAATATGAGTTCAGTGGAGAGTAATTGAGTTTGAATTTGAAAGTAAAAGATTTTGAGATGCTGTGTGGATGTGTTTCTACCAAGATGTTGAAAACTTCTAGGATTTAAATACACAATATATATGCAACACATAATTCCTTGAATATGATCAAAAGACTTGCAAGTATTAAATTGCACAGATATTAAATGTTGTAGGTATACACATTAGTTGCTATAGATGAAATGTTTGTGAACCTCTAGTATACATATGTTGAAAACCTAATTCCCAAGGTAGTGACTTCGGGAGATGATTAGCTCATGTGGATGGAGCCCTCATGAATGGGATTAGTGCCCTTATTAAAAAAGGCACTAGAAAGCCACCTGGAGTGAGTTATTTTATTATAGCAGCCTAAGTGGATTAAGGTATTAGTCCTAAGTATTCTAATACTAACTGAAAAGGAAAAAGAAATATAAATATATATATATATTTATATTATATATATTATATATATTGTATATATTGTATATATTATATATATTTATAAAGAAATATATATGTCATATATATATGACATATACATATATATGTATATATATATACATATATATATAAATGAAACTTCCTGTGTTTAACCTTTCAAACTGGAGTGGAAGAACAACTATGTCAAGAATTTAGTTAGAGGGGGCACCTGGGTGTCTCAGTGGGTTAAAGCCTCAGCCTTCGGCTCAGGTCATGATCCCAGGGTCCTGGGATCGAGCCCCACATCAGGCTCTCTACTCCGAGGGGAACCTGCTTCCTCCTCTCTCTCTGCCTGCCTCTCTGCCTACTTGTAATCTCTATCTGTCAAATAAATAAAATCTCAAAAAAAGGAATCTAGTTAGAGTAATGTACATTTTCCTTACAAATATTAATTTATATAAAAATTCTGTAGACTGGTATTTCCCAGACTACTAAAGTTTTTACCTATTTTAAGTGTAGAATGTGATTTTAATTACATTTCTAATTTCCCTGAAATCAGTGGAGTTTTATTCAAGTTAGATGGACTATATTATGATTATACTGTATCTTTTCCATAAAGTTGAAATATATCTGTCACTTTTTTCACTCAGAGATATTCTAGGAAGATTGAAAAATTATTCAAAAAAAAAATTCAAAGCTTTTTATAAACTTTATAAGATTACTCTATGTGCATCCTTTTCCGGCATTTTACATCTTGCATCTTTATACCCTTATATTTTACATTTTTCCTAATGCCTCTTAAAGCCATTTTTCATTCATGCATATGTTGATCATTAAAATGTGTGCTACATCCTAATAATCATCCCTTAACTTTTTCAAATCAGAGGACTAGAATATTAAAATTAAACATTATCTCACAGATGACAACATGTATTGCTATAAAAGTTTCACATATTTTTTATTCAAGCTTATAATTATTTGACTTTTACCATTTAAATGACTATTGAGAAAGTGGAAAAGATTAAAAATGATCTGATACACTTATAGCACTTAAACAACAAACAATTCATATCATTCAGTAGAAAATTATACCTGTCTTCTTCATAGTAGACTAGGTTCATGAATTATTCAGATGACGGGCTTGATGCTGTCATGGATGGCCACAGTCTACACTGGAGATTTTCAGATAGAGCCATAGAGGGTGAAGCATCATATTCAATAAGGGTACTATTAGTAACAAAATAACATCCACCCCTCAAATTCTTCCACTCCTTTACTTCCACTCTGACATACAAATTCATCACACCTTCCTTTATTTGTTAGATCATGAGAATTTTAATCCCAAGGACAATTTTTCAAATGCTATTGGTGATTGAAAACAAGTGGTTATAATGAAAGTAGATTTGCAATCTTCAGTGTAGCATTTACAGCTCTGAATGTTATAATTATGAAGCCATCCATGTGTGTGCTTTCATAATATATTATGACAGAAGATTAGATTCTAAGTAAAGATTGTTCCCCGGTACAGTAGTGTAAAATATGACTTTTCTCCTTTTTTCTCTCCTCAATATTGAAATTAGAGTTTGGCCAAAAAAAAAAGTCAATGAGGACTTAAACAAAATGAAACAAAACAAAAACAATCCAGAACAAACAAGAAAAACCTCCATTCACTGAAAATAGCTTGTTAGTATTTTCCTTTCTCCTGATGTGTAGCTCTATAACTTTAGCCATTTATAAAATGTCTACTGTGGGGTAGATAGGAGGTATGGTAATGAGGTAAAGGTCAACACTCCCGACATAAATTCATCAAGCACCTACAATAAGAATGATACCATAAAGGGGAATAGTTGGATTTTGTGGCCCTTTTACCCACCAGACATTTTAAAACATAGCATTTTTTTTTTTTAAATCACACCATTTCACATCTTTAATCTAGGAGCAAGCACTGCTAAATGGAAAGTGTGGGAAAGCTGCCTTAGGGTTGTTAAAGAACTGTCATTTCAGATATGAGCCACAGTGGGGAGACTGATTAGTGAGTAACTTCTTTCTCATTGATCTTTCATATGCAATGATCACTTACATTGCCTTTTTAGTCACTTGTAGGTTTAAAAGGGAAATTCAAAGACAAACTTAATCATGAAACCATCTGGTGTAGGGTGGATTAATTCTCAGATAAATTTTGAAATGCCCATGTGCCCAAATGCTGGAAAACATCGTATTATTGTTATTGTTGTTATTATTTATTTATTTATTTATTTGGTGCTTCCCTTCTCCTTAAAAAAATAATCTGGTAAAATGATCTGGGGCAGAATGAGGAGACAAACAGTTTAAAAGAAAGAGAGAAAAAAAAAGATACTACATATTTCACTGAATAACAGTTCTATGTACTGGGTCTTTGTAGCACAGATTTAGAGTTTTCTCTTTAAAATTCACAGTTTTCTAAAATATTGTTACCTTGAGAATTTTCCAATTTTGGTTAAAAATATGTATTTGCAATGCCTGCCTGTCTGTCTCTGTTTTGTCACTGTTTTGCTCACCAGCCCTTACAGTAATCCATACATTAATTGTTTCCAAACTTGTATTAATAAACAAATGAACCATGTGGTGGTAGAGTTCAAAGAACTCCAAAATGGAAGAAAGAAAACTTGGGTTAGAATCTCATCTCCGCAATTGGGAAAACCCACCTTTCCCTTAGCCCTCTGCACACACTTTCTTCCAGGCTCTCCCCAGCACTCTCTGTCTTCTCTGTTTTCCCCCTTTTCCTCCTAAGGTCACCACACTTACAAACCCAGCATCCTGAGTGTCCCCGGGTGGGCTGTACCATCTGGTGTCATTAAGAACAAGGAAGCGCTGTTCATCCGGGAGTGCAATCAGACACTTTATGTTGCTGCAGCTGTCATCCCAGCACTGTGGCTTCCTGCCATCATGGCTGCAGGGGCTAACTTTGGCTCTGGGAGGACTGGCATCCCTGGAAGAACATGGTATCTTCCATACACAGTCCCCTCACTACCCCACACTCCCGCCTTGCTCTGGACAGCTGGTTTCCACATTTGGCAGATGGATACAGATCACGATGAGGTATAGGCAGTTGACGTTATTTCTCAGTTTGAGGGATATGGTTCTTTAAATTTTGGAATCTTCACCAAAAGCTGTTCGATCTTCTTTTCTGTAATGAACTGAGCCAGTGACGAATCAGTTTCTAAGGTTCATTGTATGTGTGTTGGCCAGACCCATGTCAAAACTTTAGTTCTCCCCTGGACTCAGTGGACCCAGAGACTCCACAGCCTGATTAAAGCTCTGGAAAGATCTGCTCTCTAAGGAGGGCCTAGAGATTTGGAAGTCTCATAATCCTTTATTTCTAGGTTTTCTCAAGTATACAAAATAAAGACAAGAGAGCGGGCATGGAAGTGTTGCTTAGGAAAAATAGACTTAAAGTTCTCACCACCTAGGCAGTCACGTACACAATCTGGGTTCTACCAAAAGAGCAGAATGGGAACTTCCATAATGGATAATCTTTTTCCCAGATGACACAATGTTTAGAAGATAAGATAGTTTCTTTGACAAAACGGTTTCTTAACCGTTCTTTTACAGAGCTTTTTGCTTGTTATTGATTAAGAGATTCTAGCTTAATCTCTGTGACCGCACTTTAAAAAATATACAAGTGCTGGCTATCCCACCGTCTTACAATTCCTATGGAGTAATAGTACTTGTTCAAAGGCTCTCAAGTTCCATGTGGTTCTTGGATGAGCTCTTCAAGTCCTCTCATTTCCATACAAGAATACTGTATTATTCTAGACTCCACAGGGATGATGTAACTGTATAGGGTTTCAGAGAAGCAGTGATTACCAATGAGGCCATAGAGTCACATGACACAGAAACCGCATGCTAGATCAGTAAACTGCACCCATTCCAGAATTACAGATTAAGGCTAAGAAGAAATAAGAAATACATATCTAAGCATCACTACCTGTTTATGTGTAATGCTGCTACATTTCGTGAATATCAGTTGTGTTATTTGCTGTTTATGAATTGCTGACAGAGGTACATAAAATGAATAATATAGAAAATGTATAATTGTTTCATATATTTGGCAAATATATGAATTTTGTTGATCAGATGTAGTGTAAAATAGGTAATATTTCTTTTCTGGGGTCAAATAATATGATTTCATGTGATAGGGAAGACTGCTGATATTTATTTTCCACTTCTTAAAATATGAAGCAATTAAGAGGAGACTTACTTTGTTCGATAAGGCTAATTTATGGCTATGTAATCTAAAGAAGCAGGATAATTTTCCTACAAATGTCAGAGTAAGTAATTGGGAATAAGTTTAATTTTTTTTTTTACAATAAAACTGGATACTGAAAGAGAAAAAAATCAGAAATGAAATCATTTTGATATTCTTAACGTTTCTGACAAGTCCCAAGTCATACTGCATATATTGTAGTTCTCTAGAGATGTTGGCTGCTGAGCAATAAAGCAGCTTTGACCTCTTTATTCAGCCTAATGTTGGCTTTTCTCAACCAGAACATATTATGTTAATATTCAGGCACTCTCCAACCAAAATGTACTTCTAGAGAATTTGAAACTCATGACTTATAATAAGGTTCAATTTTCTGTCCTGTGGCACAGTGAAAAAAAACAAAAACAAAAACAAAAACAAAAACAAAAAAAAAAGTGTGATTATGGATGCAAATAATACTTGTAAGTAAAACTTGTACGTAAAATCAGCATTCACTATTTGTACACTTTATTGGAAACTAACTCAGACGAGATCGGGCGCGTTCAGGGTGGTATGGCCGTAGACATTGGAAACTAACTCAAAAATGACCTTTCCTTGCTAGTCAAACTTCTAGATGGGTAGGGAAAATATCTCCTACCAATAATTTTTTTAGGAAACAGTGTATTTTATTCTTAGAGCTTTCTGTACAGCAAGCAAACAGATTATTCTAATTTAATAATTAAGGTATACATTGTTGGTTAAAGGAAAAATTTGCTAAACGGGGATTGGTGTTCATTTAGATTTCCACGTACTAATCAAAAATGTTCAAATTTTAAAACAGTGGCAGTAGCTTAAGCAAAACAAACAAGTGAATAAAATGTAAAAAATTTTTAAGAATTATGAAGCTACAAGTTGTCTCCTAGAACCTAAGTACAGAAATGAAGCTCAGACACTTAGTAGGAATGGGATAATATCATCAGGAAGATAGGCATTTTGTTTTCTTTATTTTTCATCTCTTGCTGTTTCTCATCTGCTTTATTTTTTTCTCTTCCTAAAGAACAAATTCCTCTGCTTCTCATTCTCCCTGATAAGCAGAAGATCATCACTCTACTGTTTTCAGTTTACTTCTCCTTTCTCAAAGCGGGGCCAGAATAAACTAAAATATCTTAGCTCAATTTAAAATTCCCCAGAGAAGGAAACTGGGAGCCCTGCTTGGATCAGAGATTGCTGAGTGGGAGGCGTATTCCTGGTACATTGACGAACCTGGGCTGGAGAAGGCTACAGGGAACTGGGCCACCTCCCTCCTCAAATAACCTTTACTTAAAAGTCAACCCCCCTGGGGCACCTGGGTGGCTCAGTGGGTTAAAGCCTCTGCCTTCGGCTCAGGTCATGATCCCAGGGACCTGGGATCGAGCCCCACATTAGGCTCTCTGCTTAGCAGGGATCTTGCTTCCCCTTCTCTCTCTGGCTGCCTCTCTATCTACTTCTGATCTCTCTCTCTGTCAAATAAATAAATAAAATCTTAGAAAAAAAAAAAAAAGTCAACCCCCCTTCCTTCCACTAGGTACAATTCATTTCATTAGATAGAAAGCTGGTTAAGTCACTCTCAAATTTATGTGAAGCCATTAATCTTAACTTGACTCTCTCAGTTTGATCTAAATAGAATGGAAAACAAACTCCAGTGGAGGGGGTCCTCGGTGGTTCAGTCCCTTAAGCGTCTGCCTTGGCTCAGGTCATGATCTGGAGGCCCTGGGATCAAGCTAGTATCAGGTTCCCTGGGATCAAGCCTGGTATCAGTTTCCCTGCTCAGTGGGGAGCCTACTTCTCCCTCTATCTCACCCCTTGCTCATGCTCTTTCTTTCTCTCGAAAAAAAATAAATAAAATCTAAAAAACAAAACAAAACCAAAAAACAGCAAAAACAACAACAACAACAAGAACTCCAGTAGAAAGTAGAAGTTAGCATTCTGGTCAATATCTTGTCTCTTTTTTAAACACATGGACTCACAAATAGAAGCTTCTCATCATTAGTCATTTCATGAATCATATTTTTAAAGTCAAGATATCAGTCTCATTTAAATTTAACTTACCTTAAACTAAGATGTATGTGTTTTTTTCACTTTGGTGTCCATTGAATTATTGGCAAAAGGGTATTTAGAAATCCATAATAGTATTTCCTATAGTAGCTGTGAAATTTAAACAATTTTTCCTTTATACTTCATTATACTTCCGCTTATTCTCTTGTCAAATAGTTCATTGCACCTCAAATATCTGGGAGGCACCGTGGGGGGGATCTCCAAGTTTCAAAATGGACAAAACAAAGACCACATCTACATGGAGTTTACTTTGCAGTGGAGGGTGATCACAATAAAAACAAAAATGTGGAGTAGATTGAACATATTAGTTGGTGATAGCACTATGAAGAAGCCTAAAGCAGGTAACCATGTGGATAACGGTCAGTGTAAAGGAGAGTCAGGAACAGCTTCTCTAAAGAGATGACCTCTGTGCAGAGCTGAAGAAGCTGGAAGGGGCAAAAGCATCTTCGGCATCAGCGTGGACAAAGGCCCTGAAACAGGACAATATCTGTTACTGAGTGGAACTGAGACCAGTTTGTGAGAATCTAAGGAGTAAAGGGAGAGAAGCGCTCTAATAAATGAGGGTGGGGTGAGGACAGGAAGGGGGTCAGGGTCAGATTTTTGGTACATTGACAAGAAGCCATTTAGACTATTTCATGCAGAAGGGATACAATTAAACTGTTGTAAAACATCTTTTAGTGGGGTTAAGATTGAACGACGGGTGACCAGCTAGGTCATTACACTAGTTCAGGTTTGTAGGTTCAAGGTGCTCATGGCTTGGAGTGAGTGGAAGGAGTAGAGGTAGTAGAGGAGTAGAAGGAAAACAGATCTGATTGGTTTGGTGTAGCGTGTGAGAGGAAGAGAGAACATAGGGATAGGACAAAGGAATTTAGCCCGATCAACTAATAGAACTGAAATTTTCTTACTGAAATAAAATAAATCGGGTGAAGAGCAGGTTTTGAAAAAGTGGGAAGCATGTTGGATTGTAAGAGACCCTTAGATTGGGCGCCTGGGTGGCTCAGTGGGTTAAGCCGCTGCCTTCGGCTCAGGTCATGATCTCAGGGTCCTGGGATCGAGTCCCGCATCGGGTTCTCTGCTCCGCGGGGAGCCTGCTTCCTCCTCTCTCTCTCTCTGCCTGCCTCTCTGCCTACTTGTGATCTCTCTGTGTCAAATGAATAAATAAAATCTTAAAAAAAAAAAAAAGAGACACTTAGATTGAAGCAAGTATATACATACCTACTTGACATGAGAGTCAACTATCTACATTTGTAATAAAAATTTATAGAAAACAAAATTCAGTAATATAAGTAGTAGTTAGCATTAACAACTATTAGAAAAATAATAACTATTATAATAAACAATAGGATCACTGTTCTTTTAAGATTTAAAATGTTACGGGTAATGCCACTGCTTAAAGATGAAGTAAGCTTATGCAGAGTGAGGAAAGTAGTGATTTTATTACATTTGGGGACCTAAGAATATATTAATTTTTTAAAAGTTATTTGTTTTATTTTTATCTTTTGTCTTTTCATTCTAAAAGACCTCTCCTTCAGAATGAACTCAGCCTCTCTTTGCTGATTCCTCCCCATGCCCCCAGCTTTAAACCCAGATGGTTCTGGGGACCAGGCAGGGATGTCTACTGGCAAGACCAGCTGAAGATCCTGAGAAGCAGGAGAGAGTGGTGGGGCATCTGGTGAACTGTAGGCAACTGAAAGGTATAGTTGCTAGTCAGTTTTAGCCCATTATTGCCAACTGGAAAATGAGAGGATATATTCCAGCCAGTCCTTCTAAATTTAAAAGGAAAAAATAAACTTCCATATTTTAAGAAAGCATATAAAATATCTCAATGCTGAAATGTGAACTGAATTTTTAAAGCACAGTAAGATCTAAACCTAAAATGCTAAATTCAATCCCTAAACAGTTTGTAGCATCTGTTGTAAATTGGTGCCCCTACTCCTTCATAGAATGTTTATTTTCTCAGTGTTATTAGTATCCACTGAAAATTAGTTAAAAAGAAAACCTTATGGATTAAACACATTCTCATTGATAGATGGATGATTTATCCCTAGAGGAGAAACTGTGCCTGTTATCCTATGATGATAATAAAAGGAAAGAAATACATAACCAAATGGTTAACCATTCATTGAATGATTTTATGTGTCAGGTATCACCATGTTAATCTTATCTACATTATCCCTTATAAGCTTTAAAATTAATGAACCTAAAAATTAAATGGCTTTTCCAAGTAGTAGGGCTGGGCTTTGAGTAAAATTAGTTTATTTCCAAGCCCCACATATGTAACTATTATGCTGTATTGCCTCAAAGAGATGTATGATATCCAGTTTCCATAGTATTTTGGTTAAATTGTTTCACCTAACATGTAATCTACTCTGAATTTAACAATGGCAATTTTATTATTAGATTATATGTTGTTTTCCTAATAAGTTCCCCCTACTCTAGCTCTTCCTAGTAATGTAGTAAGGAGTCAGTTTCCCATAACCAAAGGCTAACATGGTGGAGTGGTGAGTACCTTTAAAGGCTTGAAGAGGTTTCCAAACCAGCTGCTTTGATTTAGAGACTTCCAAGTGCCGTTTTAATTCAATATCACCTCAGAACCTATGACATCATTAGAGTTAGGGACCTTACTTAATGGGCCTCTCTCCTTTGCTTCCTTTTTTTGTAGGCAATAAATTCTATAAACAAAGTTCTCTGGCAGATGGTAGTGCTTGATTTTGTTTACAAGTAAGTAGCTCTGTTTTCACTCAGCTTTTGAACTCAGGCTTTTCTAGGCAAGTGAGATGTGGAACAAAAATGTGGAATTTTCCCTTAAGTAAGAATGTATTCTTCCAAAAAAATTTTATAGTTATTTTGAAATGTATTATTATACCAAATACAGCAAAACACATATATGCACTAATAGTTAAATTTTTCAATAAACATAGATAGGACCTTACCACCTGGCTTAAGCATTGGAGGTTAATAGTACCTGGGATAACTGTGTGTGCTTAAAAAAATTACATCTTTCTCTTTCCCAATGACCATACTCATGCCCCAAGAGGTAACCACTATCCAGACCTTCATATTAATCACTCCCTTACTCTTTACAGATCTACAGACTATGTAGACCTAAATAATACATCATTTATTTTTTCCTATTTTTGAAATTAATACAATGGAATTATTTTGCATTCATTCACCTGTGATTTGCCATTTACTCAACAGTAGTTTTGGAGATTTAGACATGTTGATGCATGTAGTTGTACTTCATTTTCCTTCATTGCCTTATAATATTTCATGGTGTTGACCTATTGATCCATTGTATTCTGGATGAACTTTGGGGTTATTTACATTTTGTTGCTATTGTGAACAATGCTGCTATGAGCATAAATAAACATATGTATGTATGTGTGTATATACCCTGAACACATGGGCAAGAATTTCTCTAGTTTATAGAATTGTCAAAATTTCTAGTTAATGACATTCACAGATTACATGGACTATCTTCTACCCTTGCTAGCTATAGATGTTGACTTCTTTTGCTCTACATTTTCAGCAATATTAGATATTGTTAACTTATTCGGTGTGAAACAATACCTTAATTTGGTGTTAGAGTTTTCTCTGATTAATAATGAAGTTGAAGATAGTGTTTTTTTTTTTTTTTCCAGATTTATTTATTTTAGAGAGAGAAACCAAGCAAGCAGGGGGAAGAACAGATAAAAGAATCCTGAAGCAGACTTCCTGCTGAGGGCAGAGCACAGTACCCTAGGGCTCAGTAGCAAGATGCTGAGTTCATGACCTGAGTCGAAATCAAGAGTCAGCAGCTTAATGGACTGAACCACCCAGCCACCCCTGAAGATCAAAAACCATTTTCTTCTACCTAAATTATATGGTTTAGAATTTGCTTTAGCAAGCATTTCAAGCATTCAAACATTTTCAAGCAAGAATTTGCTTACAAAAGTATTTCATCCTTATCGCAAAATTATTCTGCTCTTGTTATTGAAAGATAATTTCATTGGGTATAGAATCCTGGGTTGAAATTATTTTCACTCAGTGTATTTCAGAAGATATTTCACTGTTTCAATCTTCCCTTTTCACTATTTTTGAGTCACAACTAGCCTGATGGTGTTTCTCTACATAGTCCATCCTCATGAATATATTTTTAAGACAGTTTCCTTTTTTTTTTGACATTGTACGTTTCCATCAACATGTGTGCGGTGTGCACTTTTTATTATTATAATGATTGAATTTTTTGAGTATTCTAATTTTGAGTTTGCTATTAAAAAATTCTGATAATTTCTTTTTTAATTTCCTTAAATATTCTCATTGAAGTTCTATGATCCAACTTCAGGACTTGAATTATTCATACATTCTAATGTATGCATGTTTCCTAACCTTTATTTTACTAAAATTACTTTGTTTCTTTTCTCTTTCTGCTCATTTTGAGGACTATTTTCCATCTGTGTTCTTATCACTACATCATCTCTTGGTTAATGAATCCATCATATTTTAATGGAAATTTTCTTTAAAAAAATTAAGGTTTTTACTTAGTTCTTTTTCAAATCAAACTGTTTGGGTGCTTATTTTTTATGTTTGACAATGTCAATTATCTGTGGTATTTAATAGCCTGAATCTGCTGTTAGTTGTTTCTACTGGTTTTCTCTTATGGGGAATTATTGCCTTGCACGTTTTATGCTCTTTAATCTTGAGCTACTTGTTTTCTTTGGACTTCATCTGCGTTGGTGTTGAATTTCTGTAGAGAAGGCATGCATTTGTTTCAACAATCACTTGATGCAATGCCTACCCAGAACCATTTTAAATTAAAGTAGGAATGAAATTGTTTATTTCATGGTTGGTGGGGATTCCCAATATAATCCTGTAAATTGGCAGGCTTGTATATTCTCTTGCAGAGATATTTTCTTCCTCCGCTTTGAATGAAGATCAGGGTGTGAAGCAAGTTGAGGCAACCTTGATACCTTAGTTGCAAAATGTAAGAACTCTTCAAAAAACTCTGAAACTAAATGCCTCCTTAAGAGAGGTGTCTTGCTTGCTCAGTCCCAACCCTGACTAAATAGATGCAGAGAAGTCACTCTAATGTCTCTTTTGTGTAGCACAGGTAAGCCTTAGGCTTTATCTTCTGTTTTCTATGCCCCATGCAGTCACTAACACAAATATTCAAGAGTGACCTGTAATCCTCCAGATGTAAACTGGCTTTAAAAATTGCTTACTATTAAAAAAAAAAAAATTGCTTACTGCTCCAAGTTACTCTTTTCACTTGCAATGTTTGACAATATTTTTTCACATAATATTTTGACTGGCATTTTAGTTGTTTCATTTAAGATTGCCATTCAGGCTATATCCAAGATGCCATACTCCCAGGCATAAAAATCACATTTTCCTCTATAAAAGTAGTTTGGTAACTATATTTTTGAAGTCATTCTTAAAATAAAACACTGACAAGAAATATTACCATACACTTATCATGGGATTGAAAAAAAAGTGAATTTTTTACATTAAAGGAATATAGTGAACACTTTGTGGTTCTTACCATGATTTAACAAAATCATTGTCCATATGAATAAGACTCAGTCTATTTTTTAAAACATTCTCAAAAGTAACAGAGTGGCTCTGAAACACCAATATGCTCTATGATTAATGAAACTGATTCTTCCATTTCCTCTTTTAGGAGGGTTAAAAGCAATTAAAAATGTACTTGAAAACCAAAATGAATATTGGAAAAAATATGTGAATAATTACTTGGAAAAATGTGAAAATGTGTTATGCATGAACCCTAGACCAATTCCAGGTGACCTAAATCTGGGGACATGTCTTTTGCATCCAGTGATATCGTAATTTAAAATAAGAACTATATATCTCGTTTTTGTTTTGTTTCCGGCACAAAGCTCCAAAAACCCCTGGAATTTCTTAAGTGATGAGAACCACAAAGGTGTCTTTTATGTTGTTAATGAGACAACTTGGGTGGGAAAAGCACTGAGGTAAACTGAGGATGGGGGCTGGTTGCCAGGAAAAGTGACCAGATGATTATAAGGTTGAAACCTTTAACCCCAACCATGACCTCCAAGGTTGGCAGAGGGGCTAGAGATTGAGTTTGATCACCAATGCCTATGATCTCAAAATCAATCATGCCTGCATAATGCAGCCTCCATTAAAAACCAAGAAGGGGGGCACCTGGGTGGCTCAGTGGTTAAGCCTCTGCCTTCAGCTCAGGTCATGATTTCAGGGTCCTGGGATCAAGCCCCGCATCAGGCTCTCTTCTCAGCAAGGAGCCTGCTTCCCCCTCTTTCTCTTCCTGCCTGCCTCTCTGCGTACTTGTGATCTCTCTCTGTCAAATAAATATATAAAATCTTAAAAAACAAACAAACAAACAAACAAAAACAAGAAGGTCAAGGTTCAGTGAGCTTCCAGATTGGTGACCACATATTGGTGCTGGGAGAATGGTGCACTCAGAGAGCATGGAAGCTCCTTGCCTTTTCCTGATACCTTGTCCTATGTATCTCTTCCATCTGGCTGTTCCTGATTTTTATCTTTTAGTAATAAACTGGTAATCTCGTAAGTGAAATATTTCTCTGAGTTCTGAGCTATTCTAGCAAATTAATCAAACCCATGAAGGGGATCTTTGGAACCTCTCATAGGTAGTCAGTGGTCAGAGGCCCAGTGCACAGTCTGCGCTCGTGTTTGCTGTCTGAGGTATAGGCGTGGGAGGCAGTCTTGTAGGATCCCAGTGAATCTTGTAGTGGAATCTGCTGCTATCTCTGGATAGTGTCATCATTGAGTTGAATTGTATTACATCCAGCTGGTGTCACAAAATTGTTTCTTACTGTGGAGGGAAACCTCCACATTGGAACTGGTGGTAGGGAAAAACTGTACTCTAAGATGGCCAACCAAACCAGCAAGGGAATTCCAGTCGCTGTCTCAAAGCCCTTCCAGGTTCTTCTTTCCTACTCCATTTCCCACGTACACCAAAAGAACCAAGTATGTGGAAGTAGAAGGGTATAAATCCTCCTCCCTGCTTGTGCTCAGGGCTCAGACCTTTGGAAAACAACATCCTCTGAGCCCACCAGTGTTAAATAAACCTCCAATCCTCCAAAGTCTCCGAGCGCCGCTTGGCCAGTGCCAAGTGTGGCCCGGATCCAGTCTAGGTTCTGCAACACTGGAATTGGTGATCAGAATAATAGTTGTCCTCATGACTATTTTCTTGCCTCTTAAATTATTCTTGTTGAATTGCCTGGATGAACAATGCAGCTTTCCTAAAGTAAATAATTCCTTCTAATCTTGGTGTTATTTTGCCAACAAGAGGCTAGTGTTCTAATGATCTTCTGACTATGGGCTAACAAATCTTCCTAGACAATCTAAATATTAAATTATTGATATGTTGATATTTAAAAGGATCTAATATTTCATATATGGGAAAACCAGTAACTTTGTCTAATTATAAAGAAGCCTACTGTATACACTAATTATTTTTTAAGACCAGCATGGTGACTCTTCATAGGGTCTAAATCATTCCTTTGGGACTAGTAAGTATTGACACTTCTTCAAAAGCTTACTCAACTATCAAAAAACATTTGCACTCAAAAAATCTGCTCCATGCTTTTCCAAATACAAAATACGCAAAGACCCTGCATTTTTCTATTTACTGCAGCTATTCTCCACATATATGTGTGTTTAATTTGCCTAAAGAGTAAGTAAACTTTTCCTATACTTCCTTTAAAGACAGAATCATGATTTATATGACCATTCAAAAGTTCTCTCACCACTGCTTAAGGCACAAACCTCTCAAAAGCCCTTTAATCCCCAGATTGTCAATACATCAGATCTAGTCCCAGTGAAGATCAACAAGGCTCCTCTAGTGGCCTGTTTCACTAAGGGCAAAGAGCAGGTGCAAGGCGACATTTCTGACCGCTTGGCACCTTGTTATTATTTTTATGAATAGTCAGTGCATCAGGAACTCTACAGGGATCCAAACCTTTCCTTGAGCCCAATCAAAAGATTAGTATGATTCAGGCAGAGATTGAATCTGCGAGGAAAATTGTCCATGCTGAGTTCTATTAGAAGGCGCTGCTGAGTGAGATTTGTTACTAATCACAAGGCAAAATTACAGTCTCTTGAAATGAGAATCCAGTAAACAAAATAATAAAAGTCATTTTAATTATTAAATGACAGTGTTACAAATTATATGCCATTTATCAGTGGCATAATGAAATACATTAAATAGAAAAAAATCCATATGGTCCACTCACTATAATTTAATTTTGCTTGATATATTATTTTAATGATTTTTAAAATGTGACTAATTAACAAATTGCTAATCTTCGTCAGCCACCAATATCTATATTTTAATGCAGATGTACCACTTTTGTTAACCAGTGCTTTAGTGGACTGAGGAACTCTGAAAACCCTGAAAGTTCTTTACACAGTCCATGTTATGGGTGCCTAATGATGCTAAGTGATGAATTGTTTCAATTTTAATAGAACAATCAGGGCTTAGTGTTTCCATTATCCTTTTCAACACACTTCCCATCCAAGCTATTGTTGTGTTGATTAGCGAGCATTATTTGTAAAGACTTTGTAAATTGTAAGTCAGAGATAACAGGTGATTCTTTCTTGTTATTTGAAAACCAAACATGTTTGATAATTTTTCAAGTTTGCAGAAACTATTTAAATGTCAATATCATTTTACTGAAAGAATGAGGAGTTGTTGTGCTCAGTAAAATTAGATGCAAACATGGCCACTTTCCTAATACTCCTGAGAACTGACCAAGTATAAATACTACCCTGCAATTTCTATTTGTGGTTAAATCGTTTATAAAGTTTTATCTGTCTGTCTGTGTATCTGCCTATCTATCATCATCTATTGCTCTTGTTAGGCTCCTGAATACCCCTTTTCAGGAAATAGGTTATAATTAAAAGTATAAAATGACCTATTAGTCATTAATATTTGTTATACTCATGGTTTCTGTGACAGATAGATGAAGGTCATTAAAAACATACCTCAGCTTCCAAAGCTTTAGTATTTAATCAAAACACCCTTTAAATTAAATACACCCTATTCTCTTAACATTTTAGTAAACACGTATTAAATGACTACTACATGCCAGGCTAAAGTCATTTCCACAAGATGAAAATGTTCAGTAATTACCCAGAGGAATACTCCAAAGAAATCTAATTTTTCATTACAACTGGAAGAATCGTTGTTCTAAAGAAAACAATTTTAGTAAGAAATGTTCTGATGTTATTGCATTTTATTAGATAATCTCAGAGATTAATTCAGTACCTTCTCACTGCGGGATGTTTTAGAATAGATACTCAGGGAGGAATGTCAAAAGGTAACTGTTGCACACTCTCCAATCCCTGGAAAGAGCAACATCCCATTGTCAATCTAAGACATCTATTTTTGGTGGGGATTATACTGCAGTGGTGTTGCTTAGTCTTAAGGGAGGCTGACAAGTAGAGGGTTTTTTTTTCCCCCCCTTTTGTGTTTCTATACCTTAAGTAGACAGCTGATGATTTTTTTTCCCCATCTTGTTGAAAACTCTTAAGAATGCTGAGCAGGAGTGAAGTGAACAGAATTAACTAATAGCAAAATGTTTATGAAGAAAGAAAACAGTATTACTGCCCCATCATTTAGAATGTTCCAAAGCACATTTTAGAGTTGTTTCAGTCTCCTAACTGAGGCACACAATGGAATTAACTTAGCTGATTCCACAAATCAGGTCCCTCTTGTTTTTCTTTTACACAAGAAAGGGAGAAAATGCTCTAGGCTGAGAAGTGATACCGCTGGGATGACACTGAGAGAAAGGGAGAGATTGAAGGGAGAAAATTGGATGGAAAACAGAAGGCTGAATGCAGAAGGGGAAGGAGGAAAAAGATGACATGATCACTATAACTATGTATAAGTTCCAATATAAAACTTTGAAAATTGACACTTTAGAAAAAATGTACAAGTTAAACACACCGGCAATGAAAATCTGGCCAATGGGCCTAGAAATACTGGCTGTTATTAGGTCATAATAAAAGATTTTATTCAGATTATTTTTATATTTGCTTCAGATAAAATTTAGAATAGTTTATTTCTGCAACCCTAAAACTGAAAATATGCATTCAAATGGTTTCATTGAAAGTCTGAACTATTTCATTCATTTCTTTCTTTTTTTTTTTTTTTTTTTTTAAGATTTTATGTATTTATTTGAGACAGAGCATGAGCAAGAGCTCTCAAGCCCAAGTGGGGGGAAGGGACAGAGAGGAAGAAGCAGACTCCCTGCTGAGCCTGAGCTCACTGCCCTGCTGGATCCCAGGACCCAGGACTCAGGACGCAGAGCCATAACAAGAGCTAAAGACAGATGCTTAACTGACTGAGCCACGAAGGTGCCCTTATAATTTCTTTTTAAAAAATCAACACTATCACTAGTTCTTTTACTTTTCTGACTAGGCTTTTCTGACTAGAATGCATCAAAATTGATTACTCAAATTGTTTCAAAGATAATTTTAAATATATTAGCTTTTATTTTAGCTTTTAAAAAATCATATCCAAACTACAGGACTTTAAATTTCTTTTTTGCATTTTATATTTATGTAAATACAATGTATGTGGTTATGTGTGAGCACACATCTTTGGATATTTTTCTCAAGAAGGTTTCTTTTTTTTTTTTTTAATAAGTCTACTTTTATAAAAATTTCTTTTGCATTCCCCTTATAACACCTAGAATAATGTACTAAAGGAAGTATGATTTTAAATTATTTGAAGTACATAAAACATAGGTTACGACAGGGAGTACTGAGATGGCCTCTAATATGAGCCCCAGTGTTCTAAGCACTGTATGTGAATTGCCCACAAGGTAACTGGCTTCTGATTTTGCAGACATGGAGAGGTTAGATAACTTGTTTGGGTATCATGCTAGTAACTATGAAAGCATTCTGGCACCAGGGTCATCGTTGTTGTTGTTATTATTATTTTGACAGATATATACGTATATTAAAGTATAATTGACATAAAATAAACTGCATATTTAAAAGGTACAATTTAGGGGCGCCTGGGTGGCTCAGTGAGTTAAGCCTCCGCTTTCGGCTCAGGTCTTGGTCTCAGGGTCCTGGGATCAAGCCCTGCATTGGGCTCTCTGCTCAGCAGGGAGCCTGCTTCCCTCTCTCCCTCTCTGCCTGTCTCTCTGCTTACTTATGATCTCCCTTTCCATCAAATAAATAAATAAATAAGGTACAATTTGATAAATTTTGACATATGAATGTCCCTGGGAAGATAACAACACAATCAAGATAAGGCAAGTATTCACCACTCCCAAAAGTTTCCAAATGTCTGATTGTCATCCCTTCCTTCTACCCCTCATTAACCCCTGCCTCACCCTTGGGCTCCGATAATCTCATTTGCTTATTACTGTTACATCTGCTTTCATTTTCTAGAGCTCTAACTAAGTGCATCCTGATAGTATGCCCCTTTTGTCTTGCTTCTTTTGTTTAGCACAAGTATTCTGAGATTCTTCCATGATGTTGTATGTATTGATAGTTCATTTCTTTATATTTGTCAGTAGTATCGTGTTATATGGATGGTTCAGCATTTGTTCACCTATTTGTTTGTTGATGGTATTTTGGAGATTCCAGTTTTTTTGCTACTGTAAATAACACTGCTATATATATTTGTGTACAAGTCCTTTTATGAACACATGATTTTATTTCTTTTAAGCAAATATCTAGGAATGAATGGCTGGATCATATGATAGGTACATGCTTAACATTCTAGGAATCTGTTAAACTGTTTCCAAAAGCGATTGTACCATTTTACTCTCCCCACCAGCATATATGAGAGTTCCAGTTCCTTTATTAACATTAGATACGGTAGTCTTCTTACTTTTAACTAATCTAATAGATATGTCCTAGGATTTCTTTGTGGTTTTATGAGCATTTAATAATAATGTTGTACATTGTTTCACAGGCTTTTTGTCAATAGTATATCTTCTTTGGTGAAGTACCCAAATCCTTGCCATTTTTTGTTTGTTCGTTTGTTTGTATGCTTTTGTAATACTGAGTTTTGACAATTCTTCATAGATTCTGGTATCTAAACTCAAATCTATGATTTTCAAATACTTTCTCTCAATCACTATAGTTTTGATTTTCATTTTATTAGCAGTGTGTTTCAAAGAGTAGACATTTTTCATTTCAATAAAGCCAATTTATCAATTAAGTCTTTTATAGATTATTCTTTGGTGTCATGTGTAAGAAGTGTTCATTTAAGCCAAGGTCTTAAGGTTTTCTCATACGCTTTTATTTTAAATTTTTATAGTTTCAGGTTTTACATTTAGCTCTAAGATACATTTTGAGCCAGTTTTTATCTGTGGCATGGTGAATATCTAATTCTTTCAGCACCATTTGTTGACAAGAGTATTCTTTCTCAACTTGATTTCCTTTGTGTTTCTGTAGAAAATTAGTCGTTCATGTATGAATTTCTGCATCCTCATTTGCATGTATCTATTTGTCTTTAGATTGATGTCACATTGTTTTGAGTACTATCATTTTATAGTAAATGTTTAAATCAACTAATGTTATTCTTCCAAGTTTGTTCTCTTTCAAAGGTGTTTTGGCTATTCCAGGACCTTTTTGCATTTTTCATAGATTTTACAGTATTTGTCACACAATATACAAAAAAAAATCCACCTGGGTGTTTGATTTGATTGTATGAAATCTATAAAGTAAATCAGGAAAAATTAATGTCTTTACAATATTGAGTGTTCTGAACCATAAGCATGGCTTAACTTTCATTTATATTGTTCTCTAATTTCTTTCAACAATGTTTTGTTGTTTAAAGTGTAAAGGTTTTTTATGTTAGATTTATCTTACTTCACATATTTTGATATTATTATGGATGACAGTTCAAATTTAAATTTCTGATTGTAATTAGTTTTTAGAAATACCACTGATTATTATATAGTAATCATGTAGTCGCAACCTTACTAAACTTACAAATTAGTGTGTAGTTTTTTGTAGCTTCCATCTCATTGTCTACATAGACAAACATAATAGCTGCAAATTAAAACAATTTCACTCCTTCTTCTTCTTCTTCTTCTTCTTCTTCTTCTTCTTCTTCTTCTTCTTCTTCTTCTTTTTTCTAATCTGGATGCCTTTATATCTTTCTTTCCTTATTGAACTGGGTAGAATCCCCAGTACAATTTTGAATAGAAGTGCTAAGAGTGGATATCTTTGTTTTGATCATATGGATAAAGTATTCAATCTGTAAGCATTAAAAGTTATGTTAGCTCTGGATTTATTATAAATAATTGGCTCATGTGATTATGGAGGCTGGCAAGTCAAAATCTGCAGGGTGAGCCAGCAGGCTGGAGACCAGAGAAAACTAATACTGCAGTCCCAGTCCAAAACTGGTGATCCAAAGCTGGTGATCTAGGAAAGACAGGGTATTCATTCAAATCTGAAGGCAGTCTGTTGAAGAAGCAGGAAGAGCTGATGTTGCAGGGAAAATTTGAAGGGAAATTGCTGGAGAAATCTCTTGCTCAGGGAGGGCAATTATTTTGTTCTATTCAGACCTTCAACTTATTGGATATGGTCCACCCACACAGCATGAAGAACAATCAGCTTTACTCGAAGTCCATGGATTTACGTGTTAATATTACCCCAAAATATTCTCACAGAATCACACAAAACATATTACGTTTGGCTGAATATCTGAGCACTCTGTGGCCTAGTCAAATTCACACATAAAATTAATCACCAGAAATGATCCAGAGGTAATGTTCTTAAGGATTATGCAATACTGATCCCTTATTTCAGGAAGCATACATATAATGACACTTTGATTAACATTTAATAAAGTTTATATATTTCCCGAATAGCCTTCTCAACCCTTCATGTTCTGTTAGTTGATACATGCAATCTGTTGAACTCTGTTGTCTCTACTCTCCATTCTTCATGTTTCGTGTACCTGCTATTACTTTTTTGTGACTTCCCAGTTGTGTTTTCCAAACTCTTTTTTAAAAAGATTGTATCTATTTTTGCAAGAAAGAATGAGAGCATGAACAAGCATGAGTTGGGTGGGGCGGGGAGAGGAAGGAACAGATTCCCCCTGAGCAGACTCTCTGCGGAGCAGGGAGCCCGATTTGGGACTTGGTCTCAGAACCCTGGGATCATGATCTGAACCGAAGGTAGATGCTTAAGCAAATGAGCCACCGGGGTGCCCTGTTTTTCAGACTCTTACCGCTATGTTCCTTTCTGAGAAGACAGATTATGTGGACAGAAACCATTCAGGCAACCCAAGATGTTCCTCACAAGCCTCCATTATTGAAGGTATATATAATTAGTGGGAAGGCCCTCAGAAATCACTGACCATTTTTGAACGGTTGAAAACTTCATTTTAAAAAAGATAAAATATTTATTTGTTATTTTCATAGCTACTCCTTCAGAAATATTTGAATGCACCTAACAACAATACTTCTGGAATTAGAATTTAACAAAAAAAACTGAGTTAATCAGGAACTCAAAATTAAGTGTTTGGGAAGGGATGATGTGGTGGTATATGCAACTTAATGGACATGGAGAAATTTTATTATCTATAAAAATAATCATTTAGATCTTACGGCAAGGGAAAAAAATAGCGAATCCATCCTACCAAAAATAGGCTCCTTACTGTGATAACAAAACGATAACAAAACAAAATGGGAACTTTTTTTTTTGGTCTTAGGCCAGATCACTGCTAATAATGTTGACAGATATACATTTATAAAATAAACATATAAACATAGATACTCAAATTGTATACTATAACTTATGTTTTGTGGAAAAAATGAAAATTTAAGTCAAAACATATTTTAATGTTCAGAATATTTATACATAAAAATATCATATTGGTTATGTTTCTCTGGAGTACCTTAACCAATGAGAAGAAAAATGTGTATACCATATACTGTTTTTCCCTTTATTGTTTATATAGATACATATATTCCAAATAAATACATATATATATATATATATATATATATATATATATATATATATATATATTAGCTATGTGGTTATTGAGGCTGTAAGTGTAAGATCTGCCAGTGACTTAGGAGGTTAGCTATCCAGGAACGTCGATGGCATAGTTTTAGTTCAAAAGCCAGAAGAACCAAGAAGAGAACCAAGAAGAGCCGATCTTTCAATTTAAGTTGCAGACACACAGAAGCTAATGTCTCAGTTTGAAGGCCATCAGGCAAGAATAATCCTTACTCAGGGAAAGGTCAGGCTTTTTGTTCTATTCAGGCCTTAAACTGATAGATACAGTTCAGCCCCATTATGGAAGGTAATATGGTTTACTCAGTCTACCAATTTAAATGCTAGTCTCATCCAAAAAACCTCTCACAGAAGCACCCAAGTAATATTTGATCCATAGGCATAACCTCAGAGATATTGTGGGTTTGGAACAAAAAGCGAATATCACAACAAAGTGTCTCAAATAATTTTTTAGGTTATCCAGTGCATATAAAAGTTAAGTTTACAGTATACTGTAGCCTACTAAATGTGCAACAGCATTATGTCTAAAAAAACAACGTATATACCTCAATTTAAAAATATTGCTAAAAAAATGCTAACCTCAATCTAAGTTTTCAGTGAGTCAGTCTTTTTGCTGGTGGAGGGTCTTGCCTCCCTGTTGATGGCTGCTGAGTGATCAGCGTGAGAGCTGCTGAATGTTGGCCAGGCTGTGGCAATTTCTAAAATAAGACAATGATCACATTTGCTGCATTGATTGCCCTCTCCTTTCATGAACAATTTCACTGTAGCACTGATACTGTTTGATAGCATTTTACCCATGGTAGAACCTCTTTCAAAATTGAAGTCAGTCTTCTCAAACCCTGCCACTGCTCTATCAACTAAAGTCATGTAATATTCTACATCTATGTTCTCATTTCAACAATCTTCACAGCATCTTCACCAGGCACAGATTCCATCTCAGGGAACCAACCTCTTTGTTTGTAAGAAGCCACTTCTCATATGTTCAGGTTTGATCATGACATGGTAATAATTCCATCACTTGCCCAGGTTTCTGATTCAATTTCTCTTGCTGTTTCTACCACATATGCAGTTACTTCCTCCACTGAAGTCTTGTACATCGCAAAGTCCTCCATTAGAGTTAGAATCCGCTTCTTCAAACTCCTGTTCATGTTGATATTTTGACCTTTCCCTATGAATCAGAAATGTTCTTAATGGATCTAGAATGGTGAATCCTTTCCAGAAGGTTTTCAATTTACTTTGCTCAGATTCATCAGAGGAATCATTATGTATGACAGCTATAGCCTTATGAAATGGATTTCTTAAATAATAAGACTTGAAAGTTGAAATTACTCTTTGATCCATGGGCTACAGAATAGATTTTGTGTTAGCAGGCATGAAAGCAACATGAATCTCATTGTACATTTCCATCAAAGCTCTTGGGTGATCAGGTGCATTATCAATGAGCAGTAATATTTTAAAGGAATCTTTTTTCTGAGCAGTAAGTCTCCACAGTGGGCTTAACATATTCGGAAAACCATGTTGTAAACAGATGTGCTGTCATCCAGGTTTTATCATCCATTTATAGAGCATGGGAAGAATAGATTTCACATCATTCTTAAAAGCCCTAGGATTTTCAGAGTGGCAAGTGAGCATTGGCTTCAACTTAAAGTCACCAGCTGCATTCTTCCCAAACAAAAGAGTCAGCCTGTCCTTTGAAGCTTTGAAGCCAGGCATTGACTCCTCCTCTTCAGCTACGAAAACTCTAGATGGCATCTCCTTCCAATGGAAGGCTGTTTTGTCTACACTGAAAATCTGTTGTTTAGCACAGCCACCTTCACTGGTTATCTGAGCTAGATTTTCTGAATAATTTACAGCAGCTTCTACATCAGCAAGTGCTGCTTCACCTTGCACGCTTATGATATGGGGATGGTTTCTTTCCTCTGGTCTCATGAACCAGTCTCTGCCAGCCTCAAACATTTCTTCTGCAGCTTCCTTCCCTCTCTCAGCCTTCACAGAACTGAAGAGAGTTAGTGCTTTTCTCTCAGTTAGGTTTTGGCTGAAGGGAAGGTTGTGACTGGTTTGATCTTCTACTCAGACCACTAAAACTTTCTCCATATCAGCACTAAGGCTGTTTAGCTTTCTTATCATTCATGTATTCACTGGACTAGCACTTTTAATTTCCTTCAAGAACTTTTCTTCTACCTTCACAACTTGGCTAAGTGGTGCAAGAGGACTAGCTTTGGGCCTGTCTTACTTTTTGACATGCGGGCGTCTCTAAGCTTAATTATTTCCAGCTTTTAATTTAAAGTGAAAGACAGGAAACTGTCTTCCTTTCACTGGAACTCTTAACACTCATCATAGGATTATTAATTAGCCTAATTTCAATATTTTTGTGTCTCAGCGAGCAGGGAGGCCTGAGGAGAAGAAGAGATATGGGAAGAGTGGCTGGTCTGTGGAACAGTCAGAACACACACAGCACTTATTGATTAATTTCACTGTCTTACTTGGGTGTTGTTTATAGCACCCCAAAACACTTACAGTAGTAACATCAAGGACCATGATCACAGATCACCATAATAAACAAACAATAATGACAAAGTTAGATATATTGCAAGAATTACCAAAATGTGACACAGAGACAAAAAGTCAGCAAATGCTATTAGAAAAATGTCACTGAGGGACTTTCTTGACACAGCATTGCCACAAATTTTCATCTGTAAAAACTCAATATCTGCTATGCACAACAAAGCAATGAAGTATGCGTGTGGTCCTGCCCATCACACATTCTTTGTTCTGAAATCCTGCTGTTCCCTTTCCTCAGGAAAATGAAATTCTGGGCATTCAAATAACTAAACGCATAGAAAAAATTCTGAACTCAAATCAGAGGATCAGGATTTTAGTACTTTTATGCTCTTTACTACCTCTGTGACATAAATAGAACTCATCATTAGACCATATCCAAGGCCTTTATATGCATCTGAGTGATAGGACACTTGAAAACCATGTTGTTGCCTAAGGAAATTTATGCTTTGGAAATATATTAAATTTAACACCACTAAATAGGAGCTCAATTTTTTTTTTTTTTTTCAGTAGACAACATGACTCTATTATAGGTCAGGAAGTTTAAGTCACTGCCACAAGCAAGCAAATCTTCAAGCAAGTCATCACAATATTGAAATACATATTCATTTTGGTAGAGTTGTACTATTATATTTTGCTGCTTGTTCATTTGTTGTTTACCAGTATTACTAAAAGGCACATGATAGCAAGTATTGAGTGTTTAAGAAAATAAATGGGTGAAAAGACAAAATCAAAACCACTTATTTATTAACTTTTTTTCCTTTGCATATTTGGAAAAGACTATTATTTGAAGCAAGAGTATCTATCTTAGCCCAGCTCATCGACCACTTGGAACTTAGATTGAAAACAATAGAAAAGATGGTTTGTAAGTTATATTCTAGCTCTCTTTTGAATCAAGTGTCTAAATAAAGTAAGGTGATAGAACACAAAGTAATTTTGTTTTATAGTCTGTTATGGACACCTTTTCTGGAAAAAAAAATAGTTCTAATCAATGTAATGCAAAAAGAGAGCACTGAGAAACTCATGCTTTGGATATTCCCTAGAAATCAGTAACTCTAGCTTTACAAATACATTTTATTTTCAGTTTATTCAGTTTCAGAAATGGGGCTGTTGAGAACACAAAATGTTTAGGCCCAATTTTTTTTTAAAGTATTTTATTTATTTATTTATTTGATAGAGAGGATGTGTATGAGCAGTGAGGAGGAGCAAAGGAAGAGGGAGAAGCAGACACCCCGCTGAACAGGGAGCCTGACTTGGTGTTTCATCCCAAGACCCTCAGATCAGGATCTGAGCCACCCATACACCGCTAGGTCCAACTTTTATAGCTAAGTGAATTAATTAAAATGATCTTTACCTTAAACTTTCCATTAATTTTCCCATTAACTCAAAGTACATTTATTACTAGCCAGGGTTCAAACAGAAGTCACCAATAAAATGCAATTAATGTATTTAGTTCATTTGTTTTCTCTCTGGTGTACATTCAAGGAGTAGATTTGGTCATTCTTGGGTGAAAAATATCATCTCTCTAGTAGGCAGTTTTAGCTTCTCTACCAACATTATAGATTACAACCACTTAAAGCTGAGAAGTGATCCTTATGTCTATGGGACTTCCAATTATATCGAGTCTTATCCACTACATACAACTATTTATATGTGCCTATTCCCCATGCTATTGTCCGTGGCCCATGAACATTGAGCAAGCACCATGAGGCTTCTCAGGATGCTCTTTCCACTTATTCTCAGACAGCTTGGAGTTCTTGAATTCTGTACAGCTTACCCATGAATTTCTAGCACTTACACACATCTTTTTGCAACATCTGCTCTTCCTTTGAAAAATACTTGCCTGCATCGAGCTTTCTCCATGATCTGTGATCCAACACGCCCATCATTTTGACCATCGTTCCTCCTCCTAACTTTCATTTTGCCATTCAAGGATAAACAGCATCTACTTTTAACTGGCTTGTTTGATTTTGTTTCACTTTGCAAAAATATCTCTCTTTAAGGAAAAAAAAAAATACTTAGCATTTTATTTGCAAAGCAGCATTTAAATGACGAGTAGCTTAGAATTAAAATACACAAATGAGGGTCCAGCTGGTACAAATAACAAGTTCCTGATGGAGAAATAAATGTGGAAAACTGTGCACTCAATCCTCTCCTACTGGTGAACTAAATTAACAGTGCTCACGTTTGCTGGCCCTTTTCATTCCTAAATCATTCTTTAAGAAACCTACAAATGGAGTTATAGCATCTTCACAGAAGTCCAGCAGAGCCAGCATGCTGTCTGAAGTAATGTTCTCACCTCTAGAGAAGGGAGTGGGCTTTTTGAAATTAGCAAGGTTGGCTTTGATATATTCTCCTGCCTGCCATAAAAGACTCCACTTCATCTGGCTTGTGTTCTTCCTGCCTGTCTCTGATTGATTTCATGTAATCCTGATGTGCTCTTTGTCATTGCTTTTCATGAAGCCAATTTCCTGCAGGTGGTAGTTCATTGCTTTATAATAATACAATGATATCTTGTGGGTTTTTTTTTCCCCCTCCAGTCAAGCTGAGGCATTATCTGCAGAGATTATATATATATATATATATATATATATATATATATATAACATTTCTTTTCCCTAGATAACATTTTAGATATGTCACCTCATTAAACCTTTCTAAGCTCTTTTGATAGGTTGCAAATGTTACCTTGTCCATTTGAAGAATTGAGAAACTGAGACTTTGTAAGTTACACAATTTGCCTGTAAATGGCAGAAAAAGTGTTGGGGATTGAAATGGTATTCTGGAATCAAATTCCAACTCTATTTGCATTTTCCATTGGTCAAGGCCAGACAAATTTGTTCAGGAATTTAGTCATTCCTATATGACAGAAGATACTGGGTATGTACTATTGTTCCTACTTATTCATTAAGTCAGCAAAATTTCCTAAATTCTGCCATTCTATATAGATTTCTCCTAACCTCATCATGACTCCAAAATATTCTTTTTTATTTTTTTAAAGATTTTTATTTATTCAACATAGAGAGAGATCACAAGTAGACAGAGAGGCAGGCAGAGAGAGAGGGAGAAGCAGGCTCCCTGCTGAGCAGAGAGCTCGATGCAGGGCTCGATCCCAGGACCCTGAGATCGTGACCTGAGCCAAAGGCAGAGCCTTAACCCACTGAGCCACCCAGGTGCCCTCCAAGATATGCTTTTTCACAGTACCTTATTTAGGACTCTCACTTATTGAAAACACAAGAAGCAGCCCATAACTGACATATATATATATATATATATATATATATATATATATATATGTGTGTGTGTGTGTGTGTGTGTATATATATACACACATATATATATATAAAAATTTGTTATATAATTCACATTATTATCTTACACTTGTAAAATGAGCATAAGCTGTGTGCTATCGACAGTCATATTCTGCTAATATGTATGTCTGTGGTAGAAATTCTCCTGGTAAGATGGTCAGTAACTTGAAATTCTGACTCCCCCCTAGATTACTGACACATGAAAAAAATATCACTAGTTTTATAAGATGTGTAAACCAACCCAGTCATTATTACTATGTAATAATATATATTACATATATATACATATATACATACATATGTGTGCATGTGTGTACACACATGCACATATATATAAATACTATGTAAATGAAAGCATAAACAGACCCATGTATTACTATGGGGATAACTAGTTCAATATGATACCCATTAGCTTCTGTTTTTCTGTTAAACTATATGGCTATATGATTTCTCCTTTCCTACTACTTCTCCTACTATTTCTCTTTCCTGCTACTTCTCTTGAGTCAATGTGAGTAGAAAAGCAATAATTCATTCTTTTTATCAAAAGAAACTACTTGTTCTGGGGCACCTGAGTGGCTCAGTCGGTTAAGCATCTGCCTTTGGCTCAGGTCATGAGCCCAAGGTCCTGGATCAAGCCCCAGGTCCCAGGTCCTCAGGCTCCCTGCTCAGCAGAGAATCTGTTTCTCTCTGTTCCTCTGCCTCTCCCCCTGCTCAGGCTGTCTGTCTTTCTCTCCCTCTCTCTTTCTCTCAAATAAATAAAATCTTAAAAAAAAAAAAAAGGCAAACTACTTATTCTTTATCTAGAATTTATAGAACTTAGGTGATTTTATTATAATATCTTATAGATTCTTTCTCCTAGAGCTCTAATTCATTCTATGAATTCATTTATCAGTGTATATTTATAAGAAAATTCTTTTTGTATAATCTTTTTATATAACCTTTTCTCTTTTTTGTATAATTCTTTCTGTATAATCTTAACAATTGACTATATTGATAGCAACTAAGAAAAAAATATAGACTTGTACTTTTTGTTCTACTCATTTCTACTGAACAAATAAAAGAATCCTTAACTATTATTACATTTTATTCCAATATTAATGACTGTTATGAGTCACCAAGACAGATCTTCATCTTCATGAGAAAATTTTGATTTGCTTCCAAAATATATTACTGATAAGTGCAAAGATAATACAAATGAATATTATTACTTCTCTTTTTGATGTATTATTTAGTTGGTTGGTTGTTTTCCACTGGGTTTGATTTTTTTTTATTATTTCTTATAATTATGACTACTATTACATATTACCAAAGATCAATTAGCCAATCAGTCAAAGTAACATTACCTGATATAATATGTAATATACTCAGATATCGATTTTTTTTAAAGATGAATTTTGGGAGTTATTATGCATTTGTTATTATTATGAATTACCAAAAAAGTGCTTCTATTAAGTGAAGGATTTTTTTTATTTCATATGTTAAAACTTCTTTATTTTACTAGGTTTATTGCCTCTTGTTAGAATATCTATTTTAAGAGAAGTTGAAAATGTACAGATTTCCATTTTTTAAAATTATGAGAATAAATAACATCCCATTCTAGATTATGAGAAGGTATTTTTAAAAGAAAATTTGGTGGAGAGAAGGAATCATGAGTGCAAAGAGGGCAGAAGAAGTGGGGAGAAGAAGAAAAAGTGAGGGACATTGAGAGAAAGGTCCAGTCAGAGGAAGTCCCTTTTCCTAGGTAGAAAGAAATAATTTACAAGATGAAGTAGGAGCAGCAATGAATAAAAAAGGCTAAGACTACATCGGCCTGAAACTGGTGTGTGTTCGTTCTCTTGAATAAGAAAAAACTGTCCAAGGTCATTTAAGAATTAGAGAAGAAGGAAGAATTAATTTTAACAAGGTAGAGAGAAACTTTTACTTCCCACATTTGGGACAACCTGAAGGAGACAGAACGGAGGCAAGAAGGATGGCAGAGCGAGAGTTGCAAAAGGTCAAACAGAAAATGCTTGGCATTTTTACTGTATATTAATAATAACAAATATGACCTAGATTCTCTGTGGTGTGATTTTATAATAAGATGGAGGTGAAGTATATATTACTAACTCCAGGGGATGAAATAACAAAGGTTATAATAAAAAGAAATATTGGTAGACCAGAAGTGAAGAAATTTCTCCTTTTGTTCTGTTTTGCTTACTTGGAATCTGTATTATTGAATAGCTGCTAATTAGACTCAGCAGCTGATACCCATCTGCAAACATTCTCTCTACTATTCCACTAGGATGTGGACCCAGAGATGAAGTGGAAGAGAGAACAGACATGAAATATTCCAGAAGGATAAATCTTTCGCAGTCCCTCCAGCCACAGTATCTATAAATTTGAAAGCATCAGGATTGATTGCCCTTGATCTTGGGCCACTCTCCAACATAAAGGATATCACATTGAATTTCAAAGCCTCTCAAAACTGGTAGAGCCACAGTATTCCCTGTCCCACCATTTCAATGACTTTATTTAGGAGAGTCTATTATCAAAGGAAAACATGCCCTCAGACAAGCGCAGGGAAAAGGCACCCAAGTGACCAGGCAATTCCCTATCTTTCTCTTTCAGTGTGAGATGTTAGCTCGGAGCTTGAGGAAACCTCTGTACTTTCGGAGAACACTTCTGTGAGTCATTTGTTTTCTGCCCTAGCCTGAGCAGACCTACCTCCAGCAAGTTAACCCACTAAAAAGAAAAAAAGAAAAAGAAAAAAGAAAGGAAACAAATACAATCTGTACCTGGTTTTCATGTACCAGTATTTTCACGTAATCCCCAAACTTGATTCTAAACTCTTCACTATTCCCCTGCATATTTGGTTAAAATGAATGTGAGGTGCTAACTGCTTAATGTTAATTGGCAAGGCTTGCATCCATTTTTTGCTGCTTGAGGATAGATTAAATGAGCAGGAACAAGATGAAGAGAATCTTGTCAGGCCAGTCCTTCAGTCCATCCAGTGTGTCAGTGGCAGAGAAAGTCTGCGAAGGACCTGTCAATGCCCACTCGATTTTTTAAAATCTCCTCCTATTTCTAAATTATGCCACTCACCTCCTGAAAACTTGAGATATTTAACTCATTTAGCAAAAAATACTGTTTTGTCTTAATTATTTTTTTTTTAATTTTTAAAGGTTTTATTTATTTATTTGACAGAGAGAGAAAGATCACAAGTAGGCAGAAAGGCAGGCAGAGAGAGAGGGGGAAGCAGGCTCCCTGCCCAGCAGAGAGCCTGATGCAGGGCTCAATCCCAGGACCCTAGGATCATGACCCAAGCTGAAGGCAGAGGCTTTAACCTACTGAGCCACCCAGGCGTCCCTGTCTTAATTGTTTTTAAACTGTTCCTACATCTCTTCTGATTATTAAATTGTATGCCTCTGAATTTTTTTCCAGCTTCAAAATACATCACCTAATTCTAGTATGTTGGGACTGAGCAGCTATGATCATGTTTAGTTTGTTCTAGGTATTTTTTACAGTGCATTTTTGTCGTGGAATGGATGTCACACAGTGATTGACATAACAATGGTAGTTTGTCAGTTTCATTATGATATTCTTGAGGAAAAATTAGCAAACCTATACATGGAATTTTAATGTTGAAACATCAGTTTTGTATATAAAGACAGAAAAATGTGGTTTGCTGAATTTCTACTAAGCATTTTGAAAAATTCTTGTATTTGGCAGAAAAAAGAAATGCCACTGTGGACGAGCCATTCTATATTAATTATTACTGGTAAGATACCAGCCAAAAGACTAATTATATTTCTACATTACCGATTTTCTAAATTCAAGCTTACAAATGTACCGTTTTGGTTATCATGATTTCTATCTTGAAATATGGCATATAATGTATTTAGGTTAATTGCAACATCTGTAACTTTGAAAACCATATGAAAATAAGAATGACTCTTTGTCTCTATAATTGTATTGATTTTTTTTTTTTCTGGAGTAAATAAGAGACTTTCTTGAAAAGAACCTATATTTTAAAGGGAAAGAGAGGAAGGTTTATAAACCTGCAATGGAAGACCTTATAGACTGATCTCTGAAGAGAGACACATGCTCAATAAATACTTCCCTACCATAAAAACAATTCTCTCATAAGAAAAATTCTGTATTTTTCTTTCTTTCTTTTTTTTTTCTTTTGCTGAAAGGGCTAACATCTCTGCTCTTCATAATAAGAGCACAGGCCATTATTTTTATCTTACAATCTTCTTTTCATCTCAGGTAGATGCAGGCTGATTTCATAAGCCATCATTTGAGTATGTGCATTATCATCTTCAGAACTCTGATTTTATCCATTAAGAGTATGAAAAACCTGTGGGAAGGCTTTAAAATATTTTTTCTTCTTAAAAAAATCTCTTTGAGTTCATAACTCAGCAAGAGCTTAATTAAAACCAATAGGGACGGGGTGCCTGGGTGGCTCCGTTGGTTAAGCTTCTGCCTTCAGATCTGGTCATGATCTCAGGGTCCTGGGATTGAGTCCCACATCAGGCTCTCTGCTCAGTGGGGATCCTGCTTCTCTCTCTCTCTCTCTCTCTGCCTACCTCTCTGCCTACTTGTGATTTCTCTCTCTGTCAAATAAATGAATAAAATCGTAAAATGAAACAAACCAAAATAAAAACCAACTGGAGTATTAAAAAAAAAAAAAAAAGATTTATTTATTTATTTGAGGGGGAAAGGCAGAGGGAAAGAATCTTCAAGCAGACTCTGTTGTGAGTGTGGAACTGCCATGGGCTCCATCTCAAAATCCCAATCATGATCTGAGCCAAGATCAAGAGTTGGATGCTCAACTGACTGAGCCACAGAGGTGCCCCCTTATGGGGAAATTTTTTAAAACATGTTTAATGCAAACTACCAGTTTTGTTTTTCTAGAGCCCCCATTTGTTCATCCCCCTCTTTCCTTCAAAAAGCACTTAGTGAGGGGGTACTAAACGACAAGACAATATAGGGCAGTAAGTTGCATTATTGAGCAACAGAGATATTAATCAAAAAGTGATATTAAAACCAGGCAAAAGTGACCTGCCTTCTCGAGGCAAGTCCTTACCAGCAGGCTCGGGACTGCAGTGCTCTTCCTGAGCTGGCCAACTTGAACCACAAGAGTGATTACTGAGGCTGTAATAGTTGTTCCTTACAGGTTATAAGTTTCCTTTCTCATGTCTCCACATGGTTGTTCATCTGCAATGAAGAACTTATTTTATTACATCCATTTTGCCTCAAAAAAAAAGCAGATGTTTTCAATACCATTATTGGATAAATTTTGGCTAAAAGAAGCCAAAACAAATCCTGCGATTGATCTCTTTGAACTTCTGGGCCAGGGTCACAGGGCTCTGGGGCTTCTCTTGGTGGTAGGAGGGTATGAGCTCATCTTTCAGAGTGCCTTAAGCTCCTTTAGGGGCGCAGAATACCATATGGTGCACAGAGAAAGTGCTGAAGGAGTGACAGGTAGTGAATCAGTGTTTCTAAACCTTGTCTGATTTTAAAAGTCACTTGGGGAGACTTAAAAGCACAGATTCCTGAGTCTCCCCCAGATCGCCACATCTTCATCTCCTGGGATGTGTCCACAAATCTGAATTTTTGCAAGATCTCCAGCTGACTAGATTGATCAGGCATGCTTGTGAAACACTAGTACAGGCAGACCTGAGAAGTGGTCTTAAATGCTTTCTGTGGGAAGCATACTTTATAAATAAACATTTTAAAATTTGTTAGAACTGATGCACCTCAGATTGGAAAGATAGGATTAGGCTTTAAATGATCCCAGTAGAGTTTTAGCAGCTTGAAACTGAAATCAAGTCTATATTGCTTTGACGTTTCCTATGCGATAGGTAAGTACCAATCATTGTACTTTCACAGGAACTGACACACAGAGCCATCCTCTTTCCCATCTCTACTGAGAAGGGAGGAGTGTAGGGTTGTGAGGGTTCTACAAATTAAATGGTGTCCCCCACAATTTAAAAGAAATGGCAATTAATTCAAATCTGATGAAAAGTCAAAATGCAACTCATCTATTGCTGTGAGCTGGGTGAAATAAAGTCATTTCTGGTAAATATTGTTCTATTTTATTTCAGTAAAACAAAAATGATTTATAGTTTAGAAAAGGATTTTGCAAAATACATGGGGGAAAACCCCATATCATATACCCAAATCCTGCCAGGAAGGATGTTTATTTCAATTAATATAGTTACAGTGTATTCCCTTTAATGAAAGTTATTTGGTCCCTTCCAGATAGAAAAATAAAACAAAAGTCCCCAGTCCACTGTCTGGGTAGAAAACTCAAAAAGTTTGTTAATCTGAGTATAGTTTGGTTATAAAATATGTGCTTCCTTGCAAATTCCCTTGAGATGGGGAAATATCAATTTTAATAATTCTTTCTTTGAAAAAAGTTGATAATTGCTGGACACAATACCTTCAGTTTTAAGAATCATGTCATGTCCTATCGTAGTTGGTTATACCCAAATGCATCAGATAAAAATTGCTCTTTCTGATACATTTTGAAAAAATATTCATGACTTTCTGTATGCACATATTTCCCACTGTACGAGATTTTACAAAGTTTAATAACTTTGTTCCTATTGCTACTATCATAGACTATATTTTTTTATCCTTTTCACCTTTTTATTATTTTCCTAAGACTTTATTAAATCTGCCAGTCTTCATTTCAATTCAAGTACTATTTATTGAGGTTGTGTTAAGTATCAAGACACTGTTAAGACCTTGGGACACCATGAGGAGTAAAACAAACCCTCAAAGTACTTTCTTGATGCTGCTTCAAACTGAGAAAAATATTTCATGTTCAAAAGCTTTTGGCTTTATACACGTGAAAAACCTTGTCATGATAGGAACTTAGCATTGAAAAGAACACTTTAAGGTCAACACTAACCCTTCAACAGACGAATGGATAAGGAAGATGTGGTCCATATACGCTATGGAGTATTATGCCTCCATCAGAAAGGATGAATACCCAACTTTTGTAGCAACATGGACGGGATTGGAAGAGATTATGTTGAGTGAAATAAGTCAAGCAGAGGGAGTCAATTATCATATGGTTTCACTTATTTGTGGAGCATAACAAAGAGCATGGAGGACATGGGGAGTTAGGAGAAGGGAGTTGGGGGAAATTGGAAGGGGAGGTGAACCGTGAGAGACTATGGACTCTGAAAAACATTCTGAGGGGTTTGTAGTGGGTGGGGGTGTGGAAGGTTGGGGGAACCAGGTGGTGGGTATTAGAGAGGGCACAGATTGCATGGAGCACTGGGTGTGGTACAAAAACAATGAATACTGTTATGCTGAAAATAAATTTTAAAAATTATTAAAAAAAAAAAAATCAACACATGAAACCTATATCTACTCCTGAGAATTTGTCCAACCCAGACTTGAAGAACTTCCTTCAATAGGGACTCCTCCTTTAAGAAAATCTCAGCTGTTACTAAATGAGTTCCAATTTGGAGCCATGATTGATTCCCTAATATGCTGACCATCAGTGAAGTGGCTCATTTTAAGTAGCATGGACCAAAGCATCATCTGTCCTTGATTTCTGACTTCACGAGCATGTTCCATAAGCATCTCCTTTTGTCACTTACTGTATTAATGTATTATGATTTTTATGATATTTTACTTCTTTCTGTCACCTTTAGTAATAATCTGTTTATTGATTATTATACTTTTTTCTTTCTCCATTTACTGTTTTCTAGTATCTGTTGGAATGAATAATTATATTTTTATTATTCATTTTCTCCTTTACTGGTTTGAAAGTTTTGTCTTTCAATTTTATCCCTTTAGTGGCTATATTTCTTTCATGTATGAGCTTCATAAGAGAGGTAGAATATATCTCACTTCCAAAATCCACTATCCACCCTCCGTTTCCAGTAGAATTTTTCTTCTATCTTATTTTTGAAACTCCTACATCAAACTGAAAAGCAAAGAAAACAATGAACAAGGTGAATATGCAATGTAAGGAATGGAAGAAAATATTTGCAAACCATGTATCTGAAAAGGGATTAATTTCTGAAATATATAAGGAAATTTTAAATTTCAACAGTAAAAAGTAAAAATGAATAACTCATTTAAAAAGTGGGCAAAGAACTCGAATAGATATTTCTCCAAAGGGAAATGTAAATCAACAACACAATGAAATGTCACATCACACTTTTAATATAGCTGTATCAAAAAAAAAAAAAGTTGGTGGAGATATAGGGGAATTAGACTCTTGTGCATTGTTGGAAATATAAAATGGTACAACTTCTATTGAAAACTGTATGTAGATTCCTTAAAAAAATAAAAAATAAAGCATCCTTATGATCCAGAAATCCCATTTCTGGTGTATACCGCTCGTCCCAAATTGAAACTCAAGTCTTGCAAGGGTATTTGCTCCCCATGTTCATTGCAGCACTATTTACGATAGTCAAGACATGGAAGCAATGGAAATGTTTATTGCAGATGAATGGATAAAGAAAATGTGGTATATACATACAACGAACTATCATTCAGCCTTAAAATAAAGGAAAATCATGTAATATGTGACACATGGATAAACCTGGGTGATTGGGGTGCCTGGGTGGCTCAGTGGGTTAAGCCTCTGCCTTCGGCTCAGGTCATGATCCCTGGGTCCTAGGATCGAGCCCCTCATCGGGCTCTTTGCTTGTGGGGAGACTGCTTCCTCCTCTCTCTCTCTGCCTGCCTCTCTGCCTACTGTGATCTCTCTCTGCCTGTCCAATAAATAAATAAATAAAATCTTAAAAAATAAAAAAACAACAAACAAACAAACAAACAAAAACCTGGGTGATACTACGCTAAGTGAAATAAGCAAGTCACTGTAGGACAAATACTGCATGATACCACTTACGTGAAATCTATAAAGTAGTCAAACTCATAAAAAAACAAGTAAAATGGTGTTTGCCAGACCTGGGGGAAGGGAACAAGAGGGAGTTATTATTAAAGGTGTGTTAAGTTTCAGCTGTACAAGATAGATAAATTCTAGAGATTTGCAGTACAACATCGTGCCCATAGTTAATAAAGTCTGTGTACTTCAAAATTTTGGAGGGAAGATCTTGAGGTAAGTATTTCTTACGATAATATACATTTTATAACTATAAATTATTATTATTATTATTTTTTAATTTGGTGACTGGTTTTACTAAGCAATGCTTATCTATTTACTCTATACCATCTCTTTTTTCTGGTTTTTAGTTTTCCTTAACAATTCTTTCAGAGAGGGTGCAAGACTAGTAAAATGCCAATTTTTTGTTTGAAAATGAATATATTACAATTATTGTTACTTAATGTTTTGTCTGGTTGGTCTTTAATGTTTCAAGATACTGACGGTATTTTTCATTGTCCTTTGCTATTATTGCTGCTGAAAATTATGCCATTATTCCAATTGCCATGCCTGTGGAGTCAACGGGACATTGCTTTAGTGACCCGAGATTTTTCTTTTTTTTCCCTTGACTTTGGTGTTCTCCAACTTCACAACAAGTATTTGAGTATAGATTTGTTTCTATTTACCCTCTCAGGACTCCATTTGCTTCTGTAATTTCTTACCTTACCTTTCTTTTCAATGATTACTCCTAGAAAGTTCTCAGCAATTTCTTATCGAATACCGTTTTTCTCTATTCTCTTTTCTCTATTCTTCCATATCCTCTTAGAACTCTATTTTCTCATTCTTCTATCTTATATCGGTCCTATATTTATGGTGCTTTATTCTGAGTGATTTCCAAGGAACTTTTTTCTAGTTTACTAATTTGCTTCTCAATTGTTTGTCTCAAGTGTTTGTCTATTTTACCATTTTGACTTGACTATTGTTATATTCAGGTTTATATTCAAGTTTTGGGAGAACAGTTACAAGATGCCTCCAGTATTTCTCATCTTTGCAAAACATTTTATTCACAAAGTTTCATAATTTGTCTTTGGCAGTTCTTTCAGATAATTAATACAGTTGGCAATATTCAAGAGAAAACCAGACATTGACCCGTTAAAGGTTTTATTTATAATCTATATATGTTAGTGAAGTTTTTGAAATAATTATGGAAGTACAGGGAATTTATTTGGGGTTAATGCTAAATGTAGGTCCCATGCTAGTCATTAACCCTCAGGCAATATCTCACTCCTAGGTCATTACTGTAATTATAAAGCAAATATTTAAAAACAATATAGACATATTAGTATATATGTATTTTGTACTTAGGTGGCATTATCATAATTGGTGTGTGCAGGGGATTTCTGGGAATTTGTGATTAACTCATCACTTAAAATCTGTTGATTAGATTATCTTTCACTTTCAATTCACATTATTATAATTAACTTGTACTTATAAGGACAGTTGGAATAGTGTAAGAGTATCAGAAGTTGCTTTTAATTATAAGCTTCATATTGTAGCTAAATTGGAAGTTTACTGTTAAATTGGAAACATATTATTAGGAACATCTCATTCTGATCAAGAAAACTGCATTGTGCCATTTATGCTAATCTTGTGGAGGTACGGATGTTAAAGAGGAAAGAAATTGATCTGAAAATTATACCTGTGTCCCAGTAAAACTATCTTATCTTGGACTTACTTTAGATACAGTGACAGCTACTGGGTCTTTGATCGGGTTTGAAGTTCTCGCTCTGACTCCTGCTACCATAGTTCACGCTGAATCAAGTCAGCAGAGCCACCAGACAAGCTCTCCTTTTAAATTGCTCCATAAGGCTGAGCTCTGAGTGATTGCTATATATAAGATCTATCATTATTCCCACCAAATAAACCCCCATACCCACTTCCTACCATTCAGTCTGTGCTTCTGTTGCCTTCTGATGGGTAATTTTTAGCTTTTCTCTGACACTCAGCCTAGTGTTTCCTATGGGTAAGCTGGTGCTTATGTTTGTATGAATTTATTATATATTTATATTAATATTAGTGACATTATCTTCAAGTTGAATAGTTTGAATTCAAAATAACTAATAAATTTTTGCTGTTCATTCAAATGACATGAATGGTATAAACTGTATAGGTCTTAGTGGTCAATTGAACGAACAAAAGCTTTGACCTGATGATACCCTGAAAATAAGCCATACACGTAGTACTGAGACAGCTCTGATTTTATTTGAACCTTATCTCTTTTAGAACCCCACAATCATAAATTATCAAGGAAAACCAGGAATTTAGAAGAACCCTAAGAAAATGCCACAAAAGGCTATCAGATTAGGTCTAGTGGACAAGAATTGTCCTACTGGACAATTCAACTAGAACAAGAAGCATGGTGGACTGGAAAGAGGTTGGTCACTGAATTTATATATATGTAGAAAATAGAGACAGAGAGCATGGATTAAATAAATAGACAATATCAAGGACTTTAAAAATTGTTTCTATTTCAAGGGATTGGAGGACCTTCACCATTGTGGTTTTGTGATTTCAGTTTTAATTTTTGTGCATTTATTCTTTAAATAAATGGGCCATAGTTACCTTGGTTTTTGGAAGACTAAGTTTCTGGCTCTACTGTCCCATTTAAACTAACCCTAAGTTTGGGGCACCTGAGTGACTCAGTGGGTTAAGTGTCTGACTCTTGATGTCAGCTCAGGTTATGATCTTAGGGTACTGAGATCAAACCCAGACTAAAACAATAAATAAAATAAAATAAGATATAAAGTAAAATAACCCCGGGTCCCAGGATCAATGAAGTCATGATCTAAATTTTCTCTGTGTCCACAAAAAAACAGAACAAATTTATTATAGTCAACACCAACAGATTTAAAATACAATGACCTCAACTGGAATCATGTTTCTGCCCCCTACAATCTATGGGATCATGGGCAAATCACTCAATTTTTTAATCCTTTCATACATAAAATGGTGATGATAACAGATAATTTGTAGAACTCTTAGCAGGTTGGTGAGATAAGTGACATGCAGTACCTTATGAACTATAAAAGTATGTTTATAATTCTATACACTTTATGAAATGGAAGGACAATCCATGGAATAAAATATTTAGTATTGTACAAAGGGAGGAAGTGAAAGGGTTGTTGTACATTGTCCACATGAGTCTGCAGAAGCTTTGGAAACTTTTTCTCTGGAAGTCAAGTACCATGTGGTAAATCACCATCTTTTGGGGCTGGTTTTAATGTGGCAAAGCTAGAAGGACTAGCCAGTTTTTCAGATTCCTTTCCAGCTTTATTATTTTTTTGTATATATTTAATAACATAAAGATATTTTAATTTTTCCTCTTTGAAAGTAGTTATTATTAAAGACTGTGAATTAGTAAATACTGTAGTGGGAGTGCCTTGGTAGAAATAACTTCTGGAATGTCATTTTTTTCCTTTTAAGTTGTTTTTCATATCTAAGTTTTACATAAATACAAAAAGAATTATTTCCAAAATACTGAAATCTATAGATTGCTAGAAAGGAGACGTAATGAAAGAAATACACTTTTGTTTCAACCAGTTAGGGTGGGCAGACTCATTCTCATTGTGATCTCAAGCCAGAGCTATGCATTAGCCAAAGCTTCTCCCAGCCATTATTGTGGATATAGAATTTCAGTAAGATTTAGGTAACACAATGAAAGGGACAAACCTGACCAAGTATCTGTCAGGGTCATATTGAAATCCACAACTTCCCAAGACACAAACTGCAATTCTGCATAGTTCGTTTCCCACAAGAATACCAGCTTCAATACCACCATCCGGGATGGGTGCTGGTGAGGAAAGGGACACACATACTTTATCTAATATTATTGTTTACTAGTATGAATATTAAATGTCCCCCAAGGTCTTCAGCTTGAATCCTAGAGCTTCCAGTTCCTTGACAGACATTATTTCTTCTCCCTTACAAGTTGCTGCCTCCCAAATGTCGTGATGCTGCTACTGCACCATCTCTTGCTACCATGGTGCTCCTTCCATGAACAGCTCTGTCAATTCCCAGACTGACTTGTGATCCGAAGTCAGGCATACACCTTTCTCCAGGGTGGACAAGGTCTCGTGTCCAACCTCATAGGAGCTGCATGCTGCAGCTTTCCTGAATTCTGAGTGTCCTGTTGAAGGAAGCTCAAGGAATTTTCTTTGGGTTGGGTCTTTCCTGAATTCTGAGTGTCCTGTTGAAGGAAGCTCAAGGAATTTTCTTATTGAGCTTCTACCTTGTGTTTTGCATAAACTTCTGGCCTAACAAGGTAAAATGTCTTCGGAAAAACAACTCCCAAATTTTAAACTCCTTTTCTATATCCTTTCCTCTGGGGGATATTGGTGGGATCCACTTCTCTTTTTTCCCCCAGCATGGGTTAAGGCCTAGTCAAGGCCTATTGTAAAGCCTGGCCTGTCCATTACAGTTTTGCTCTACTAGGTCTTCATATCTGACTCCCTCACTCCAAACCACCTCACTGCCTCTTGTGTTCAGAGTAACTCTTTACATATGTTTCTACTTACTCTAAAAATTTATTGATTTATTATTCTACATTTGCTTGTTCAGGGATACCTTGCTTACCATCAATACATGATATCTAATTAATCATGTCCTACTGTCTTCCCAGGAAACTTGCTGCAAGATCCTTCCCAGGAAACTTGCTGCAAGAGGTGTTCCTTACTACCTTATTTGTTACTATTTCTGATTTAGCTTAAGAATCACTTTTTTTTTTTTAAAGATTTTATTTATTTATTTGACAGACAGAGATCACAAGTAGGCAGAGAGGCAGGCAGAGAGAGAGAGAGAAGGAAGCAGGCTCCCTGCCAAGCAGAGAGCCCGACGCGGGGCTCGATCCCAGGAACCTGGGATCATGACCTGAGCCGAAGGCAGAGGCTTTAACCCACTGAGCCACCCAGGTACCCCAAGAATCACTTTTAAATTACACAAATAAAACTTATTTTTGATTATATTGATTTAATTATTAATTTAATATATATTAATTTAACACCTGCCAAGTGCCTGGTGCTAATTCACAAATAATTTTTTTTTTTTAAAACAACCTTGTTTCCCTTCATAATGTAATTTTATAAAATTAATGAATCCACAGTTCTGTATAAAACCTCTAGTCCATGGGATTGAAGTTCACAGTAAGTGTTCCCTCCCAGCCTCACCCCAGAGCACATATGTCTATCATAACTGATATTTTTAGGTCTCCACTGACACCATCAACAGTTAAATGGCCCTTCCTTGGTATTTGCAATTGCAATCTGATGAAATCCTGAAACAGTTTCACCAACTGTTTTTTTAAGAAAATTGTCAACAAGTGATTAATTGACTGATTGCTTCCAACACTTACTTTTTTTTTGCCCCCAGATCTACTGCACAGGATGGTAACAAGTGGCAAAATAGAGTAGGGCAGAAATGGTGTCAGACTGGGATGTGATATTGCAATTTTGTTGATGTCCCAGTTCTGATGAAAGAATAGTTTCCGTATTGAACTTGACAATCTTAATTTTCTCTTCTCTTGCCAAAATTACACACACAATTTTAAGGGTGGGGGGTATCTTCAGTAACATTCACCTTAGCATATAAGACCCATTTCATTTTCATTTTTACTTTCTGGCTTGCTTTTGGAAGTACTTAAAAGAATCAGAAGTATTTAGAAAAAGTTTCTGTGCCCAGTTATTCTACGCTATTTTGTTAGCTTTTCTCATTATAGTGTAACCTTTTGGGCCTTACCCTAATAGTGATGGCTATTCCAAATAACTCCATTTGCTTAATATTATACTTCTATAACTAAGGTTACATGTGTTTTCCCTCTGACAACTTTAAAAACATTTCTTTAGCAGACCAGTATATGATATTCAAGAATTCTGAAAATTAGGTCCTATAAATCAGTTTTCATCAGTATGCCCTTTCTATCCTTTGTCTCTGGTTTAAGAAATCATGACTATTTCAATATGTTTGCTTCTGATTCCATGCTACAGTGTCATTTCCAATGAACAAAGGAAGCAGGGTACTAGGCAGATTGGTTACATTTATTTAAAGAATGACTCAGTTGATTTTTCTATGAGTATAAAATAAGGTTTCTGTGGCTAATTTAATGACTAGGTACAAAATACACACATAATCATGCCCACCCCCACAACACACATCCGAGGAATAGGCACCTAAGTTTTTACCTGAATACAGAAAGAATAAATATAGATCTCTGAAAGCAAAGAAGCTCATGGTGAACTCCATTACAAAAGTCACATTATTCTAACATAAAATAGAACTTGACATTTGGCCTAATTATACTTTTCAAATCTTTAATATTCTGCTTATCATTATGGATATTTAAATAAAGAAAACTACTCTGATACCTTTTGCCCTTTTTATGTTTCACAGTCTTCTTTGAATTAAAGAGGAAATTAAAGTTTTCTCAAGTAGAAGTTTTAATAGATAGATGAATAATATATAAAATTAATAATGCTAAACTTCCTCCTAATATTTTAGAGCCAGGACATTTTCTATTTTTAAGAAAAGCATCTATTACTTTTTCCAAAATAGCTTTTAAAGAGAATAGAGTAAAAAATGAGTTATTATGATTCTAGACAACTTTGAACTTTGACCTATGCAATCCTAATTACCTAGAAAAATTCTAGAACTTTCTTCATCTTTTTCTAAATATGGCTTAGTGTTATTTTAACAGATTTACACAAATCAGAGAGTAAAGTGCCTTCCAATGATTCACCTCATTGGACTTGGTTAAGTGCACAGGGAAATACTACATTTCAGACTGTCAGTTTGATTTATATAAAAGAACCTAGAGTCACTCACTTAGGGTTTACATTAACTAGACAGTCAACTGAGATCAATGATTTTGGCATTGTAGAATTCTACAATGTTTTGTCTAAATGTCTAAATTTCTATTTGTTTTAGAGTTACTAAAATAAAATTTCTCTTTATATTTCCTTTTCCAGATTTTAGTTTTTAATTTTTTACCATATGATTTTATTATATACAGAGCACCATTCTATAAAATTTGTAATTTGGGTAATTTTTATTAAAAATAATAATTTAGATATAATAAGATCAACTAATGAGTGGCTTATGTGATTAAATCATAACACATTTTCTTTAAACATGAAGAAATTATTACAGTGATTAAGAAGTTGGTAAACATTGCTAGGCTCAACCAGGTAAGAATGAAGAGTGATTTTTACCTCAGAGGTATAAACTAAATGAATTCACACTCTGTATAATTGGGCATTTATTAGTTTAATACACAGAAACAATAGATTAGTATAATTTTTGCTTGGTTCAGTTTTAAGGTAAAAACAAATTCTTGTCCTGAGGAACTCATTCTTTATCATGGTTTAATTATTTAATTCTCTATTATGCATGCTCATACTAATCACTAATTATTTATTATAATTTGACGATTTCTAATTTAACTTTTCTTATGAAAACTGTACCTTAAACTCAACATACCTACACTTATACTTAACATCCTCTCCTACACCTAAACCAGTATCTTCTACTATCCTCATTGTGTGCTTGGTTCACCTTTGTGTTCCCACCCTCTACGGCTTGAAACTTTAGAATCAACGCACCTCTCCAGAGTATATAAAAATTTGCTAAGACTTACAAAATGTTTCTCTAATCCATCTCTCAAATGTATTTCCTCCATCCACTACTCCCCATTTCCACTGCTTCTTCTTCAGTTTCTCCTTTTATTGACTACTACAAAAAAAATTAGTATCCTCAATATTGGTTTTACTTCATTATATCAATCCTATATCATACTGTCAGATTAATATTTTTGAGTCACAGTTCAGATGTATAAACTTGGGTCTTTACGACTATGCCTGAATGTACACACCATTTTGTGGCTTATACAATGGTTATCATAGTCCTTGCACATACTAAGCTAATTAATAAAGATACCTCAAAAGAATATGTGAATGAATGAATAATGGAATGAAGTTTCTTCACACTAATACTTTTGATTATATCATAGAGATAGATATATGACATACAATCCCATAAATGCAAATGTAACAGGATCCCTTAATGTTTTGCGGTTTTTTGGCCTTGTTCTCTGTTATGTGCCACCATTGAATATTAACTTCTTCATATTCTTCAAAAATCAAATTAAATTTACCTTTTCCTTGATATTTTCTAAGATTATTGCAAACAAAGTGAAACTTTGTACCTTAGTATTTTCCTTACAGTGTATATTATCACAGTCTTCCTTGAACCATTATTTAGGTATGTAATCTGAGTGTCCTCCTTGTACTAGTTTTATACATAATCATATTGACAATAATTTCTGGATTCTACTTCTGAGCACTCACCTCACCACTACAAAAATGGGAACTGTCCTGCAAAATCACTACTCCAATTATATTTCTAAATGTCCCCAAAGATGTGTACAAAAAACTTACAGATGAATCTAGTGCATTCCCATTCCCAGACAATATTAGATATGATCTGCCCTTCAATGTACACTTATGATCACTTGAAGAAGCCCACTCTCTGTTGCCGATTTTGAGAATGATAGTGAGTATATATTTCAGCTTCTCAAGGCTCTCAAAGTTTCTGATCTCCAGGAGTCAAATTAATGGAGGGTCTGGAGCCAAAAATGGAAAGAATGGTCTCTCCCTAATTCTGGGCTTTGCTTATTTATATCTGAGCTTTAATAATACAGTGATGTTCAAGTACAAAGCCTCTGATAATACAGTGATGTTCAAGTACAAAGCCTCTGTGTGTAAAAACACACTACTTTCTAATAGCCCTAACACACTCACTGCAAGAGAACACTCCCCAACAAAGGCAAGATCAGCTGAGCTTTTTCTAAACAGGATTATTTTCTAGGACAAACATATCCTTGTCTGGAACCTGTCAGGGTTCATGCCATGCCATAGGGAAACCCAGAGCCTCCTGAGGCTCACCAAAACTGCTTCCCCTGATTTTCTTTCCAGAAGATGAGGTCCTTATCTCCTTCCCACAGTGTCAGCTTGTTTCAGGATATTTCTCATACTGACTTCACCAATCAGTTACACCCAGATAGAGTAATCCTTAATTTATTAACCTGCTTTGCATTTCTCTGTATCTCAATGTTTTTTTTTTTTTCTCTAAAGATTGTATATGAATGGATGACTATTTCTAAATTAATGTATCATTTCTATGATCCATACTCTTTCTCTATTGTTCATTATGCTCAGCCCTGGACCCTCCTAATTTTTTCTTTCACCATTTTAGCAATGTTTTTGTCTCCTCCCGTTCCCCAGTAGACCACATCTTCAGGCACAATAGCCTTATCATTGTTCAGTACTTGAAAGGTAAGCCTCTTCCACTTCTCTCTCCAGTTCTCCAGAGCGTTCATGAATGCGCTTTCTCTTGCCAGAAGTGTTCTTCCTTCTTCCTCCACTTGACCCAGTATCTATTAATCTTTGTTCTGTAAGCATCGTCTTCTCTGTTTTGCCTCTATTAAAGCCACCGACTGCTTTTGATTTCTTACCATAATGCGTATATTTTATACTCAGAATGAAAAAGGAAACGCTGTGACAGGGTTTACACTGTCTGTTTCTTTCATATTGATTGTGTCTTACAATGGGATAATAAGTTTATTGAACTGAATGGGGTCAAACCATGATGAACTGACACCTGAAATAGGTATAGACCAACTCCTGGTCTTTTTCTCAATGCCTTTCCACCTAACTGTCCATTCATCTTGAATATACTATCCCCCTACTCTAGTTAATTACAGGAATGTTTGCCTTTTCATCTCAAACTATCATAGATATTTGCCCTCAGGGCATCCTTGCAGCTACCTATTCCACTGGCCAGATTGCTTTACAACTGTTGGCTCTTTAACTCTTTTTCCTTAAGGTCTGAAATTTTTAACATCAAGGACTGTTTTTTTGCCCTTGAACTTCCCAGGAAGTAGCAACATATGTGGTAACATAGTCCATACAAGATATGCATCCATCTTTTTCCCAATGCTGAATGAAAATAAGGTATTTTGTATTGTATTGTTAGATTGTATTATATGCACTATATTAATTTACTGCATTATAATGCATTATTTTGCTTTTTTATTGTGGAGTAAATTTTCCACTTTCTATGTCAAACTCAGAGGAGTGGCTTTAATAAATGAAACTTCATGACAATGTAGAAGGGAAAGTGAAGAGCAGATCATGAGGATAAGTGTAGCTCTGTGTAACTGTTTTTTTTGTAATATCCCACAGCATGCTCCATGTCTTCAGCATAGCCTCTTCATTGTACAATAGTTATTCGAACAAATTCCCAAATACAGGCTTTAGCAATGAAAACGAAACAGATTTCTGATATCTCTTATTTGGGAAATTATCCTAGAGTGGGGGTGTTTATAGGCAGGTAAATATCATATTTCATTTTTCCCAGACATTGGCAGCAGTGCAGAACATAAGGAATGTGTCCAGGGCCCGGGGAAGTAAGCTTAGGAGAGTATTCCTGGCATCAGATGCTGACCTGGATGGCAGCTGGGAGATCATCAACAGTTTTGGTCAATAGTTGGTTTTAAGAATAATAGCAGGATATGCCAACAGATAGGAAGAAAGGAAAAATATTGACCCCATGTCATGTAATTCTCAGAAGTCCTGGAATGGAAAGAGGAAGTTCACTTCTGATACCTGTGCTTAAAAATGATAAGCTACCCCTTTTCTTCAAGTTTGAAAACGTATCAAATCAGAGGATTGAGGAGAAGAAATGATTAGATTTTCATTTCCCTCACTGACTCTAGAATCATACTGTTAGTTTCCTAGGGCTTCAGTGTTAAAGTCCCACAGATTAGGTAGCTAAAAACAACAGAAGTGTATTGTTTCACAGTTCAGGGGGCCCAAAGCCTGAAAGCAAGATGTTGACAAAGCCATGCTCTGGGGGTTAGGATTTCAGTCTATCTCTTTTTTTTTGGGGGGGGGGGGTCGACACAGTTTAATTCACAATAGTTAAAAATCAATGGAGTCGGTTTTCCCACTGAATTTATAAAGTTCCAAGGTTAATAGTGATATGCATATTCAACACTTTCAGCTACAGATACAAAGGCTGTATAGCCATGCAAGGGAGCCATGTTGATGAAACTAGGGTTCTTTGGGAAGAACAAGTTTTCATATTCTAGAAAGTTTGAGGAATAGGAGGTTCTGTATTTTACCTATCTCAGTGCTATGGAAGGAATATACATTCAGCAAATTATTATTGAAATAATACTTCTTCAGATTCATATTGGCCATCTTTCTCATATCTCTTTCAGGGCTTAAGAAAAAAGAGATCATGCTGAAACTATGACATCTTCTGCCAGAAATAACTTCATATAAAGTCCTCATGACACCAAACAAGAGGTTACTATGGGAAGACAGTTCAAAATAATAAGATTCTCAATCTAAGAACAAATGAATAACGTCTATGCCGCTTTCATTACTTTTGTTCCCAGTGACAAAGATAAAGTTAATTATTCAGAGATAGCAAAGAAGTCTGTTTATTGAATGTGACATGCTAGATGCAATTCTGGATTGCAGTATATAGTGATTCAAAGATCAAGCAACTTTTAATCGGAATCAAACACAATTTTTAATTGAGTCCATTTATTGCACATGTGAGCTGTATTGGAAATCTCTCAAATCAAAAACTCAGTAAAGATTATTGCAATTAAAAAGTGAATGCAATAAACTGAAACTTTTTTTTTTGCTTAGATTCTCTTTAAATAAGTTACATTTTAAATCAGTTATTAACTACATTTGTTAAAACTTAAAAATTGATTTAATATTAAATATGGTGATTTTTAAAAAATAAATTCGTCCTCTCTTTTTTTCCTTTTTGACCTCTAGTTTGTTTCACATTCTTCACCTTCATTAAAAAGAATTTACTGATACACTGTGTCTATGTGATGCCATGACATCTGAATGAAAGATTTGATATTTGTCAACCACATGCTTTGCCTTCTTGACACCATCTGGATATTTGGCCTTGTACTTACAAACCATCTGGGTTTGTTACTATACTTTCCACTTTTCATCCAGATGTTTTGGCATTGTGTGGACAAAGCATGTGGTATTGTCTATAAAATGTAATTGCATAAAAATAAATAACGCTATGCAAGCAATTAAAGGAGCAACATTTTCTCATGTGTAAATCTGAACAATTTTTCCTTAGTAATATAGTTGTGGAAAGATAGTTCCTGTTGCATTTTAAAACTTTTAATTTCATTTCTGAGCAATAAAGAAACAAGTATAAAATGTTCTATTAAATTCAAAGGAAATTTCCAATATTTTAATTTCTAACAGGAAAATCACAGATTACAAATATATACAAATATTAATACAAGTTTTTATAACATAATTAACATATTAATTGGAATTATGGTATACTTATGGAAATCTGAGTTTAAAATTATTATTAAATTCTTTCAGATTAAATTCAATGTTATAAGAAAATTATCTTAAGCCTTATTTTACAAAAATCTCTTGTAAAAATCATTCATACAGACATATGTGTTTTTCCTAAACATCTGTTCAAATCTTTTTTTTTCTGTTCAAATCTTAATAGAGATACTTATTTTCATAATTCTAGTACCTATGTAGTTACCATTAATACACATGGCAACTCATATTCCTGATTAGATTTGCTTTCAAATATCTGTGTTATTTAACACACAAAGGTTTTATATTATAAAATAAGCATTTTCAAAAAAGAATAAGGTAAAATGTAGATAATTGAAATGTGACAAATATATCCTAGAAGGGTCCTGGGGTCATTTCCAAATTCTTTGTAAGCAAGTGAGTGTATATAGTCTTATGACTCCACAGTACATTTTGGCCAAATTTTCCTAGGCATGAGGTAAGAGAATCTCATTCAACTTTCTTAGTTTATCTTAGGTGCAATAAGTTTAACTCTGGGTGCAGAATTTAAGGGTGGTGGGTGATTAGAAACTTTAAGGAAGGTATTGATTGAGATGGGTATAGAGTACAAGGTCTGAAATATAAAGTATTCCTAAAAGAAAATATTTAGCATGATAAGATTTTCAGGTCAAGAGAGAAGAGCAGAGAAATAACAAGAAAACATTCTCCAAAGATTTAGGGTTATAAAAATTAAAAGATATTGGAAATTATATGTGTATCTAAAAGGAGAACTAGAGTTAGAATTTAAAAAATACATAGTTTTTCTTCAATACAATGGAAAAACTGCATGACTTATGGAAGTGGGCTCAGAAACTCACTTGAAAGTTGGGAACATGATCAGAAGATTGCTCAGTTCTCCTCAAAAAGTGTTTAATGTTTTCAGTGTCCAAAAGATTGTCTGATGCATAATTTATGGTTAATACATATGTAATGAATAACTGGATGAATTCTAAAGTTATATTTCAGATATCACTGTTCTAATTGAGTCAAGCAGATTTATGATGTTTATACTTTGTCCATTTGCACCCTCCAGGGCACTCTATTTAACTGAGTGCGGCGAGAAAGTTACCTCCTGATGTGTGTACAAGCAGTGGGCTCTTCAAGAACCTAATTATTTAAGAAAGACTAGGTAGTACGATTTTATGTGGTGGTTAAATTTTGAAGTCCATGTGTAAGAAAAACAATAAGCTAAACAAATCTACCATGTTAAAGACCAAAGCATAGTCACTCAAAGTCCAAGGAGAGTTTCTCCCCTGGCACTCAAATGATCTGTTCAGTTGAGTAATAGATGAAGTAGCTGACTTCCACTTAGGTGACATTCTGAAAGAAATACACTCATATTTTAAACTTTACAAATGTACTCAGTTTAGCAAGATGTTCCCAGTCTAGGCAGGTATTGGGAATGGAGACTGGTGGGTTGTGGTTAAGTACTATGTTCCCTGCCATGCTCAATCAGGAAAGTAAGTGAGGTTGACCACATTGTATAAACATGAATTGTTATTTCTCTATCTCCTGAACTATATAGTTGATTTTGTATAAGCTAAATAGAAGCATGATAAAATTTCACTCTACTTAATCAACTTTAAAAAATGTAATTGCCTCAAAGCTATCTGCAGCAACTATGTGTGTTGATCCCAGTTTCAGACCCAAATAACTCCCATGCTCACACAGTCATTGTTTCACTCGTGTCACCAGACTACCATAATAAAGAGAGAGTAGTCTCATTTGCAGAAGACTTATAGACCTTATGACCCCTGATGCTTTTGAGCTGCAAGAAGAAAGTTTTTGCAACTTTCAAGCACAGAAATAAATTTTCAAAGGATTACATTTCCAAAACACCTCTCCCATTAAAATATTCCTTATAATCCCTCCTATTTCACACAGACTCTTCATAATTAAAAAAAAAAATCACATCCTAAAAAAAAGCAGTAAGGTTATTATGAAGGGACATGCCATAAAGTCTCATTCTCTGTTCTTATTTTCATTTTTTTAATATGCTGAGATATTCAGCAACAGCCAATCATCCCTTAAAAGGCAGTCATCTGGATCAGTGCCCTCTCTACATCTTGTCCCAGTATATACTCCTAAGAGTGGTATGAGTCCCTCCTATATGCATCATCAAAATATCAAAGGAATGGCAAGCACTAAGCTTAAATAGATCTTACATCATATAGAGAAGTAAAGATCTCAATTCTAATTAACTATTTTCAAATTGCAAGAGAAAACTACAAAATGTTCTAAGATGAAAGGAAGTGCACTGGGCAATACTACAAATAAGAAAAGACTCCATCCAGATGGGCAAATTGCCCTATTCAAAGAGAAGGAATGCAATCAATTCACTGAGACAGGAGTAAGATTTCCACTGCACAACTTTGCGGTGCAACCAGGGAGACAGAAAGAAAACACTCCACTCTTTTTTTGAGTACTTAATGATTAAACGTGATTATTAACCAATTTATTCAACTATTATTTTTGAAGTCCCTTCTACATGTCAGGCACTGTGCAAGCACAGGAAAAAACAAATTAAGTAAAATAGATTTGGTCCCAATTTGCAACAGGCTTGAATGGTTCTTAGCTTTGATGGGGTTAAGTGAATTGGACTGGCTAGTGGCCCACTCCAGCAGACAAAGTCAATATCCTGCTTAGGCACCAAGAATCAATCTAAAAACAGAAATACTGCCTTTGCTTTTGGATGAGCTCTTGATTCTGCTCTGGAGAAATCCCAAGAGAGACATGGATAATTGAAAGGAGCATCCCAAGAATCTGCTCAGGTTGATCTGCAAATATGGTTACCAGTGGAGGATCTCATATATATTCTGACTGAATTTATTAAGAGGTTGAATGATATTGTTTGAGCAATTTTTGAAGCTAATTATACAGATCCGATTTATGCGTAATTTTCAAAATAATGGTTACCACCACTCACTGAAGAGAAAATTCTCTATAAATAAAGTATTACTATCAGTGTATATCACACTCATTAATTTTAACTGAAACAGCATACTTTTTGATTTAGGAGTTAAAATTTGATGATGTAAGGCATGGTGCCCTCAAAGAAGGGTGCTATCAGGTTCACTGAGATTGGTAAAAATTGCCTAGTTGGAGGCCATTCACTTACTGTTTGATAGTACAGAACTCTTTTACATACTGCATGCTCTAGCTTTGAGTTAAGTTGAATTTCAATTCAAAGTAAGGCAAGACCGTAGGCTGCTCCAGGTATCACAGGAGCTTCTACCTTGACTTGATATTGTGAACATTCTGATAGAGAGGTTTTTGTTTTGTTTTGTTTTAAAGACTTTATTTATTTATTTATTTATTTGTCAGAGAGAGAGAGAGAAACCACGCGAGTGAGCACAGGCAGACAGAGCGGCAGGCAGAGGTAGAGGGAGAAGCAGGCTTCCTGCCAAGCTAGGAGCCTGATGTAGGACTCAATCCCAGGACACTGGGATCATGACCTGAACCAAAGGCAGCTGCTTAACCAACTGAGCCACCCAGGTGTCCCTGATAGAGTGTTTTGAGGGAAGAGGCATCCTCCTCAGATGGAGAACTATGGGATAGGAAAAATAGAGCATGTGCTTAGCTGTTGTTTCTACAATCATCATGACACTGGACCACAAATGCAAAGAAATAAAAATTATCACAGTTATGACTCTGAAAAATGAAATCTTATCACAATACTGAAGGCCTGCCAAAGGACAGCGAATAGAATGCTAGAGGACCTCTTCTACATTGCTGCAGGGATGTTGGAAGTTGAAGTTTCTTGGCAGCAAGAGGAATGTTTTTCTGGTAGAGGAAATAATAAAAAATATTGCGTTCAAAGTGAAAGCTGTCACCAAGGATTTGCTCCCCCATCCTAGGTCTCCTTCCTTTGACATGTTTCAGAGACTTCTAAAATGGTGTTTGAATCTGTTCATGACCCCTGCAATTCTCCTCAGTTACTCATTTAACGAATATTTATAAAAATACAGTATGTATTCATACTGCATCAGGCACAGAATTTTTTTTAAGGATTTTATTTATTTATTTGACAGACAGATCACAAGTGGGCAGAGAGGCAGGCAGAGACAGAGAGGGGGGAAGCAGGCTCCCTGCTGAGCAGAGATCCTAAGACCCTGGGATCAGGACCTGAGCTAAAGTCAGAGGCCCACTGAGCCACCCAGGCACCCCCAGGCACAGAAATTTTAAGCAAGGAATAAAGCCCAGCCATGTGCATAGTGACTGCTCAAAATTCACTTGTTGGTTGAATGTTCTCCAGGTCTTATCTTTCTTCTCTGTAACTTATTGGTATCAGTCTTCATCTTACAGTGTTACTTTTTAAGACCTTTCCTCCCATTTTTGAAGGACTAAGGTGACAGCAAGCACTTGCATAGTCTTTTTCAGTTATTTCAGCAATTTTGTGAGAGAAGTTTTTTGTTTTGAACCTTATTTCCTTTTATTTTTATTATGTTTTGCCCGTAAAGAGAACCCATAAACAAAACAAAACAAAATGAAAAAAAAAAAAAAAAAACTAGAGAAAAAAAAAAAAAAAAGGAAATTTTTCTCCATTGTTCCATTCAGAGCAGCTTACTTTACATTTATAAGTCCAAATTCCTTGACACACTTGGAAGATGGGGAAAATAATAGCTATCATGGCCACCTACTACAAAAGTAAGTGTAAGAGAACATTGGGGAAGTATATGGCACAGTACTCAAAATGTTATAAAACATTATAAAAATTATAGAATATTATTAATTGTTTGAAATGCCACAGGAACAATCAAACACAAGTCAGAGAATGATATGGAATTATCAGGCCCTTGTAACTTTGTAACTTCTCTGCTTTCACTTCTGATTCTTCCTGTTTTGCCTATCTCCCATTGCTGCTCTGTGCTTCTTTACACAGAAATCACAAACTCAACTGTCAGGTCTCAGTTGAGGTGTTCCCTTCTCCAGGAAGCTTCCTCAGGGCTGCCTGTCCCTGATGCAGAAAGAACCTTCACTTACTTTCCATGAACGACAGTGCTCAGCTCTACCAGAACATAGCAACCCTTAACTCATCGTCACTTACCCTTTCTGGGCTCCCACTAGAACAATGTCAAGTCCATTTTTAATATCCTGGTGTTTTGCAATTACTTACTCAAAATGAGTATTTAGGTCCCCCCCACCCCCACTATGCTGCTCTTATTTATTTATTTATTTATTTATTTATTTATTTATTAATAAGATTTTATTAGTTTATTTATTTGATACACAGAGAGAGCAAGCATGTGAGTTGGGAGAGAGAGAAGGGGAGATTGGGGAAGGGGCAGAGGAGACAGAGAAGCAGACTCCCAGCTGAGCAAGGAGCCGGATGTGGAGCTGGATGTTAGGACCCTGAGATCATGACCTGAGCCGAAGGCAGATGCTTAACCAACTGAGCCACCCAGGCACCCCTCTGCTCGTATTGTTTTCAGAGAACTTTCTTCTGGTCAAAGTTTACTTGTAAATTAGAATAAAATCAGATTTAGGCAAGAGGGGAGTATTATGGAGTTTCTCTTGTCTTTAAAGTACTTCTCAGTGAAAGAAACCATCATCGTCATTATTGATAACAAAGTACATTTATAAAGCACAAGATAGAATATTTGGGGAAAGTGCTTAAGTTCAATACATTTCAAATTTCTATGTTTTCTACAGGAAAAAAAAATTATCAGGAGAAAAGAAGACAACAGGTTAACCTTAGGATGTTTACTATCAACTCAAAGTACTTATAAATCCTGAAAAAGCAACAAAACTCATGTTAATTATTTAGCTAAAATTATAATACATTATTTTATATGCAGTATGTGTATTTTATTCTACATTTCTTTTTTTTTTTTTGTAAATCAGTAATGCGATCCTTTGAAACTATTTCTTAGAAGTAGAAACATGGTCTGTTATATACATCATTAACCTACATAACATGTAGATTGCTAATTAAATTTACTACTATGTTTACTCTGTGATTATTTGGAAGGTAAATTCTTGAACAGAAAAACAAATTCCCCAAAATTGCCTTGGTTGTCACTGGGTAAATATGACTTCTACTTCAAAAGCATACATCTTTCCTAGAAAATCACTACAATAGCAAATGAGCAATATACTAGCTTGTTTCTTTCACTGAATCATTTTTATGTCTTTCTGGCAGATTGAAGGCAACCAACATTTACCGAAATGGTATTTTGTTTTATTTTAAAGATTTCGTTATTTACTTAAGAGAGAGAAAGAGCAAGACAGAGATAAAACATGAGCGGGGGTCTAGAGGGAGAGTAAGAAGCAGACTGACTGCTGAGCAGGCAGCCAGATGAGGGGCTGGTTCCCAGGACCCCAAGATCATGACCTGAGCTGAAGGCAGATACCTAACCGACTAAGCCACCCAGGCACCCCTGAAAGGGTATTTTAAAAGTAGACAGACTACAATTATATTGTAAAAGGAATTTTGTGTCACATGTAGTGAGTCAAATAGTGTCTCCTCTCTACACACCCTAAAAAAAAAAAAAAAATCATATCTACCTGTGACCTCAGAATGTGACCTTATTTGGAAATGAGATCTTTGGAGAGGTAATTAAGATGACATCATAATAGATTAGGGTGAACCGTGACAGAGAGATGACAGCTATGTAAAGATGGAGCCAGAGATTGGAGTTAGGCTACCACAAGCCAAGGAAAGCCTGGGGCTACCAGAAGCTGGAAAAGGCAAGGAAGGAATCTTCCCTATAGACTTCAAAGGGAGCATGACCCTGCCCAAAACTTAATTTCAGATTTTCAGACTCTAGAATTTTAAGAATATATTTATTTTGTGTTAAGCCACCTGGTTTGTTTTAAGCCTTCTGTTAAGTCATGGCAGCCCTAGGAAACTAATACACTCAACTAAAGAGTTGTGGAGATTTTGACTCAGAGGTTAAAACCATTATTAGTGTGACTGGTTGTGCAAATTAAGCAAGTTAGTAAGTCCATAAATAAATAGGTAATAAATAAATACAGGTTATTTTAGAGAAAGTGTTAAGCACCCGATCAAGTAGAGAAGGAAGGTCTTTCTGAATTCTAAGAAGCTTAGCCGTGATGAGGTATTAAGAGAGGGCCATCAGGACTGTGAAGGAAAAAGATATCTGCAATCCAGAAAGTGAAATTTGGCCAAGGACTAAATAGCCATTTGGGCAACAGGAACTAAGTATAGCAAATAAAGAACACGGAAGAACTCTGTTACTTTAGTGTGTGTGTGGTTCTGTGGTGTTTTAGAAGTCCACTCATACATGCAGTGCAATGCTCAGCCCTTCACTTCCTTGGTGAAAGTATTCTTAGGTATTTTATTCCTTTAGATGCAATTATAAATGGGATTGTTCTCTTAATTTCTCTTTTTTAATAGTTTTTTTATTAATGTATAGAAATGCAACAGATTTTAGTATACCAATTATATATCCTGAAAACTTACTAAATTTATTAGCTCTTAAAACACTTATATCATATATATCTTACATAAATCATATTACCTTCTTTTAATCATTTTATTCACTTGTGTTATAAATGATACTTTGAATGATTTGTTTTATAAGATTTATTACTTTCTCTTTCTATGGTCAAGTTAATATGAACATTTTATAGGGTAGTTTGAAAATTAGCCATCAGGATTTCTTTCTCAGTTCTAAAGTATCTTTCAGGAGTATCTGTTATTCTAGCATTCTTCCTTACCCTAGACCACTCCTCATCCCCACAATGAGTCTAGTCCATTGCTTGGTGGCACACAGTATGACTCAGAAATGTTTTTTAGCTCCTCAATGTGGAGCATAAGAATGGAGCCACAGCGTTCCCCAGTGTGTGTTGATTCATGATGACTCTGCTATAAGAAGGGCTAATAATATACCCAGTATAGACAATGTCTTGTTTTTTACTGTATCCTCAATAACTACCACATTTGGCCTACTACATATCAGATTCTCAGTAAAGGAATGGGAGATAATTTAAGAGAAGAATTACAGGGCTGACCTTTGTAAAGTGAGAGGAGTGATCTGGGTACTACTTAAAGAATTTTTAGAAATATTATATATAGGGACAGGGGTTTGAGCTCTTTGTTAAGATAATATCCTCATGGAATGTCTTAGCTTATTGGCCTGTCAGATCTAGGTTTGGAAATAGTGCTGAGCTTTGCAGTGCCACACTAGGTAGCTATTTTTAACAATGGGGTCTAGGCTTGTTAGTTTTCAAAACCCTGTGATGAAAAAAGTTATACACTACAAAGTTAGAGCAGAACTCAGTAGTTCCATATTTATCAGTAATTTTATAGGTTAACTCGAAGGTTCTCTTCAGGAACTTGACCGAGGTATTTAGTTTGATTTTACACTGATAAATGAAAGGTGGTGACCCAGAAATTCAATATCTACTAGAGGATCTTGTCAGCAAGAACAACAATGAATTAAATAAGATGAACTGAAATTATCTGGCATGGGCAAGCATCTTCTATTTTCATTAACATATTTTAGGGCTTGTTACAAAGCACACACTACACTAGGCACTGGGATACAAAGCCTTCAGGGACTTGCTGTTAAAGGAGGTGTGATGTGTGACAGAATTATAAACAGTAAATTGCTGCAATGTGATCATTCATTCATCCATTCATGCATTTATGCCACAAATGCTCATTAACACCTTTTATGGGTCAGACATTTGTACCAGGCTTTGAGAGATGAAAAGACAGGGTCCATGCCCTCAAGGAATTCATAGATAGTAAACAAATAATTACAAGTGCTCTAGACAACTATACAGAAATGCAGCACACCATAGAAATATTTAACATGTGAACAAACTTTATCTTGGTGGCTGGATAAAGTTACCTGGAGGAAGGCCTGCCTAAATTGAGACAGAAGGATACATAGGAATGAAATAGTAGGGAGAGTGTCCAAGGCATAAAGAATATCATGCAAAAGACCTGAGTTTAAAATGTGTAAACTTATTGAACTGAAATATATTCTATTTGACTTAACCATATATTTTTAGAAGGAGAATGGTAAGAAAGGAGGCTAAGTAGGTAGCCAAATCATATACCTTAAGAACTTGTTAAGGATATGTGTTCTAATCTTAATTCTTGAGATCTTGTTCCTGATAAGCAATAGGAAGCCATTGCACCAAAGGGGGATAGAATGATCAGATGTACATTTTTAAAATGTCACTCAAAGTGCAAAGAGCTCTAAGGAGCCAAGAGTGGAAGCTGGACAACCAGTAATGAAGGTGTCATGGTGTCCAGGAGAGAAATGATGGTGTAAACGAGGATAGTGGTGAAAGGAAGTAAGATGATTTCAAGAGATACTGAAGAGTTAGGATTTAGAAGATTCGTGAAAATAAATGTGACAGATGAAAGATAGAGAGACTTTCAAGCAATTGTCAAATGTCTGATGAACAATGGGTACCTGCTGCGCGACTTACTAGAAGAGGAGGAGTTTATGGTCTGTAAAAATGTTGGGAAAACATCACAGAGTCATGATCTGAACAGGCTGCTCCAAGAGCATTGATGCAGCATCAGTCTAAACTGCTTATAGGTGCAGAGGTAAATTTTCTACTTGTGGAATTGAACTCTTTTTATTATTTCATTTCCATCCCTTTCTTCTGTGAAAGCATCTTTCTTCAATTTAGAAAATGTTGCCTTATCACCCCCAAAGCTGCAATGTTTACACTGACCTCACTTCTCTGGTCTAATGAAAAACATCTGGGATTTTTGAATGTAGGACTAGTAAGTATGTACATCAATCCCTCTCTGGTGGAGGTGGGTATAGATGTGAACCCTGGAGCCGTCGGTTACCATTGCCCTTGTTCAAAGGTGGATGGTTGGCTAAGAGAGTGGGTGATGGAATGGGAAGATTACTACTCTCAATGCAGAGGAGTAGCAGCTACTGGAGAAAACTAAAGGATTTAGGGAAGATTGCACAAGTATTAGTTAGAGAGAATATTAAAACACAGAAAATGCTTAAGGTCTGATGTGAATGATACACTGAACTTTCTTTAGCCATGTTTGAGAAGAAGCAAAGGTGACACTATTAATGTAACCACACTTCATGGACTGGCATAATTTCTTCTGTGCTCTCTGTTTCTTGATGTCTCCTTGATATATCAAGAAAATGAAGAGCTCTCCTCCTGTTCTCTACTAGTTGAGAAAATGTTTCTCACCCTGAAACATTTCATGTAGATCCTGATTTTGATGATAACCTGATCCATAACTCTTGAACACAGAAATGAATATGTACATTGTAGATTTGGGGGCTGTTGTAAAATGGAAAATACCTCAAGTTTTACTCTAATCATTTCAAGAGTCCCACAGACACATTTTATTCATATATTGCTACTTTTAAATAGTATTTTTTTTTAAGATTTTATTTATTTATTTGACAGACAGAGATCACAAGTAGGCAGAGAAGCAGGCAGAGAGAGAGGAGGAGGAAGCAGGTTCCCTATTGAGCAGAGAGCCCAATGTGGGGCTCGATCCCAGGACCCTGGGACCATGACCTGAGCCAAAGGCAGAGGCTTTAACCCACTGAGCCACCCAGGCGCTCCCATATATATTTCTACTTTTAATAGTTTGGGCTACCCCTGGGCTGCCAGCCTTGCTGGGAATTATCTGCCTTAGAAAATTAGTGATTATTGAACCCAGCCTAGATCTCAGCTGACCTATCCAAAAGTAGTAACAAAATCACTGGTTCTGCTCAGCACTAGTATTTATTAAGGCAGCAATGTTAATTGGAAATAAGATGTGCTCTAAATTAAAATACATCAGATTTCAGAGATTTAGCTTGAAAAATGATTGTAAAATAAATCACTATTTAGCTTTCAATATTGATTAGATGTTAAAATAACATTTTATATATATTGGGCTGAGTAAAATGTATTGTTAATGTTATACCTATTTTATTTTACTGTTTTAATGTAACTACTAGAAAGTTTAAAATCTGTGTTTGGGTTTTTTTTTTTTTTGGGGGGTCTTTGGTTTCACTTATTATCATAAATTAGTAAATTAGCATTCTGATTTACATATTTTAATTAACATATAATGCATTATTTGCCCCAGGGGTATGGGTCTGTGAATCATCAGACTTACACATTTCATAGCCCTCACCATAGCACATACCCTCCTGTGTCTCACATTATATTTCTTATTGGACTCTGTAATCAAGTGGCTTTTAGCAAAGGATTAAGTGAAATCAACTGCAGGTTTTTAAGTATGTGTTGTGGGAAGGGGGGGTCATGATAAGACTTATTTTTGCCTTGTTTTAGAAATTTAGTGGTAGAAGCATAATTTAGATAAGGAAAAGAACAGAAATAAAGAAGTCAGTTACTTGAGTTTTGTAAGAGTCCAAATAAGAGATGACAGGGAACTGAAGTGCATTTGTGGTTTGGAAGAAAGAAAATGGATTTAGGATATATTTTAGGGTGAGGATTGGGAGCAGTTGGTGTTGAGTCAAATGTTTTGGGTTAAGAAAATTTGTGGTTAAGAATATTGATTCCAGTGTCTGAGTAGATACAGTAATATGATAATATCTTCAATGGAGAGACAAAAGACAAAAAACAAATTTTTTATATCCCCAAAGGGAGCAAAAGAACTGACTTGGGAGTGTTAACAGCAATTAGTCAAATAAAACCAACTGTCCTACAATAGCTTCAAGTAGTTCACCTCAATTTAAAATCCTAAATGGAGTGAGAAGATTTAGCAAATCGTCTAATGAGTTTCTTCTTCCCAGAAGAAGTTTTTGGGAAGAAATTTATAATGCAGAAAATTTTCCCTAAGGCAAAAATTTTCTTTCATTTCTTTTTTTTTTTAAGTAAATAAACTAAATATATAAACTAAATACAATTGTATTATTAGACTTGTAGCATCATAATGGAACCATATAGAACTATAATACAAATAAGTTAAGCTCTCACAATGGGTAAGTTAGAAAGGGGAAATAAATAATATTTTAAAAAATGATTACTACTTGAAGTCAAAAATTAAAATAATTTCAAGTAATCTTAGCAGAATTATTAATTTTATGATTTATGTTTGCTCCTATTACTGTGCTGATTGGTTGGAGAAAATACAATGCGGAAACCCCAAATGTAATAATGAAAGAGATATTAATGACTTCTTTCATTTATTTAACCATTATTTGTTCTGTACCAACTTCATGGGCTGAACTTTTGGAATACCATAGTGAGTTGAACAGACTTATTCTGTCTCATGTAGTTTGAAGTTTAAGCTGGGGAGGAAAATTTCTACTTATAGTATATAAGTACAGTAATGAAGTTGATATTGATATAGGTTCTCTTAGAAGGGGCCTGCAATTCAGAGTTGGAGAGTATCCAGAAAGTCAGAATGTCCTCTCTAGAGAAAATAACATCTATATTGAGAAGCAGAGGATTAGGATTAAGCTTGTTAAATTAGGCTAGTCATAGGTGGAATAGAATGAGGACAATGTACAAAGGTCACAGAGAAAGAGAGAACCTAACACATCCTGGATTCGGGAGGTTGATAATTTCATCAAAACATAGAGCTATCATATTGGATTGTCACTCACTTAGGCTGAGGTAAATGGAAATCATATTATAAAGGGCTTTCTAAATCATAATAAGAGTGTTCTTTTAGCTAAAGTCTTCTATTTTCATGTTATGCCTTTGTTACTTTTTTTTAAAGTGTATATTTTTAGTAATAAAATGTCTAGTAAGAAAAAATTATATGATTTCCAAACAACAAAGTATTATGTAGCAGTTTAATAAAAGAAAAATGTATATCTCCATATATTAAGTTGGACAGATTCGGTGGGGCAGAGAAAGAGGGAGAGAGAATCCCAAGTTGACTCCCCACTGAGTGTGGAATCCAACATGACATCCAAACTTGATCTCACCACCCTGAGATGATCACAACCTGGGCAAAAACCAAGAGTTGGATGCTTAACCAACTGTGCCACTCAAGTGCCCCTGAGGGAATAGAAAAGAATAAAGAAACTTTTTATCAATCTTATAGTAAGCAAGAAAGAAAAAAAAAAAAAAAAAGAAGGAAAATATATCAAAATGCTTTAAAATATAGTAAAATCCTATATATTATTAATGAAATATTAATGGCTTAAGTAAGCCCATTAAAGACTGAAATGCAAGAAAATTAGAATAGATTTAGAAAATCCAGCTAGCTCATGTTTATAGATGACACACTTAAAAAAAAAGAAAAAAGCAAATGTAAAAATGAAGAATGTGAAAAAATTTTGAATAGACCTCTAGCAAATAAAAGTTTTGAATTAGCAACATACAAAATTTCCTATAAAGAAAATTTCACTGATGAAATCTATAACACTTCAAGAACATTTAATTTCAACCCTTTATAAATTCTCTCCCCCCAAAATAAAGAAAATACATTCCCACTTATTCTATGAGGCCAGCATTATCTTTTATCAAAACCAGATAAAGATATTACATGGAAATGAAGCAACACAATTCTATCCCTTATGAATATATATGCAAAAATTCTTGACACAATACTAGCATACAGAATGCAACAACATATAAAAAGAATTATATAGCATGACCAAGTAGGAATGCAGGTTTGTTTAACATCCAAAAATTGACCAATATAATACACCATATCAATAGAACAAAAGACAAAAACTATGTGATCTTTTTAATGAATGCAGAAAAAAGTATTTTACAAAATTAGATACCCTTTCATTATAAAAAAAATTCAAAGAACTAGCATTTTTGATCTAATAAAGGCCATCTATGAAAACCCTACAGTTTACATTACACTCAATGGTGAAAGAATGAATGTTTTCCCCCTGCAATGAGGAAAAAAAAAAAATACAAGAAAGAAAGAAATAAATAAATGGTGTCTGTAATCATCATTTGTATCCAACATAGCTCCCAAGGTTTTAGCGAAGGCAGTTAGACAATAATAACAAAACACATTCAGACTGAAAAAGAAGTAAAATTATCTTTATTTGCAGATATTATGATGCTGTATATAGAAAATCCTAAGGTATCCTCAAAATAACTATCAGAACTGATAAATGTACAAGATTGCAGTATGCAAGATCAATATAAAAATCTACAGAATGGGAGAAAATATTTGCAAATCATATTTCTGATAAGTGACTCATAACAAGAATATATTCAGAATCCCTGCTGCTCAAAAATAAAACACAAATAACCGAACTCAGAAATGGGCAAAGGATATGGATAGACATTTCTCCAAAAAGTTGAACGAATGGCCAATAAGCACCTGAAAAGATGATTAACATCATTAGTCATTGGGGAAATGAAAATAAAAAATGCAGTGAGATGCCATTGCACACCCACTAAGGTAACTATAGTTAAAAAAAAAAAAAGAAAAGGCAGATGATAACAGATGTTGACAAAGATATGGATAAATTGGAACCCCCATACATGGCTTGAAATGAAGCAGCTGCTTTGGAAGAGAACTTGGCAGTTCCTGAAATTTTTAAGCACAGAGTTACCATATAACCCAGCAATCCTTTTCCAGTTATATTCCTAAGAGAAATGTAAGTGTGTGAAATATATACACACAAAAATTAATACATGAATGTTCATTATGCAGTGTTATTCATAATGGCCAAAATGTGGAAACAAACTAAATGCCTGTCAAGTCATGAAGGAATAAACAAAAATGATATGTCAATGCAATTAAATATTACATGGCAAAAAAATGACATACTGATAAACACTAAAACATGGTTGAATTTTTAAATAATTTTGCTAAGTGAATGATGGCACTCACAAAAGACCATATATTGTATGATTCCATTCATATGAACTGTCCAGAATAGACAAATGCATAGAGAAAAAAAAGTAGATGAGTGGTTGCCTAGATCTAGAAATGGGGGTAACAGAAGTGTCTGCTAATGTGTATAACTATTCAGATGAAGAAAATATTCCTATGGTTTAGAGAACTTCCTTAAACCGTTACTTCCAGATAGATTTGCAAGCTATGAATTCTAGTTTTCTTTACCTGAGAATGACTTACCTTCCCCATTATTGATAAAGTGTAGTTTTCATTGGATATAGGATTCTGTATTTATTATTATTACTATGTTGTTGTTGTTGTTAGCCAATATATATTACATCATTACTTTTTGATGTAGTGTTCAACGATTCGTTGAATCGTTGCATATAACACCCAGTGCGCATCACAACACATGCCCTCCTTAATACCCATCACCTGGTCACACCAGTCCCCCATCCCCTTCCCTTCTGTAATCCTCAGTTTGATTCCTGAATTTTGTATCGATAGTTATTTTCTTTCAGCACTTGAAAAATGTCGTGCTATTTTCTTTTGACCTCTATGGTTTCTGCTGAGAAATCCACTGCTATTTAAACAATGCCAATCCTGCCATTCCTCCACCTCCCTTACCCCACAGGTAGGTAAGGTGTCATTTCTTTCACTGTTTTCAAGATTTTTTTTCTTTGTCTTTACTTTTTAAAGTTTGACTATGATGTGTTTTGGTTTGAGTTTCTTTGGGATTACCTTGTTTGGTATTACCGCAGCTTCTTCAATCTGTGTGCTTATGTCTTTTGCCAAATTGGGGGAGTTTTCAGCACTATACACTCAGTAACTATACTTACCATTATATTTTAAAGTGAAAGACTAACTTCTATTCTCCTAGTAGTGGAAACTAGGTACAGAGTTTCACTATAAGCACTCTTATTTAACTTAGTGCTGGAAGTTCTAGCCAGTAAAATAAAGCAATGAAGGCGTATGAACCTGAAAGATTGAAATAAAACTAACTGTCCCTCCTTGCAGATGACATGATTGATGATTATCTTTGTAAGGAATCTCAAGTATTATAGAAAACAAGCCAAAAAAGCAAAACAAAAATCCCTCTTAAAGCAAATAAATGAATTCAGCAAGGATGTAGGGTACCAGACAAACATACAAAAATCAAATGCATTTCAATATACTAGCAATGAGTGTATGAATAACAAGATTAAAAATACAATGCCATTGACCATTGCTTAAACAGAATGAGATGCATATAAATCTAACCATACATATACACAAGTTATATGTGGAAAATTTCTAAAAAGTTAGTAGAGGAAATCAAGCATATTTAAACAAATGAAAAGGAAGACCATATTCATAAATTGGAATTCTCAGCATAGTAAAGCTATCAATCATCCCCAAATTGATACAATGCTTTAATACAATTCTTAAAAAAAAACTCCAGTATGATTTTTATGTGTGTGTGTGTGGGTGTAGACAAGCTTATTCTAATCTCTATATGGATAGGTAAAGAAACTAGAGTAGCTAAAATAATTTTGAAAAGAAAAAAAAAATAAAGTGAAAGGAATCAGTCTTCCTTGTAACAATACTTACTACATAGCCATTGTAATCAAGATTGTAGTATTGGCTGAGGGACAGATAAATCTATCACTGAAACAGAATAAATATCCTGTAATACATTTACACAAACATGAGCAAGTGATTTTTAACAAAGGCACAAAAGCAATTCAACAAAAGAAAGGTAACCTTCCAGTAGTGCTGGAATAATTAGATACGTACAGGTAATACATTCATACCTAGACCTTAATTTAAACCTCACACCATATACAAAGTTACTTGAAATAGTTCCAAGTTCTTCACATCCTTACAATACTTTTTATCTTTTTTTTTTTTTTTCAAGTAACAACCATCCTAAAGATATCTCATGTGGTTTTGATTTGTATTTCCCTGATGATTAGTAAGGTTGAGAATCTTTTTAAATACCTATCATCCATGTGTATGTCTTCTTTGGAGAAATGTCTATTTGGTCATTTGCCCAGTTTTTAATTTTTTTTTTATTTTTAAGATTTATTTATTTACTTGAAAGAGAGAGTGAGCTAGAATGCATGCAGGAGGGTAGAGGGGCAGAGGGAGAGAGAAAGAAAAACTTAAGCAGATTCTGTGCAGTGCAGAGCTCACCCTAGGGTTCAGTATGATGACCCTGAGATCACGACCTTGAGATCAGGACCTGAGCTGAAACAAGGAGTAGGATACTTAACCAACTGAGCCACCCAGGCATGCCCTTTGCCCCATATTTTAATCAGGTTATTAGTCTGTAGGAGTTCCTTATCTGTTTTGGAAATTAATGGATATACATGTTGCAAACATTTTCTCCTATTGTGCTGGTTGCCTTTTCACCCAATCAGTTATTTCTGTTACTCTGCAAAAGCTTTTCAGTTCAATGTAGTCCTACTTCTCTGATTTTGCTTTTCTTGCTTATGCTTTTGGTGTTATATTGATATGCCAGTTATATATGTTATATATTAGTGCATATATGTGTGTGTGTGTGTATATATATATATATATATATACATGCTAAAAAGTTATCAACCACCAATACCCAGTCTTTTTTTCCCCTCTATCCCCTTGCTCTACAGTTTCTAACAAGTCTACCAAGGGTTGTGGTGGGGAGGGAGTAGAGGTCTACCAGGATAATCAGGCAGGACAATTAAGAAAATCTGTGATTTTTTATTTATTTGTTTTTAATTTTTGCCACACATTCTCCTTAGCTTCCTCAAGTAAACTGCGCAAGATTTTTGTATTTAATGTGTTGTCATCAGAGGTTTTGGTGAGCGGTAGCTGGATGGCTCAGTCATGACCTTTGGCTCGGGTCATGATCTCAGGGTCCTGGGATTGAGCCCCATGTAGGAGTCCCTGGTGAGCAGGGAGTCTGCTTCTTTCTCTCCCTCTGCCTCTGTCCTTGACTCATGTCTCTCTCAAATAAATAAAATCATTAAAAAAAAGTTTTGACAATAAAACTAATTTTTAAGAACTTATTAAGTAAATAATTTCAAATTATACATATGTTGAATATGTATAATTCCATGAGACTTAAATGGGATGATTTTTATATGGTATGTATTTATCAATCACTACTATAGTTTTAGATATTGTTTGTGCAGTGACTTTTTCTCTATCCAACGTGTTAGGTCATAATCTGTATTAGTTTATTATATCTGTCATAACTAATACCACAGACTGGACAGCTGAAACAATAGAAATTTACTTCTTCAACTTCCTAGAGGTCTGAGATCAAGGTGTTTCTAGAGTCTGGGATCTCTCTGGGATCTCTCTCTGCATGTCCTAATCTCCTATTTTTATAAGAGCACCAGTCGTATTGGTTTAGAACTCACCTCAATGGCTTTATTTTTATTAAATTACCTATTTACAAGCCCTGCCTTCAAATATAGTCACATTACGAAGTCCTGGAAGTTAGAACTTCAAGATGTAAACTTTGGGGACACATGTAACCCCTAACTCTCACATGCTTTGATACCTTCAGTTACTTGTCATAAGAAACACTGATTCAGTTTAAGAAAGTTATTCCTGGTTTGCGGTAATAAGCACATTTTCAAAATGAATCTGAAATCAAGTATTATTTGCTCCTACAATTAGGGTTATAAGTAGCCTGGCTTCTGAGTGTAAGGAAAGCAGTGGATCAGGTCTACTACTTGCTTTTCCCATCTAGAGTCCTAGCCTTCTTCCCCATCTTCCCAACTCCAGTTTGTAATTTTCTCTACAATTGTACTCACCATTTATATTTCTCAAGGATAAAACAAGTACCAAGCCATGTGTCTCTAAAATTTCAGGACACACATGTCATGCGTCTGAGAGATCTTTTAAAAGTCCATCTCTTGACTTGAGATGAGAATGCCCTCCACATAACCCTGTCCATTGGAGGTGTTGTTGAGACTCACAGCACACTCATAGTGCTTTCTTTTCTTTCTTTCTTTCTTTCTTCTTTTTTTAATTTAAATTTTAGATAGTTAACAAAGAGTGCAATATTGGTTTCTAGATTAGAATTAAGTGATTCATCACTTACATACAGAATTCAGTGCTCATCATAACAAGTGCCCTCCTTTATATCCATCACACATCTAATCCACCCCCACCCACCTCCCTCCATCAACGTTGTTTGTTTTCTATCATTAACCATCTCTTATGGCTTGTTTCTCTCTCTCCTTTTATTTTCTTTTCTCCCTTCCCATATGTTCATCTGTTTTCTTTCTTAAATTCCATATATAAATGAGATCATTTGGTATTTGTCTTTCTCTGACTTACTTATTTCACTTAGTATAATACACTGCAGACCCATCCATGTCATTGCAAATGTGAAGATTTCATTCTTTTTTAAAGGCTGAGTAATATTCTCTCTCTCTCTCTCTCTCTCTCTCTCTCTCACACACACACACACACACACACACACACACACACACACATCTTTTTTATCCATTTATCAGTTGATGGATATCTGGGGTCTCTTCATAGTTTGGCTGTTGTTGATAATGCTGCTATAAATATTGGAATGTATATATCCCTTTGAATCTATATTTTTCCATCCTTTGGGTAAATACTTAGTAGTTTATTTGCTAGAATGTAGGATGGTTCTATTTTTAACATTTATGGAATCTCCATACTGCTCTCCAGAGTGGCTGCATCAGCTTGCCTTCCCATCAGTAATATAAGAGGGTCCCCCTTTCTCTACATCCTTGCCAACAGCTGTTGATTCCTGTATTGTTAATTTTAGCCATCCTAATGCATGTGAGACAGTATCTCATTATGGTTTTGGCTTGTATTTTCCAGATGATGTCTGATGTTGAGCATCTTTTCATATGGAATGTTAGCTATCTGGATGTATTCTTTGAAAAAACTGTCTATTCATGTTTTCTCCCCATTTCTCAACTGGGTTATTTGTTTTTTGGGTGTTGAGTTTAATAATTTTTTTATAGATCTTGGATACTAACCCTTTATTGGAGATGTCATTTGCAAATATCTTCTATTCCCTAGACTGCATTTTAATTTTGTTCATTGTTTTCCTTTGCTGAGCAGAAGATTTTTATCCTGATGAAGTCCCAGTAGTTCATTTTTGTTTTTGTATTCCTTACCTCCTGACATATATCTAGTAAGAAGTTGTGACAGGTAACGTTAAAGAGGTCTCTGCCTGTGTTGTCCAGGATTTTGATGGATTCCTGTCTCATATTAAGGTCTTTCATCCATTTAGAATTTATTTTTGTGTAGGGTGTAATAAAGTGGTCCAATTTCATTCTTCTGCATGTTGCTGTCCAGTTTTTCCAGCACAATTTGTTGAAGAGCCTGTCTTTTTTCCATTGGATATTCTTTCCTTCTCTATTGAAGATTAGTTGCATATAGTTGTTAGTCCACTACTGGGTTCTCTATTCTGTTCCATTGATCTTTGTGTTTGTTTTTGTGCCCGAACTTAAATACATAGTGGTTAAAAGACATCTTGCTAAAGAATGAATAGGTCAACCAGGAAATTTAACAAAAAAACAAAAACAAAAATTAAAAAAAAACAAAAAACAAAAAACAAAACAAAAAAAAAAAGAAAATTTAAAAATGGAAGGAAATGAAAATGAAAGCACAACAGTCCAAAACCTTTGGGATGCAGCAAAAGCACTTCTAAGAGGGATGTATATTGTAGTACAGGCTTAACTTAAGAAACAAGAAACAAGAAAAATCTCAAATACACAACCTAACCTTACTTCTAAAGGAGGGCATAGCAAATAAAGCCTAAAACCAGCAGCAGAAGAAAAATAATAAAGATTAGATCAGAAATAAATGATATAGAAACAACAACAGCAAAAAAAGTGGAACAGATTAATGAAACCAAGAGCTTGTTCTTTGAAAGAATTAATAAAATTGATAAACCCGTGGCCAGATTTATCAAAAAGAAAAGAGAAAGCAACCAAATAGATAAAATCATGAATGAAAGAGGAGAGATCCCAACCAACACCACAGAAATACAATGATAAAAGAATACTATGAAAAATTATATGCCTACAAACTGGGAAACCTGGAAGAAATGGACAAATTCCTAGAAACTTACAAACTGCCAAAACTGAAATAGGAAGAAATAAAAACTTGAACAGACCCATAATCAGCAAAGAAATTGAATCAATAATCAAAATCTCCCAACAAACAGAAGTCCAGGGCCAGATGGCTTCCCAGAGGAATTCTACAAAATAGTTAAAGAAGAGTTAATAATTATTCTTCTCAAACTGTTCCAAAAAATAGAAATGGAAGGAAAACTTCCAAATGCTTTCTATGAGGCAAGCATTCCTTAATTCCAAAACAAGAAAAAGACCCCACTACAAAGGAGAATTACAAGTCAGTATCCCTGATGAGCATGGATACAAAATTCTCCATAAAATACTAGCAAATTGAATTTAACAGGACATTAAAAGAATTGTTCACCACAATCAAGTGGGTTTATTCTGGGAATTCAGGGGTGGTTCAATATTCACAAAACAATCAATGTGATATACCACATTAAAAAAAAGGATAAGAACCCTATGATCCTCTCAAAAAATGAAGAAAAAGCATTTGAAAGAGTGCAACATCTTTTCCTATTAAAAACCCTGATCCACATAGGGATAGATGGGAACATCTCAACATCTTTAAGGCCATATACAAAAGACCCACAGCTAATATTCTCAATGAGAGAAAACTGAGAGCCTTTCCCCTATGGTCAGGAACAAGAGAAGGATGTCCACTCTCACAATTACTATTTAATATAGTACTAGAAGTTCTAGCTTCAGCAATCAGGCAACAAAAAGAAATAAAAGCCATCCAGAGTTGAGAGTAAGAAGTCAAACTTTCACTCTTTGCAATGACAGGATACTCTATGTAGAAAACCCAAGAAGTCCATCAAAAAAATTGCTAGAACCCATACATGAATTCAGAAAGTCGCAGGATATAAAATCAATGTGCAGAAATCTTTTGCATTTCTATACACTAATAAAGAAACAACAGGAAGAGAAATCAAGGAATTGAATCTTTGCAATTGCACCAAAAACAATAAGATACCTAGGAATAAATCTAACTAAAGTAGTAAAAGATCTATACTCTGAAAACTATAGAATACTTATGAAAGAAATTGAAGAGGACACAAAGAAACGGAAAAGCATTCTATGCTCATGTACTGGATAAACAAACATTGTTAAAATGTCTATATTACCTAAAGCAATCTACACATTTAATGCGATCCCCCTCAAAATATCACCAACATTTTTCATAGAGTTAGAACAAACAATCCTAAAATTTGTATGAAACCACAAAGACCCCAAATACCCAAAGCAATTCTGAAAAAAGAAAAAATAAAATTGGATGCATCATGATTCTGGATTTCAAGCTGTATTACAAAGCTGTAGTCCTCAAGACTGTATGGTACCAATAACTCTTTTTATTTTTTTATTTTTAATTTAAAAAAAAATTAAATTTATTTTCAGTGTAACAGTATTCATTGTTTTTGCACTACACCCAGTGCTCCATGCAATCTGTGCCCTCTCCAATACCCACCACCTGGTTCCCCCAACCTCCCACCCCCTGCCCTTCAAAACCCTCAGATTGTTTTTCAGAGTCCATAGTCTCTCATGGTTCATTTACCCTTCCAATTTCCCTCAACTCCCTTCTCCTCTCTAACTTCCTTTGTCCTCCATGTTATTTGTTATGCTCCACAAATAAGTGAAACCATATGATAATTGACTCTCTCTGCTTCACTTATTTCACTCAGCATAATCTCTTCTAGTCCCGTCCATGTTGCTACAAAAGTTGGGTATTTATCCTTTCTGATGGAGGCATAATATTCCATAGTGTCTATGGACCACATCTTCCTTATCCATTTGTCCGTTGAAGGGCATCTTGGTTCTTTCCACAGTTTGGTGACCATGGCCATTGCTGCTATAAACATTGGGGTACAGATGGTCCTTCTTTTCACTGCATCTGTATCTTTGGGATAAATACCCAGTAGTGCAATTGCAGGGTCATAGGGAAGTTCTATTTTTAATTTCTTAAGGAATCTCTACACTGTTCTCCAAATTGGCTGCACCAACTTGCATTCAAACCAACAGTGTAAGAGGGTTCCCTTTCTCCACATCCCCTCCAACACCTGTTATTTCCTGTCTTGATAATTTTGGCCATTCTAAGTGGTATAAGGTGGTATCTCAATGTGGTTTTAATTTGAATCTCCCTGATGGCTAGTGATGATGAACATTTTTTCATGTGTCTGATAGCCACTTGTATGTCTTCACTGGAGAAGTGTCTGTTCATATTTTCTGCCCATTTTTTAAAATGATTGTCTGTTTTGTTGAGTTTGAGGAGTTCATTATAGATCCTGGATATCAACCTTTTGTCTGTACTGTCATCTGCAAATATCTTCTCCTATTCCGTGGGTTGCCTCTTTGTTTTGTTGACTGTTTCCTTTGCTGTGCAGAAGCTTTTGATTTTGATGAAGTCCCGAAAGTTCATTTTCACTTTTGTTTCCTTTGCCTTTGGAGACATATCTTGAAAGAAGTTGCTGTGACTGATATCGAAGAGGTTACTGCCTATATTCTCCTCTAGGATTCTGATGGATTCCTGTCTCATGTGCACATGGAACGTTCTCCAGAATAGACCATATACTGGGTCACAAATCAGGACTCAACTGATACCAAAAGACTGAGATTATTCCCTGCACATTCTCAGATCATAATGCTTTGAAACTGGACCTCAATCACAAGGAAAAGTTCGGAAGGAACTCAAACACCTGGAAGCTAAAGACCACCTTGCTTAAGAATGCTTGGATCAACCAGGAGATCAACGAAGAACTGAAACAATTCATGGAAACCAATGAGAACGAAAACACTTCGGTCCAAAACCTATGGGATACAGCAAAGGCAGTCCTAAGGGGGAAATACATAGCCATCCAAGCCTCCCTCAAAAAATTGAAAAATCCAGAACACACCAGCTGTCTCTACACCTTAAAGAACTGGAGAATCAACAACAAATCAAACCAACATCACACATAAGAAGGGAAATAATCAAGATTAGAGCTGAGATCAATGAGGTAGAAACCAGAGATACAGTAGAACGTATCAATGAAACTAGAAGCTGGTTTTTTTAAAAGAATCAATAAGATTGATAAACCATTGGCCACACTCATCCAAAAGAAAAAGAGAGCAAGAAATTTTCTCTTTTAAAAAATTCTCTCTTTTAAATTAATAAAATTATAAATGAAAAGGGAGAGATAACAATGAACACCAAGGAAGTAGAAACAATCATCAGAAGTTATTATCAACAGTTATATGCCAATAAGCTAAGCAACCTAGATGAAATGGATGCATTCAACCCCCAAAGTTGAACCAGGAAGAAATTGACAACCTGAATAGACCGATATCTCATAACGAGATTGAAGCAGTGATCAAAAACCTCCCAAAAAACAAGAGCCCAGGACCTGATGGATTCCCTGGGGAATTCTACCAAACTTTCAAAGAAGAAATAACACTTATTCTACTGAAGCTGTTTCAAAAAATTGAAGCAGAAGGAAAATTTCCAGACTCTTTCTATGAAGCCAGCATTACCTTGATCCCCAAACCAGGCAAAGACCCTACCAAAAAGGAGAATTTCAGACCAACATCACTAATGAATGTGGATGCTAAGATTCTCAACAAGATCCTAGCAAACAGGATCCAACAGCACAGCAAAAAGATTATCCACCATGACCAGGTGGGATTCATCCCTGGGTTACAAGGATGGTTCAACATTCACAAATCAATCAATGTGATAGAATAAATTAATAAGAGAAGAGAGAAGAACCACATGGTCCTCTCAATTGATGCAGAAAAAGCATTTGACAAAATCCAGCATCCATTCCTGATTAAAACACTTCAAAGTATAGGGATAGAGGGAACATTCCTGAACTTCATCAAATCTATCTATGAAAGACCCACAGCAAATATCATCCTCAATGGGAAAAAGCTTGCAGCCTTCCCGTTGAGAACAGGAACACAACAAGGATGCCTACTCTCACCACTCTTGTTCAACATAGTATTAGAAGTCCTAGCAACAGCAATCAGACAACAAAGAGAAATAAAATGTATCCAAATTGGCAATGAAGAAGTCAAACTCTCTCTCTTCTCAGATGACATGATTCTTTATATGGAAAACCCAAAAGACGCTACCCCCAAACTATTAGAACTCATACAACAATTTTGCAATGTGGCAGGATACAAAGTCAATGTACAGAAATCAATGGCTTTCTTATACACTAACAATGAAAATACAGAAAGGGCAATTAGAGAATCAATTCCATTTACTATAGCACCAAGAACCAATAAGATACCTGGGAATAAACCTAACCAAAGAGGTAAAGGATCTGTACTCGAGGAACTACAAAACACTCATGAAAGTAATTGAAGAAGACACAAAAAGATGGAAGACCATTCCATGCTCTTGGATCAGAAGAATAAACATTGTTAAAAAGTGTATACTGCCTAGAGCAATCTATACTTCTTTTTTAAAAATTTTATTTATTTATTTGACAGACAGAGATCACAAGCAGGCAGAGAGGCAGGCAGAGAGAGAGGAAGGGAAGCAGGCTCCCTGCTGAGCAGAAAGCCTGATGTGGGGCTTGATCCCAGGACCCTGGGAACATGACCTGAGCTGAAGGCAGAGGCTTTAACCCACTGAGCCAACTAGGCGCCCTGCAATCTATACTTTTAATGCCATTCCAATCAAAATTCCACCTGTATTTTTCAAAGAGCTGGAGCAAATAATCCAAAAATTTGTATGGAATCAGAAGAGACCCCGAATCACTAAGGAAATGTTGAAAAACAAAAATAAAACTGGGGGCATCACGTAACCTGATTTCAAGCTTTACTACAAAGCTGTGATCACTAAGACAGCATGGTACTGGCATAAAAACAGACACACAGACCAGTGGAACATGCTGGGAAAACTGGACAGCTATATGTAGAAGAATGAAACTCGACCATTCTCTTACACCATACACAAAAATAAACTCAAAATGGATAAAAGACCAATGACTCTTTTTAAGGATCTTCTCCAAATGTCCAGTCCTTTTCAGTTTTTCCAACCTTTTTTATAGACTGAAATTAATAGTCTGCTAAGAGGAAAAACCCCTAATATTCTGATTTCTCCTTTTTTTACATCCTATGTAGTGATTTTACACCTCAAATTAGAATGTGGCAACTTTTGTTTGGGGTCTTCAATGTAATTGAAACACTAGAAATTTCATTTTAAACATTTTGCTTTATAAGCATTATGATGCCATAGGATTTGTGAATTTTTCCAAACCAAACGTTAAAAAAAAGAATAAAATAAATAAAACATACCCCTTCTCACTGCTATGCATTCATATGTCTAAGATAAATTTCTAAATAATAAAATTAGTATGTCATAATTTAAAGTTATGGAGAAATTATTGGTTAAAATGGAGATAAAAGACTCAAAAAGTCATATTCTTGGGATAAATTTTTGGAAAAAATTAAGAAAGATGGAAATTGCCACAAATTTACTAATGAGTACAAAGATTTTACCTCTTCTAAGTCATTTGAGAATAGTAAGCATCATGGAAGTAATTGGAAGCTTAGTTCATGAATAAAACAAAGATTTGATACTCAGTCTCCCTCTGAGATAAATTCAGAAAATATTCATATTTAGAATGCAAGTTAGCAGTTTCCAAGACCCATAACCAGTGACAGAAATGGAAGGAGGAGACATGGTCTTGCCCACTTTTTGTTACTGAAGTCTGTGTGTCTATACAGAGTGGATCTTGCAAAGCACAGATGGTTAATCATTTGCAAGTGTTCTCCTTTATCTGGCAAAATGTCACTCTTATTCAAACTCAAAATGACACTAAAAAATGACAAAATGACAATTTGGCAACCCAACATACCTATTATATACTCCCATCCTCAAAAAAAGGAAAGAGAGAGAGAGGGTCTGTTTAACTACTCATTCACTTACTCAATTCACACATAGCTACTAAATACCCATTGCATGCAAGGCAGGCATGAGACACGATAGTGCTAACCAGGAGCATGTTTAGATCTTGGTTATAAAGTAGTGTGTAAAACACAGATAACTTGTCAGGCATTTGTGATTGATTTTCTCATTTAATTCTGTTTTTTTATACCTTCAACTCAGTCATCTAGAGTCATCAATATCTTTCATTTCTGGGTTCAGCATTGTTTTGCTTCTGGATTCTGACCAAGCAAGAGCATATTCAGAAGTTCAATGGTGGAGGTAGTGGAGAAGGGTATTAAGAGTTATCATTATTACTCTAAGGCTGTTATTTTGGACATCAAGGAAAAAACTCTAGACACCTCCATCATCACTAAAACATAACATTCCCTTCATATTTTCAATATTTGCTTTACTCTGATAACTGACAGCTGTCTTGTTCCCCTGTTCATATTCCAGCTGCCTGTGTACATGGAATTTACTTTTTGGAGTTTGCAGTCAGGTGGAAGAGAAAGTTTTATCTTTGAAAATAAATTGAATAGATATGAAGATAAAAGGATAAACAGATTATAGATAGGAAAGTAGATAATAGATATATTACACATGAGTTGTTTACATATTGCTCCATGGAACAAGAGGTAACTGTGTCTTGAATTCATCAATGCTATAATCTTTATGGTTGCTGCTTGATTGTTTTCTAAGAAGGAGAAACTGTAAAGGAAATGAAACTGCTAAAATAAAGTGTGCTCTAGGCAACCATGAAAAAACTTAAAGCATTTTATGATTAAATTACTTAATATTTTCTACTTAATTTCAGAATTCTATAGGGGCCATGGAACATATATTTAAAAGGTGTGTGAGGGACACCATTCATTAAAAAACAGGAAAAGGTAGTGGAAACTTTATTAAAAATTGACTAATAGGCACTCTAGATAATTGAAATGACAGCTTGTTTTGACAGCTGCAAGCAAAAATCTACTTGTTCAAAACAGTGAGTGTAAATCTTTTTAATTTCCAGAAAGAAAAATGATGTACAGGTTTAACTTAATTCAGTCAGCTCATAAAGTGTAATAATAAAAGGTAACTCTTCACCTGACTAGTGAAATTCTGGTAATTGGAGGTCCTGCCAATCACTGCACAGTGGGGCTGGATGTGAAGACCTTTGAAGGCCCTCAAGTGGAAGAGTTAATTTCCTCCAAGATCCTCAAGGAAACGGAAATAAACCCAGGAGCAACCAAATATCCCCAGAATAACCTTTTAAAATACCACTTAGTATCAAATTTGGGGATCATGAAACACTTCCAGAAGTGCTTTGTCACCCAAATCTCCTAACAAGTAGAAAGAAGTGGAAACACATTCATCATCTATGCCATGACCCCCATAGGTATTTTGTAATTATGCTGTAAAAGCTAAAGAATAAAATTTAAAAAAAAAAAAGACAGTTAAGTTTCCTAATCAACAAAACAAGTCAAATCTCAGGTCAAGAATAATCTGTGCAACATTAAAGTGCACCAGTTTTCCTTAATTAAGACATGGCTGCTTGATTTTATTACATTTATACCCATAAAGGAAATAAAGAGAGTAAACAAAGCAGTTGATGAATCAAATCCTGGCTTTTCAAACTCACTTTATATCTGATTATAAAAGGAAAAGTGGAGCTTAGGTATCCAGCCTCAGGATCTGAATTGCATGCTCTCCAGATATTTTTATTTTATTATTTTATTTTATATTTATATTTTATTTTATTATTTTTTGTTTTTAGATTTAAATAGTCATCTTATATGAGACACAACAAGCTAAGAATTTAAATTTCACTTTTTATCAGTTTTGATTCTCCTCTTGCTAAGAGAGCACACAACTGAACATAACAAAAACTAAAACCAGTTCATGAACGGGATTTGATTGTGTATTTTTAGACTTTATCTACACTCTATGTGGGAGAGTTTGGTATAAAATACATTTGTTTAAAATGTTACAGAGCATAGAATTGCCAGGAACAATTTAAGTTCCATAAATGTTTCCTCTAAATTGAATCCAAGATGGCTGAGAATCTTATAACACAGTGTGGAATCCAATGCTTAGTTTTTAAATGAAACAATTTAAAAAATTGGAGTATTGCCATCATTTACAGCCATCAGGATCACTGTCATACTAGAGAGCCTTGATTTCTCTTCATTCCTAGCTCAACCACACTGAAAGTTTTACTTATAATCCACACTGTGAAGCAGAAGGCTGAAAAAGTACATGATTTAGATCATCTCAGTAAATGGTCTTTTTTCTTCAGAGGTAAATCTGTTCCCTTACTTAAGCTATAGCAACCTTTTGCCCTTAGAAGTGAAAATGTTTCCAAAGTTAAATTTCACAAGTCTTTTTTAATCAAGATGTATTCATTTCTTTGTTCATAGTTAAAAGATTTACATTGTATATGTTTAATATCTTATGTGTAAACAAGGGCCATAAATTATTGATTAGTTAATATGGCCTATGAATGAATGCATTTTTCTCAAGGTAGACTGATTTTATTATTAACAGAAGAGAACCAGTCTAAATCCTTAATGTCTGTGAGGTGTTACACAGGAAAAAATATTTTAAAATTTAATAACAACAAGAGGGAATGCACATTAAGTTAGATTGTCCCTGGTGAAAGTGTATTCCATTCAAAACTTTTATTAACACAAAGAATTATTAATATATTAAATGGTATTAAAATGTACAGCCACATATAGATAGATATATGTTTTAATACCTATTTAGTCATTACTCAGATAAAAATTATTTTTTAAAAATACAAAAGCTAATGTTTATTTCAAAATGCAAAAATGGGGGCACCTGGGTGGCTCAGTGGGTTAAAGCCTCTGCCTTCGGCTCAGGTCATGGTCCCAGGGTCCTGGGATCGAGCCCCTCATCGGGCTCTCTGCTTGGCGGGGAGCCTGCTTCCCTTCCTCTCTCTCTGCCTGACTCTCTGCCTACTTGTGTTCTCTATCAAATAAATAAATAAAATCTTTAAAAAAAAAAAAGCTTTAAAAAAATGCAAAAATGGAAACTAGGAGCAAAGAGTAGATGTACACCAATACATGTATAATACATAAAGATGAAGTAAGGAATTTAATTGATACCAAACCTAGTCTGGAAATTCCAAAATGCAGAAATTGACTATTGCTTCATACTCAAGATGACACTTAAGATTAAATACAGAGACAGATGAACCCATGGAATGGGGAAACAGTGGTAATTCTTAACTGTATAGTATGTCTAATATGTGAAATGAGGACAGGGGATAGGTTTGCATTGATAGATAAAGTACACTGTAGCCTAAAAACACAATTCAGGCAAAGAATGGCGGCAAACACAAGAGACATTCTTCTACTGCAAGACTTGGACACATCAAAAGGCACAGTAGGGAAACTCAAATACGAAATAAGAGACTGTGGAAGCGTCCCATCATGATAATTAGGAACTGCATTTACTATTCATAATTATCATTTCTATTGAAAGAAACAACTAGGCCAGTCAGCCTTTCTTCCTTCTCTTCTTTTCCCCACTTTCACAGCCAATATAAAGAGTCAAGCGATAGAAACATTAAAGCTACACCTGGAGCATAGCTGTGAAGATAATAGCTGACTTTCCTGGGAGGTTTAGAATGAGTGTGCCTTCAAGAGAAGCAGTAAAGGGATTGACATAATTTTAGAACTCTCTACCAGACCAAAACAAAGAAAAGAAAGCAAGAAGAAAAGAGTATACTAAATAATTTTTATACTAAAATAAAATTTGTCACTATGTTTTCATTTTCAAGCTGACCATTTTTGAGCCCTTACTCTGTACGAGATATTGGTCTAAATGTATTGCATGTAACTCACAACAACCCTGTGTTGAAGATTACATTATTTGTCTTTTTCAGATAAGAGGCACAGAGAGAATAAGTAAATTAGACCAAGTCATGGAACTTGTCAGTGGCAGAGCCAGGTTTTGAACTGAACAGACTTGGTTCCAGAGCCAATGTGCTCACCTCCTGCCCTCTACGGTTTCTCGTTTGTGATGCTGAGGAAGGGGCAAGTCCAAGATGGCCTTCCACTTGCCCTAACTTCACTTTCTAAAAATGAATTATGCACACAAAAGCCCCTTAACAGGCCCCCAAGTCATTTTGAACCTTCTTTTACAGAGAAGAAAACTTTAGGAAGTAAAACTGCCCAAAGAAGCCTTTCTTCAGGGCGCGTGGGCGGCTCAGTGGGTTAAGCTGCTGCCTTCGGCTCAGGTCATGATCTCAGGGTCCTGGGATCGAGTCCCACATCGGGCTCTCTGCTCAGCAGGGAGCCTGCTTCCTCCTCTCTCTGCCTGCCTCTCTGCCTGCTTGTGATCTTTCTCTGTCAAATAAATAAATAAAATCTTAAAAAAAAAAAAAGCCTTTCTTCAGCAAACCCAGTCCATTTTATAGACATGGATGACTCAGGAAGCATCATTAACTGTTTAATGAAAACAGTGCAAAAGAGAAGAATGGAGAGACATAGATCTAGTGAATATTCTCACAGGAAAGTGATTATTTAGGGTCAGAATAAAAACACAAGAAAAACAAATTTTTATTCATAGTCTCTCATGATATATAAAAATTCAACAGACTATTTTATTCATAGAATAAATAGCCACTTCTATGGGAAAGGTGCAAAAGCAGAACAGACCAGGAGGTGTCAGTGGAAATTTAAAATGTGACTGATAATTATTTCAAGTCATTAGAAATGAAAAATAAAATGGAATTTCAGAAGGCCAAATAAGTAATCTGGAAGATCAAAATGTGGAGATTCCTCAGAACAGGGGAAAGAACAAATTTATAATAATTATTTAAAAAATTATGAAACAAGACAAAAACTTAAGAATTAAGGAAGGAATGAATAAGAATGTCAAACAACCACTTGGGAATTCCAAGAAAGAAAACTGACCCTAACCCTACCAAAAAAATAAATTAATAAATTAAATAAATAAATAAACAAATAGATAAGGCATTCATTGTTATTTAAAGATTTCTATTACTATTTACAACTCAGTACTTAATGAGTTAGGTGAATGAATAAACACATATTCACTAGTTGGTAAAACAAAAATTTCAAGAATGAAGCTAAAAGCCTACCAAAAGAGAAAAATAAAATAAACAAATCATGTAATAAGTAGAGAACCTATTGGCTTTAAATTAGCATTAAAAATGCCAGATAAAAAAAAAAATGCCAGATATGAAAACACATTGGAGTAAGGCATTCAAAGGTCTGAAGGAAAAGTTTCCTGAAAGTAGATGTTTACACTGAATTTCTCATTAATGAAGAACAAGGTAACATTACAACATTTCAATACATATACTTTAATATGTAATAAAAGCTTGGCATCCATTTGGATTTAATGAAAATATTAAATATATACTATAGCATATTGTATTAATATTATAAAGAATAATGTGAAATATATGAAACATTATTCCCCTGAAAAGATATCCAAAAAAGATAGCTGTACATAGCCCAATGAGGGGCTCGATCCCAGGACCCTGAGATCATGACCTGAGCTGAAGGCAGAGGCTTAACACACTGAGCCACCCAGGTGCCCCTGTGAGCCTTCCCATTTTATACGCTGTTTCACTTTTTGAAATTGTAACTACAGTTGACCCTTGAACAACACAGGTTTGAACTGAGTGGGTCTGCAAATACCCAGATTCTTTTTCAATAAATATAATATTGTAAATGTGTTTTCTCTTTCTTATGTCTTTTTTAATAGCATTTTCTTCCTCAAGTTTACTTTATTTGCAAGAAGGTGATTATTCTAAGTGAAATAAGTCAAACAGAGAAAGACAATGATCAAATGGTTTCATTCATGTAAGGAACATAAGGAATAGGGTGGAAGACCACAGGGGAAGGAGGGAAACCTAAATGGAAAGAAATCAGCAAGGGAGACACCATTTGAGACTGGATTCTGGGAAACAAACTGAGGGTTATAGAAGGGGGGGATGAGGTAACCGGGTAATGGATATTAAGGAAAGCATTTTCGGATGAGCATTGGGTGTTATAAGCATCTAATGAATTGTTGAACATTACATCAAAATAGTAATGTACTATATGCTGGCTAACTGAACATAATAGAAAAGGAATATAATATGCAAGACATATACAAAACATGTGATAATCAGCTATGTTATCTCTAAAGCCTCTGATCAGCAATAGGCTATTAGTAGGTAAGTTTCTGGGGAGTCAAAATTATATGTGGACAGGAGGTAGGGTCATCCAACTCCTACAGTGTTCAAGGATTAGCTGTACATGGGTGGACCTACACAGACAAACTAGTGTACATAATATATATTTTTATAATTATCTATATGATTATCTGGATAATGAAATCCAGAATACTAGCCACTATAACTGCAAGAAAGAGAAATCTGTCTTAAGCAAAACAGTGTTGTCTCACCTCACTGAGAAGTCTAGTGACGAGTCTGCTGGACCTTGTTTCTCATGTAATACCATCCGTTCCTGACTCATAGTATCTTGGTATAAATTTAATTTTCAAGCTGAATGTGTCTACAGGATGGCAAAATGGCCACAAAGAATACCAAGCTTATGTTCAGTCCACCAAGCAGCCCAAAATTCCAGTAGTCCCATTATAATCCAGTAGTTCTGCAAATAATCCCAACACTGACTGTCCTTGATTAGATTAATGAAAATGATAGCTAACATGTATTTATCATTTACTAATTGGTTGATTTTGTTCTAAATCTCATGGAAGAGAAACAACTAGCACAGGGTTTTACTGCTAGTGAGTGTTGGAGCTGGGATTGAACTGGAGCAATTATACTCCAAATCTGGTGATTTTAATCAATGTTTCACATACTCATAGCTGAACTAATTACTGTAATCTGTTAATCAGGCCTAGGTCACATGTCTACCTCTACAGTGGAATGATGTCAGGACCATTGAACCATCTGGACTGAGAATGGGACAGGATAGTTCCTCTAAAATTATTAGACAGTTTAAAAAATATATTTCAAACCATCTGCCCAAAAAATGGGGGGTGGGTACCTGGACGTTTCCTTTGGTTAAGCTACCGACTCTTGGTTTCAGTTTAGGTTGTAGTCTCAGCGTCATGGGATTGAGCCTCAGGTCTGGCTCCCAGCTTAGTGGAAGTGTGCCTAGGACTCTCTCCCTCTGCTCCTCCCCCGTGCTCTCTCTCTCTCTCTCAAATAAATAAATCTACCTTAAAAAAAGAGAGAGAAAAGATGAAGGATGCGAAGCTAAAATAAGAAACCAATAAATGAGGAAAAAGGACAGGGATAGAGAGGAAAAATGGGAGAATTAGGGAGAAGAAGAAGAGTATAATACTTCCAAAAGACTTTCCAGTTTCTAACTCCAGGCTCTTATGGGTCACTAATCCTCTGATTCTGACATTGGTTTGGTGATAGACTAGACCCCCTTGTCATCCAATATTATTTTCTTTTGCTTAAGCTAGTTGAATAAGTTTCTGTTTTTTGCAGCCAGTGTTGATTACGTTATTGGAAAATGTTCTTGGCTCTTATAAGTTTGTAAAGGATATGCCCTCCAGGGTAGAATATGAGATGCAGAAAAATATTTGTCTATCTGTTTCAGGACCTCTTGAGTTAAACTGTTTTTTAAAAAGTTAAAAATTAAAGGTAATGATTAAAAATGTTAACTCCATAGTGAGATAAAAGTGACTCTTAATCATTTCTTTATTTACTGCATCATTTATATATTCTGTGTTTTTATGTTGAGAAAAATATATATTAGAATATTCTATAATGATTTTATGTATTTGTAAGCTAAAGAGAAATGAGCTATCAAACCATGAAAAGACAGGAGAAAAAGTTTCAGCACATATTACTAAATGGATAAAAGCCAATATGAAAAGGCTACATATTGTATGATTCCATCTATATGACATTCAAGAAAAGATAAAACTATGGAGATGTTAAAAGGCAGTAGTTGTCAGAGGTTGGAGTTTGGGGAGGGATGAACAAGCAGAGCCCAAGTGTTTTAGGGGAGTGAAAATATTCTACATGATACCATAATGATGGTTATACTGCATTTTACATTAGTTCGGACCCATATGATGCACAACACCAAGAGTGAATTCAAATGTAAACTATGGGCTCCAGGTGATGATGATGAGTGTGGGTAGGTTCATCGATTATAACAAATATACCCTTTTGTGGGGGGGATGTTGATAAAAGAGAGGCTATTCAAGTTCAGGGGCAAGGGCAAGGGGTATCAGAGAAATCTCTATCGTTTCTTTTCAATTTTGCTGTGAACCTTAAACTACTCTAAAAGATTGTCTTAATAAATACATAAATAAAAGGGGCCAGGCCAGTGAATGCAAGTGGGTTTTTACCTCATCACCAGTACAAGGGAAACATAAGCACATCATGTCCATCTGTAAGTAAAAAATACAAACATGTCGTTTCAATATATCAAAGAACAGTGCATAGTAACATATTGTCTGGTGATTTTAGCAATTGGATTGGACAGTTAGATACATCTAGTCTGAGTCCCAGCTCTTTATTTGCAAGGGAATCTTAAAAAAGTTACTTAAGTTTCTTTATAGTTTACTTTTTTCCATCTGCAAAAGTAGATATGTAGGATTATCATGAAGATTAAGTAAGAGAAAACATACAGAATATACAATCCTTTCTTAAAAAATCATTTATTTATTTATTTATTTACTTATTTATTTATTTTGAGCAGAGAGAAAGATCACAAGTAGGCAGAGAGTCAGACAGAGAAAGACGGGGAAACAGGCTCCCTACTGAGCAGAGAGCCCCATATGGGGCTTGATCCCAGCTCAGACCTGAGCTGAAGGCAGAGGCTTAACCCACTGAGCCACCCAGGCACCCCAGGATATACAATCTTAATTCAAAATAAGGTCTTAAAAGTGTTTGTTGTTCTAATTTTCATGAAGTGGAGTAAAAGGGTAAATTCACAATTCTTTCCTAAGCGATCAGATCCTTAATACGAAAAAAAAAAAAAAAAAAAATCCAAGAATAGTCTACATCACTACATCAGGTCATATTGCCACATACATGTTACTTATAGACCAAACAAAGGACAGATTAATGTTTTGTGTTGTGTGTCCTTGTATATGTTAATTCTAAGTTTTGAATTATAACAAGGCATAGACAGTGTCAGGAGCTGTGAAGATGGAGGAGGAAAACATGAGACGAGAGAGAAAGAGAGAGAGAGAGATCCATCCTCACCTTCCTGAATAAGTCATTGTGAAGACCCCATCCTGTAGAAGAAAAATTACCTTTAGCTTCTGATTACACTGCAAATTTAACCTTTAATTTTGCCAGAGCAAAATGAACACTAAATATTTCTCTAATATATAAATTTCATTCTTTTTGACTCTGTGAAATTTATCATAGTTTATCACTTGGATTGTTTCATCATTCCTTAGCATCTCTCCCCATATCATTCTTGATTCCTCTAGGCCCTTTTCCATAGCTACAGTGATCCTCAGAAGGAAATGTAATCATCATCTCCCCTGCATAAAAAGAATTGCTTTAAGAATAAATAACGTTACCATTAAAATATAAGTCTCTGCATTATCTGATCCCTGCTCTCCTTATTTCCTCCTCTTTTTTTTAATGTTCAGAAACATTAATTATATTAAAATGTTCCACTAATTATTTTAAATATTTAAGAGAGTCTAGTACTAATGACACTGTCAACTTATCATCGTGTTAGCCAGGGCACTAAACTCAAGGAAAGTTATCCAAGAAAAATGTTAAAATTTGTTCTTTTACTTAAAGGGACATGCACTGCATACCTTTCAGCTTTAAGGTTTTTACACTCCAAATGGACATACTTATTTCTGAGCCCACATTTTGTTAGAACTGCTTAATCCCATTTATAAGCCAGACATTGGATCATCTTCCCCAAGAAGTCACACACAGTCTCTTAGGACCCCCATTTCTAGTTTCTTATTTATCTCTCTATGACACTGAGATCTATTAGATAAACTAGGCAAACAAAACAGAAGGAGTAAGATTCAATCAGCTTGGTCAAGGGTTCAGTCTGATCCACACAGGAATTCGAGGTCAAACTTTCTCCATTTTGAGATTTAAATGAAAATGTGAAGACTTCAGGAAAAAATAAGCCCTTAATTTAGTTACAACAGATAATTTTTTAAGCTTCTAATATAATTCCATCCTAATGACTGGAAGTAGAAAACAAAATTTTAATATTGGTAACATGAAGGAAAGTACGAGGCATCATAGAATATCCATAAATCAAAGGATTACAGTGAGTGGTTATCTGGCCACTCTGGTGGAAGGTGAAGGTGGCGTTTTACATTTGGTGAAGGTAGTATTTTAAAAGAAGTGGATAGCATTCTATATCTCAGGGTGTAATATCTTGAATGAAAATTTTGAATAACTCGGATATGTGGCCAAAACTGAAATAAGCATTTTTCTCTTTTGAAAGGCACAGCTGTGGTATTTAAAGATGAGTTATAGAATTTGTGTTCCAAAGTATATGAGAATTACAGCCAACACAACTTCAAAACATAAACATATATATATATGGAAAGAATCAAACATTTATCCTACTTTTCCTATATGAACTATAGAATTGGGGAACCAAAGAGCAGATGAAGGAAAGTGTGTGATTATAAGAACATTTCAAAAAACAAAAACAAAAAAAACACAGGAAGAAAGAACAACAGAATTGCAATTTCAACATTTTGCAAATTCTAATTAACTAAAGGATTTAGGGATTAGGGACTTCTAATTTTATCAGAAGAGACAATTGGTCATTAAATACCTCCCATGATCTCATGAGGAACACAATACTGGCTATAAAGTTGATTTGAAAAAAAAAAAAATGCTAGGCTGAGTCTGAATAATCCTCTAGATTCAATCACAAATTTGGAGACAAAGTAGTAGAACACAGTAAAATACAGAGAGGAATGCAATCAACAAGATCCAGCCCATGGAAAATTATAGGACAGGTAACCTGGGTTCTTTAACAAATAGATTTCAGAAAAGAGAAGTGATGGAGGGAATCCTACAGATTAAAACAAAAATAATTAGAAGAAAAAAAGAAACTAAACTAAACTAAACTTTGATGTCTATCAAAACAGTTTGGTGATAAAGTAGGAGGTAGTTAACAATAAAATTTAGAGAAGTAACTCAGTAGAGAGAGAAGGGCTGTAATTGGTGGCTATTTAGGGACCCTTGGGGCAACTGGAGAGGTTTTATTCCTTAATGTGAATGGTGTTTGCAAGAATATTTACCTTTGATAATTTAGTAAATTACACATTTGTTTAATGAGGTTTTGTATGTTTCTTATTTGAGAATAAGAATTATTAAAAAAAAAAAAATAGATACTAAGACCAGACGGAGGAAATATGCTATTTTGATATACTCCAGAATTTGGGCTCAAATCATAGAATGAATTAATTCCTAAATTTAGTTAGCAAAATATTGAGTACCATATCCCTAATAATCTATTTTGTTTCAAGGTTCAAGGTTGGTGTTTACAAGATGTGGCATAGCCCTAGTACTTGTTTTAATGTGAAATTGCATTGCACTTTTTATTTCCTTTGTTTCTTTAATGAAAATGAATATTCACTTGTTGAAATTTTCGAGTTTGGAAACCTCACTGGGATTATTGGTGGTATTAAGGATTAGATTGGAATACATATATAATCTCTACTGAGAATTATGAAAATTATCTCAAGATTTAGTAACGTACCTTAACCTCTTTACAGAAAAGCAATATAACAATCATAATATATCCTGCTGCCCAAATGAAACCATGGTCCATTGACCAAGGCTGACGAAGTTATTTACAATGGGAAGACTGAGATACATAGAAACTTAAAGGAAATAGTAGAAAGAATAAAAGGGAAGAAATTTACCATCTTAAATATCACAGAAGTTTAAAAAAACAGAGAATGCTGAAGTACATTCAATATTACTAATATTTACCCAAATGTTTTCCACCTGCATCACTTAAGACACATATGATTCCAAACATAGCTGGATTCAGTGACATGTTTACATAACAATTTCAAACCTGATATTTCATACCAAAATAAAAAAAAAATGAATGTCTTTTAAGCAGTTTCAATTAATAAAAACTTCTTTCATGAGGAAAATATTTCGTATTTAAAAACCATTCAAAGGAACCTATTAAATTCTTATTTTTCCTGTAGCCTCTCTTCCGAAAATTGTCTCAACTGGGGAACAGTTTAAGAAATGTCTATGGCTATACAGGAACAAAATTCCCCATAGACATTTTTATTTGATAAATACAAGCCCAATGCCTCTTAAACCAGCATAACATATTTGGTCAGAACCAGTACAGGGGAAGAGAGAGGGAAATCAGTTCATAAGACCCCTGTGTTACAAGCCCAGGGAGCGGATCTGTCAGGAGGAGCTGCCCATATCCCACATCACATGGCTTCAGCGTCATTCGGTGTCGGAAGCAGGTTTGGCTGTGCCTAGCAAGTAGGTTTCAGTTTCTGAATACAGGGTCTCCATGACTCTTGATCTTATTGAGACCTTCAGAAAAGGGCCTAGTTTTTCTTTTTTAGTCTGGTCTTGGAAGGCACGATCTGCCTTAGGCAACATTTCAAAGGAAGCGTTTACGGCTCCTCCGGCATCCTTCTGTCCTTCCCAGACTCTCCCCTATCTTTGGAAAATCCCTTCTCTCAGCTTCTGTTTTCAAGAAACTCATGCTGACATGTTTTAGGATGAGAAAATTTCTTAGAAGAGAGGGAGATGCCCTGGTGAACCACACCAAATGAATCATCACTTATCTTTAAAGAAAGGCCCTTAAAGCCTGGGTATGATAAGACCAGATCATAGCTAACAAATCTTAAGGAAGAAGAAATGCTAAAGAGAAAAATCAAGATGCTGGTCATAAAAGCTTTGACAGTTGCCTTTACTTTACTTAAAAGTAATAGGTAATTATTAATTACTTATATTAATAAAGTAAACTTATTAATCACTACTATCAATGTGATCATAGAAGATAACTGTTATATCCTAGACATCTTTTCTAAGATATCAGAGTTGGCTTTATAGCTGGCAAATGTAGTGGTATTTAATAGCTGTGGGTGTTTGTGGCACGCGTGCCTTTTATTTGCATGTTGCTCCATTCCCCACCCTTTTGCTCTGCTTTGTGTTTTAGGAAAACATTGACCGATGGGTTTTGACTAGTTCCATAGCAGGCATATGGCAGGAGGACTGGAGGGCAGGAGACAGCTTCTCATCATTGCTCTGCCACACAGCCTGCAGAAGGAGCTTTGCCTCCCTCGTGGCCCAGATCCCACTTAGGCAGCCTAACCACATGGCCTGGCTTCCAGATTTGGCTGCTCCACTGCCTCCCACTTTTCCTTTAACCATCGAGTATTCTAGCTTCCAACTCTTGTTAGTCTCAGTTGCCTTCTTGCTTTAAATTGTCCAGCTGAAAGATACCTGAGTGGTGCAGTTGATTAAGTGCTGGACTCTTGGTTTTGCCTCAGGTCGTGATCTCAGAGTCATGAGATCAAGCCCCATGTCATGCTCTGTGCTCAGTGCAGAGTGTGCTTGAGATTCTCTCTCCCTTTTCCTCTGCTCCTCTGCTCATGCTCTCTTTCTCTCTCTCTCAAATAAACAAATCTTTAAAAAAAAAAAAGGTAAGTAAATTGTCCAATTGGATTCTCAGTTTTTTTTATTTGCATATCTAAATTATCCAAATTTTGCCTGAATTGAATTTTCTATAGTTTGAAAACCTATCATGTTTTCTGTCCTCCTGTACAGAGCCAAAGGGATACAGGAAGGATTAAAACACATACATTATCTGCATTCAACGAGAAGAGGTGCAAGCATGTTTAGTCATCAAGACAGCTTTGGAATCATTCAGCTCATTTTGTGTTCCTGTCTTCCCAGTCCTGCTGCAACTCTGTGTCAGCAGAACCACAGCATCTTGCTGAGGAAGAAGAACAATGGAAGGAACACATCACATACGTTAATGTTATTCCCCATGACTCTGCCCTGTATGCACACACACATAAACCATGAGCAAAAATAGAATCTAGGCAGCACTAAAGAATTGATGAAGGAAATCTCCAGGCTCTTTTTACTTTTCCTTCCTTCTTTCCTTCCTTCCTTCCTTCCTTCCTTCCTTCCTTCCTTCCTTCCTTCCTTCCTTCCTTCCTTCCTTTCTTTTCCCCAGAGAGGGAGAGTGGGGGAAGTGTCAGGGACAGAGAATCTTAAGCAGCCTTCACATCCAACATGGAACCCAAAGGAAGGGCTCAAACTCAGGACCCTGAGATCAGGACCTGAGCCTAAGCCTAAATCAAGTCAGTCACTTAATCGACTGAACCACCGAAGTGTCCCCTTTTTTTAGATTTTTTTTTTTTCTTTTTGGAGGAAAGGAAGGAAGCAAGGTAGGGAAGGAAGGAAAGAGGGAAGGAAGAAGGAAGGAAAGAAGGAAGGGCAAAAGGAAGGCAGGTAGGCAGGAAGGAAGGAAGGAAGGAAGGAAGGAAGGAAATACATTTTGCCAGTGGTCACACAATCCCTCTCAGTGTCTCTGAGAATGAACGAACAGGTAGCAAAGCAAGTTAATAAAATTTTGGGGATGCAAAGTGTGCCTCAGAGTGACAGGAGGGCCTTAAAGAACACTGGGAAATCAGCAACATGGGTCGAAGAGAAGTAGCTGGGAGCGTATCTGTAGTGGGATAGTGGGAGATTCTGAAACAGGGATCTTGGTCTCATTCAAAGCCCTTTGCTTTGCCCCAAAATCTAGATGCAAATTCTTAAGTTTGAAAAAAAATAACTTAAGAAAAGGGAATTGGAACGTCAAACAAGTGGCCAGAAAACTTAAACTCTCCCCTTCCACCTGGAAATTTGTAGTGATCTTGGTGAGGACTGCAGTTTGTCTTGAATGAGGGTCGAGTCCCATTGATTTAATTATCAAAGAATGAGGAATCTCACCAGGTATGCCTTTATATGGAGATAAACAGATTTTATATGGGAGAGCACATGACAAACATTGCAACACTAGACAAATCTTATTGTTTGCAATGAATATTTTCCTCCATTAATTTGTAATGGTGTTTTCAAAAGCTTTCCTTTTTATAAACCTTGCATTAGATTAAGGTTTCAATTTTTAATTCATTATCTTCAGGTTTCTATTCCATGTAACCATTTTCACACATAGTGGGTTACAGCACCAAACCCTTTCTCCCTTCTTGTTTCTTATAGAACTAATCAAATAAAAGTACATGTAGGACATTGACAGTGCTATACTCTAAACATCAGGTAGTTTTCCGCCATTACAGTTAATTGCATCTTAGTTTGACGAAGAGCCACTCAAGTTAAGTATCCTTCAGATGTCATTTTCAGAGCACATCCTGTTTTAATTCCCTGGCCTTATATTGGTTAGGGGTTGTTCTGTAAGCAGTGTGCTTGACTCCACATCCCTGTGAAAGCCTGTTCCAGTAATTGCTTCGTTAATGGAAGATTACTTGATATTGGATATCTTCATGTAGCCTGAAAAGTCTCCTATAAGCAATAAGTTCTTTAGTGATATCAAATTTTACCATCATTGCACCTGTAATAGAAAACACATGTAAAAAATAATGCCAATCCTATCTCTATATTAGAAATGCTTGTCTTAATTAATATGCATTATTTTGAAGGAAAGCATCAGTTAATACATAGTTTGTTAAAATAAGTGTGCATTGCATTTAGATTAGTTGTAACTCCATGAAAATGATGCTTTGACTATAATGAGCACCAGTGGAATTTAAATGAACTCCCCCAAATTTTTCTTGTTAATTTTTTTCCCTTAAATGCAGGCAAATATACAATGTGATATCATATATTTCCTGAAGTAACTTTCTCTGATAATACTTTTTGAGGAAGATCAAGAAGCAAAACACCGATTGTTGTTACTGCATTTTCTATATTTCATACATTGTTTTTGAACCATAGCTAATGTAAAAACATGGCGATTTCCCCTGCCTAGTTAAAAGGTACATCCAAGTATAGTGATATTTAGCATTTTAAAATTTCTTATCAGGAATGCATGCAACCAAGTAAGCCTGGTTAAGTTTAAAACTGTTTCATGTTTAGAATCAGCAGATCATGGGTATTATTTATTCTTTTGTTCATTTCATAGTGATGCGAGATGATAGATATCCTTTTTTGATGGAGTCGTGGTTTTCCAGCATGGTTAACTGTCCTGGGCATTCTATAATGTGAATTTAGCCTTTGAACTTATTCAAAAACTAGAAACAGTTTCCATGACAGAAAACCTCCTTTACTAGATTGAAATACATTTATATTTCGTTTTGGAAGGGATTAAGCCAGAGGTATGCTTGGGGCTACAGCATGCTAGAAACAACGCATTTCATGTACTTAATTAGAATGACACGTTATAACTTCGTAGCAATTTTCTGTCTTTCTTCTCTTCCACCATCCCTTTCTCATTCTCCATGCCAGAATTTATTTCTCATCCTTTTATGAGGTTATGTCACTTGAAATGAGTAAATATTTGCACTTCTTTTATGACTGTCAAAGTATACAACACGTGTTTGTGAAGCAGTAATTAGCAAGGTACATGAGTGTCTGTTAAGAAATACTGACATATTTTGAAAAATAAATCTGAGCAGCATTTCACATCATCATAATGGGAGTTGTCTTCTGATGGAACAGCTCCTCAGACTGTGAATGTTACAGCAAAATATAGAATTGGAATGCACTTCTAGTACCTATTTAACTACGAGGTTTTCTATGCTAAATACATACTCTCTCCTCACATATTTGAAATTAATATCTTACGTATATAATCAGCAAAAAGGTTTTCATTAGAAAGTTATAAATGATAATATATCTTAACTTTCTCTTAATATACAAATTTAAATATTGTTTAGTAAGTCTACATGTTTGTTCAGAAATCTTCTATCTGAGCATCTGCTTTCTAGTTATCAGAATGACTTATCCTATATGCTTACAAGTTTGTGTGCCTTATAGCTTATTATAAACTCCTATCAGTGTAAAGGGTCAAAACCATCTTTTAACTATGTACCTCATGTCAGTTACTTTCTACTGGGAGAATCTCAAATCATGTTTTGAATATAATAAGATTCACTGAATTTCACATTTCTATTGGTCACACATTGATTTAAGCTATCTGTGAGTTGGTATGATCAATGGTACATTCTGGAGTTTTTGTTTGTTTCTTTGTTTACGTCATAGAACTGATTTATTTTATTGCAAAAACAGGTTTTCCAAAGTTCTTGCAGATAGAGTAATACAGGTATATAGTGAAAAACAGGTATAACAGAATGAAAAATAATCTAAGAAGCACAGGAGATAAAAAATAGAAAATATTTGGTTGACATCTGAAATGGGAAAAAGAGTTAATGAGGCAAAGAGATTCAGAAAGTTACTTCCAGAAGACCTAGAGAAAGTTTTCACATTGACACTAGTAAGATTATGTCAAGGAACCAAGAGGAAGCTAATATCATCCTCAAAGGGGAATTGGTTGCATGGTCTAGAGAATGAAACTCTTACACGTGTTCAGGCAAATGTCTGGAATACTTTTTTTAAAGTATAATTGACATACAATATCCTATTAGTTTTAGGTGTATATCATAGTGATGTATTATTTTATACATTATGAAATGATCTCCATGATAACATTGATTATCATCTGTCACCATACGAAATTATTACAGTATTATTGATTATATTCCCTATGCTGTACATTATAGCTCCATTACCTATTTATTTTAATGCTGAAAGTTTGTACCCCTTAATCCCCTTCGCTTATTTTGTCTGCCTCCCAATCATAGCCTCACATGCTTTGTAGCCATATGGAAAAGATAATCCTTTATTTGAAAACTTTATACTAGTTCAGATAGATGTGAGGGAGCGAAAGAAAGAAGAAAAAAGAAGGCTTTCTTTTGGACCGGCAGTATTTTTGGAGAACAAAATGAATCAAGTCAGTTTGTATTGTTTACTCACTACATCTCTGTAGCAAAGCTGGATACAGTTTTCTTGGCATAGAGTTTACCTCTCAGAGGAAGCTCATTGGATGGCCATGTGTCTTTATTCCACAAGCCACTGCTGCCAAATTGAAGAATGGAGTCAGTTATTTTCACAAGCAGCCTCCTTGAGCATGATTAAGGTCTCATGCACATATCACAGGTGAACCAATCTGTGTTGTCTCGCAGGAAGAAGCAGATGCTCTAAATTAGCCCTGAACCCGAATTGGAATTTATGTTCGTTATAAAGTAAAAGCATACCTAACTAATTAATTAAAACTTACAGAACGGTGAAAGGTTCAGTGTTTAGGTATAATTTTTAAGGTAACTGATGCTCCTTGTTCTCAGATATATTCCTATTTTCATACTCACAGGTATAATTTCAAAGATAATCTCTCCTAGGTTGAATTGCTTCAATGTAACATTCTGAAATTTTCTAGAATCCTTTATTTTAAAGGTTACAGATGTATATGTGACAATTTCATTAATAAATAAACAGTATAGACAACACAGAGCTTCTCTGTTTTCACATTCATCTTAAAATCTATAATTTCCTTCCTGTTTTAAAGTTAAAATATATGTACATCCTTAATGTGTCAAAAGCTTATATTCCCCTTTCCACCGTTATCCTCTAGATCCCCTCTTTTTCTCTGTTTTTTATTTTTCTTGTTATCTTGTGTTCCCCATGTATGACATCAATGTAATCTCTTTTAACATTTTTTTCTCCCTTCACTGCTCACTATCACTGTGGAGACCAAATACATCTTCATTTGTGTAGATTGTTCATCTTTAAATTTTGTGTATTTCCTTCTCAAGTGTACCCTACCTTTGGTCAGTGAGGGTAATGAGTCTCTGTCATCTTCTCTAACATAGTTTTAACATTACAGAGAACAGAGTAGTTTAATTTTATATCACTATCTCTTCATTGTAATTTTTTTTTCTATCATAATCATTTGTTGTTTGGATGTAAAAAAGCAAAAAGGAAAAAATAAGTCAGATTTTTCATAGTATCCCTATGATTCACTAATTTTGTAGTAATAAAGACAAAGTGGTAAGTTGTAGTTATACTGAGTAAGTAGGAAATACTATGTAATGTCAATTTTTACCCTTTTTTATTTGATTTTAAAAACTGAGAATTTTATTTTATTATCTTATTTTATTATTATTTTTTAATTTTCCAAGTTTTTATTTAAATTCCAGGTAGCTAACATATAGTAAAATATTAGTTTCAGGGGAAGAATTCAGTCATTCATCACTTACCCTACAACACCCAGTGTTCATCACAATAAGTACCCTCCTTAATCCAACATCTGTTTAACCCTTCCACCCACCCACTTCCCCTCTGGTAACCATCAGTTTGTTCTCTATAGTTAAGACTCAGCTTCTTGGTTCACCTCTCTCTTTTACCCCCATGTTCATTTGTTTTGTTTCTTAAATTCCACATACAGGTGAAATCATATCGTTTTTGTCTTTCTCTGGCTGACTTATTTTGCTTAGCATAATATGGCCTAGATGTTGCATCCATGATGTTGCAAATGGCAAGATTTCATTCTTTTAATGACTGAATAATACTCCATTGTACATACATACCACATCGTCTTTAACCATTCATCAGTGGTTGGACATTTGGGCTCTTTCCATAATTTGTCCATTGTTGTTGCTGCTGCTATAAACATTGGGGTGCATATATCCTTTTGAATTAATATTTTTGTATCCTTTGTGTAAATACCATATTTTAAGAAAACACTTCCACTAAGACTCTAAATTACCAATTTACTAATTACCAATAATTACCAGATACTTTTGTATCTGACCTCTTTTACATAACATTGTATCTTTGATGTTTATTAATGTTATAACATATAAACTGTATTTTATTCTTTTAATTGCTGAATAGTATTCCATACTATGTATATGCTACCTTTGGATTATTCATTTACCACTTAATGGACGTTTGGATTTTTTTCCAGTTCCTGGTTGCTATAAATAAAGTTGTCATGAATATTCACATACATATCTTTGTATGGACATATATTTTCATTTCCTTTGGGTAGATTCTTAACAGTGGAATTGTTGGGTTGAATGTTAAGTTTATGTTTAACTTTTTGAGAACTGTCAATTGTTTTTCCAAACAGACATACAATCTTGTTTTTCCACTAGCAGTGTATGAAGGTTTCCGTTTCTCTGTAACTTCTCCAATACTTGAGAGTTGAAGTGTGGAAATCCTACTTCCTCAAGATGTTTGACCAAAATCTATGACCTATCATGGTTGAACATTTAGCTATGCAGACATAAAAGTTGCCCTTGGAAAGCTGGGCCTAAAACTTAAATCAAGAGAGGAAAACAAATAAACTCTAAGCAAAAACATCAATGACCACACAGTTTAGAGGAGATATGTTTCACATATTTAATGGAGACAAATAAATAAATAATCAAACAAAAATACAAGCAAACAGACAAAAAACCCCCAATAGATTGAGAAGTACATTCAAAGATCAGAGTGTTTTTGAGGATCTGTCTCACTTTTATTTACTGCTGGACCCCGTGCGTGTATGTATGTTCAAGTACCTTCAGCCAAGAATGTGTCGGTAACTTTGACCTACTCTGATCTCTGCAGTATATTAGACTACGATCAACCTGAAATTGATAGGAAATTTATCAAGTCTATATGGTTGTCACACCTTCTGGAACTCCCAGTTAAATCACTCATTTGTTTGCAGGTCTGTTCTTTGCTCACGCAGTACTGCAAACTACAGCTAGCTGAGCTTCTGTCTTCCATTGTTGGCTTTTCCACTTTAAATGACAAGACTCCAAATCAACTGAATGATTTCTTGTGGTGGGATTGAAGGTGCTGGACCTGTTCTACTTTGAACTTCTTCACCAACAGAACTAGGGAGGCATAGGGGATGGAGGAACAGGACAGCAGTAGCAGTCTTAGGGAAGGATACCAAAGACTCCTGCTGCTCCTATGCTGAGTTTAACATTTTTCATTTTATAAACTCTCCTTAGTTTGTTGTATGCCTGTGATTTTCAGAAGGCTGAAATGATGGTGATGATTGTTGTTGTTGTTGTTGTTGTTTTGACAGTTTTTCCTACCTTCATAGTCATAGTTGCTTTTTGGGAAGAGAATTTGTCGATGTCCTCACTCCCTCATGCCAGAAGGCCAGAAGTGAATCCTCTGGGTTACCTTTTATCTTTCCTGAAATCATCTATGAAGACTGGATCCAAGTAAATTACAGTTAAATATGATGGAAAAAAAATGTTTATCTCTGTATTCTCTTTCCTCAGAAATGAAACTAAAATATACCTAAAAACTAAATAGAGAATGGGAGAGGAGATAACAGTAGATAAGTGATGTCAAGGGAACATTGGAAGATGGCAGCTGAATGGACTCAGCAGGTGACATAAACCAACACATTAGATTCCAAGGCAGAGGTTTTCAAGCAGCAGCTAATTTCTTCTACAGAACCCAGAAGATGCTCAGAAATTTGAGGGGCCAGGTGCTTGGAACCTAACTGCCCATCAACAGAAACGTGGGTGAATGGATGCTGATATGATCTCATAAATGAAATAAGCATTGAGCAAAATGAAGTACCTACAATAGATAAATATGGATACATTTTATTAATATGTACACGGAAAGTAGTATAAGAAGATTACAAGGAGCTTAACATTCCTTATAAAATTAAAATAAACTTAAAAAATATACATAGGATTATATGTATACCATGGGTAGCAAACTATGGCCTGATATACCTGTTATATGGCCAAATATACCTGTTTTTCTATGGTTGTTCCTTGAGCTAATAATGGTTTTTATACAGATAATCATTGAAAAACATATTACAGTGTCCATAACAAGATTTATTGGAACATAGTCAAGCTCATTAGTTAGTACATGTTATACCTGTGGCTGTTTTTGCAGCACAATAGCAGAATGAGCTGTTGGGACAAAAACCAAATGGCCCACAAAGCTGTATTCAGTCTTTTACAGGAAAAGTTTGCCAAACTCTCGCATATATATAAAATCTATAAATCACAAATATATAACACATGTACATAATACATATACATACACACTCATATATGCACATATAAAGATATTAGACTTAAACACAAATATATATATATATTTATAATTGGATATACATATACTTATATGTATAAATGTAAATGTTTTTATTTATAAACATACAGACATTTATAATGACTATAGTGGAAATAATTATGAACATGGCAATTAAGGAAATAGTAGCCTCAGATGAAGGAATAGCAGGAAATGGGTTGGTGGAGGGACATGCAGTTAGATGTAAGTTACTGTCAAAGGTTTGGTTTTTATGTTTGCATGCTTATTCAAGATAGATACGTAGATAGATAAATAGTTAGATAAGAGGCCCATGCATGGACCAAAGATGACAGTGTTTTGTAATAAACGAATATGATTAACACAATTATGTACACCTGCCAACCATTAAATTTCTAAAAATTTTCTTCATAATTAGCAATTAACCCTCTATATATCCTTGCCCATCTCATACAACTTAAAAGTTACTCCTCACATTCAAGAAAAACACTGAAGTTTTGCTCTGTGGATAAATGGAATGAGAAGTACTAGCTATGACAAATGTTAGGGAAGATGAACCAAATTGAAAACGGAAGAATTAAAGGATATGGTCTACATTTTCTACTCATTTGTCAAACCTTTTGTTCTCTAAACATGGAATTAATTACTCTCTGGCAAAAATTGGCTAGCCATTCCCCCACCCAACAACAGGAAATCCTATATATATGAACACTTGGTGGAAGGGTAATGTATTAATTTTCTGTTCTTAAATAAAAATTACCAGAAACTTAGTATTGTAAAACAACATAAATTTAGTAAAATGGCACAGCCACTGTAGAAAACCAGATGGTGGTTCCCCCAAAATTAAACCTAGAACTACCATAATATCCTTCAAAGTCTTTTCTGAGTAGATATCAAAGGAAGTGAAAGCAAGGACTCAAGTAGATATCTGCACACCTATGTTCTTAGCAACATTATTTACAATAGGACTGAGGTCTAATTTTGCTAGGTGTCAGCTGGAGACTGCGCCAGTCAGCTGGAGGCTGCCATCAGCTTCTAGAGTCCACCCCATTCTTTTCCACGTGATCTGTTCCTTCTTAGCAAATCCCTCTCATGCTTCAAATCTCTCTGACCCCTTTTTATGCCACCAGCTGGAGGAAATGGTCTGATATTAAAGGGCTCGTAAGATTAAGTTAGATGCACCTAGATAATTTCCCCATTTTATTTTTTCTAATTTCCCCACTTTAAAGTAATGGATTTTTACCTTAATTACGTCTGCATATCCTTTTTGTAATATAATGTAACATAAATACAGGAATAACATGAAGGAGTAAAGATTCATGGAGGGCCTCCTATAATTCTGCCTGTCAAAACGGGCATCTTGCAAAGAGGTCTATTTCTCTGCTTAGCTCACCAGTGGACAAGCCCTGCTCCATACGTAGTATCCAGTCAAATTTTTAATCCTCATACAAAGTGTCACTGAAGATTTGGGGGATGAAAAAAATAAAAGAAAAAGGAAAAATATTTTTTTAATAATTTATTTATTTATTTGACAGAGAGAGAGATCACAAGTAAGGAGAGAGGCAGTCAGAAAGAGAGAGAGCGAGAGAGAGGAGGAAGCAGGCTCCCTGCTGAGCAGAGAGCCCAATGTGGGACTCGATCTGAGGACCCTGAGATCATGACCTGAGCTGAAGGCAGAGTCCTAACCCACTGAGCCACCCAGGTGCCTAGGAAAAAGATTTTTTAAAATGCATTTAGAACACAAAGGCAGTGAACAAAACAGAAGGAAAAAAAAAAAACTATCTCATAGAAAGAAAAGGATGAAATTATTTCAAACAAAGTTCCTAAAACCATAACTGGAACATTAAGTGTTCAATAGATTTTGGTTATTATTAAAATTACCATTTTATTACACATGAAATAAGAACATGACACCATAAAAAAGGGACATTTATAGGCCAAAGGGAATTCATATATAAATGCGTGTGTGTATATATATATTTTTGTGTGTATACACACACAAAAATCTAAGAACATAAGTATACATACAAAATGGATATATTTCTATCATGCATATATATACATATCTAACATATGTATCTATGTTTATATATCTGCATACACGTACATATACCTAACATATGTATATACAAAACATTTAAAGAAGGCTTGGGGAAAAAAGCTGAGGAAAAATTATATAAACATATATATAAAAAGTAACAACAATAATAACAAAACAAATGGTGACAAAAAACCCAGAAGTTTAAAGATAAGGACAGTAAAGAAACTGTCCAAGAAGTATAAACTTTAAAAGGAATTCCAATAATAAAGAGAAAACCCAAAGGGAGAAATTATCAAAGAAACAATATATGAATATCATCCATATTGTTAGGACATGGTTTGTACATCAAAAGGTAACAATATTTTATAATAAACATAGTAACAATTTAGGAGATCCATTAAAATACTCTACTTCATTAAAATTCAAAATTCCAGGAATATAGGAAAGTTGGCAACATTTTCCAGGGAGGAGAAAAAGTGGGGCAGGCAAAAATCTGGGAAACAGGAACATCAGATATATGAAATATAATACTGAAATATGGGGAAAAAAATGGAATTATGCTTTCAACTTTTAAGAAAAATTTCTCACTTAAAATTCTATATTATGCCAAAAGATGAAATAAGAGTGATGGCAGAAAGACATTCCATGCATACAAATTCTTAATATTTTAACATTTTATACATCTTTCTCCAGGAGGTTGCACAAGTTTTATTTCATTGATATGAGGCGAACAGTTAAAACAGAGAATAATGTAGAATAAAGGGAGATTGTCCAGCACAGTACAGAAACAAAGGAAATTTCTATGCAAGGTTAGTTTTAGGAAGACAGCTGGACTACTGTACAGGTTAGTATTATAAGCTTTATGGGAGCCGGGAGATAGTGGGCATGAGGAAGAATGCTTCCATTCCCATGCCATCCTCAAATATTGAAACTTAAAAAAACTTTTGATGTGTTGTTATAAAATGGAATTTTTAAAAATTCTGAGAGTAGTATTATTTCATATAAATACAAATTAAATTGGCAAATGAATATATCTCCTCATCATTCCATTTTTTACCAATAAGCCCACATTTTTTTGTGTGTTTTATATTTTCTGAGAGAAATCTTCTCATCTGTACTTAATGACCATGGACCATATCCTTTTTTGATACCTGAATATTGCAGTGGTTGATATATCATTGTTAATTAAAAGTAAGATATCACAGGTGCAGATAAAGCTTCAGTTAGCAATTTCTGTTACCAGCTTTAAACAATTTAAACCTTTAAAAATGTCTAAGAAAAAACCCCATTCAATATAATTTTAATTAGTAAGAAAATTTAATTCAAATTAATCAAAATTTTCACTTCTACTTAGTCTAATGTTTATTGGTCTCTCAGCATTATTTTTTTGTGAACTCTGCATCTTTTTTGGATATTTTAAAAATGATTCTGATTCTAGCTTTTATAAATAATTTACACATGCACATAAAATGTAAATACCTACTTGCATACCCCTTAATAACATATATCTATTCAAATTCAAGGGCAAAGAGCTGGCATTTGGGAAAGTTAGGGTCAGTGTCCAGTTGACAATCTGGAAATGTCATCAGGTACTCTCAAAGAATGTTTTCCAAACAATCAAATCTATTTTCCACTTCTTTCCAAGTTGCTGGCACTTGTCATCCTCCTGCAATAGAACTAAATCCTTTTCCCATTCACCTGGCTCAGTATTGCCTCACAACATTTTCTGTCCAGCTACAAGAATTGTTGCCTCTCCCCATTGCCAATTATTTCCTCAGCCAACACATTTCCCACCATTGCTTCTTTACAATAATTTCACTTATGTAATGCTTTCTTAAGTAGGTTCTCAAAGTTCTTCCAAATATACTACCTCATTAGTCTTCTTGATAATTTTATAATGAATACAAGCAGAGAAAAATTTCCAAGTTTGTCAATGAATTGAATTCTCAAAAGTCATTTGGATGTTGGTTGTTTGGAACCCAGAGACAAAATACTGAGTTTGGATCTCAGCACAGCGTAAATGTGCCTACCCACATGTGCGACTGAAGTATAGTTTATATGCGTGATGCTACATGGATCACCTGGTCTGTTTCATGATGGGTCTGCAGGATTATGAATCAGAAAGTCCAACTGGGGATTCTGGAAACACATATTCCTCTGTTGACTTCTTGGCAACAGAGTTTGGAAATCTGTATTCAAAACTACCCAGTCCTCATCTCTAACCACATCATAGGAGAATTTGGAGAAGGAATGATCCAGGGTGCTGGCAGAATATGGAAAAGGAATGTGGAAGCAATAGCAGTGAGCTGCAGAGGATCTGAAGCTAGTTTTTTTTTTTTTTTTTTTTTTGTTTTGTTTTTTTTTTTTAGCTTATGAGCTCATATCTTTTTATTTTTGCTCTTCCTTCCTTTCTTTCTTTTTTTAAATTTGGATTTTCCCGGGTTTGGCCTTTATGCACTATTTTCACCACCAACTACTTGACGTTTCCATGAAGGTTTCTCACTTTTTTGATACTTTGTGAACTAGAAAGAAAGTAACTACTTTTTATCTTCCTATTCATTGCCACAAAAGACACTGAATTTTCTAGTAATTTTCTAGTAAATACTTAAAACGTTGAAGAGATAAAAATAAAATTTCATGAAGGGGAACGCACACCTGTGATGGTGGTTATGAGATGCATGAAATATTGATATAATGTTGATCCATTCTTCAGGGAAATGCTCAGCCTAAATATTTCTCTAACTATTGTGGAGAAAAACTCCACCTCTTTGGCACATCAGCACAAGAGACATGCAGATTCTGAAACCATGAGAAAGGGAGAAATTTGTATTTATGGCGAGGGAAGGATGAAGTCATTCATTCATGGATATGCGTTAAGAAGAGTTAGATACTGCAAATGAATCATCCCTAAGTAGTTTTGAAGGGAGAGTCTGAGAGGACAGAGAGAGACAAGGGGAGGAAAGAGAGCGAGGGAGAGAAAGGCAGGAATTTTGAGTACACAAGTGACTGGGTAACTGTATGGAGAAGGGGCTCAAGGTAGAGGAAAAGAGTAAGGACTGATGGCGGAGGCCATTTAGGAGGGTGTATAGTAATATGGAAAAGGGATAGTTGCTCCATATGATACTCACAGCTTCCTTATATTTCCATCTTGTTGACAGTTTTCTGATTTTTCTCCATTGTTCCAGAAAAAAATAGAATTTAGGCTGTATGTTAGAATGACTTTTTTTTTCTTTTTCTTTACAATCTGCACAGCTGATTCTATACACCATCAAGTTTTGAGTCCTGAAAGCTTTAATTATTTTTATTTGTTTTAATTTTCTTTCTGTGAAACATTGTTTTGTGAGGTTGAGACCTGGGGACATAATGTGCAGTCATCGTGAAGCAAACTAACATACCAGAGGGGTGAAATTCTATCATGGTGTTGGCAGTGTCATTTACCACCTCTTCCTTTGACGCCATGTCACTAAGGGAAAAGAAACAGATGGCCTACGTAATTTCTTCACTTCTTTTCTTATAGCCATTCCCTTTACCAAACAATTCATTCTGTCAGCTGGGATACCAAGTGAGAAACTATCTCTGGGTGTTTGGGGATTCCAAACACTCTGTCAGTGTTTTGTAATAACAAGATTGAGGAAGAGAAGAGAGATGAAGTAGGAATCTAGGCCTTTAGAATTTGGAGAAGAGTTTCTGTGCCACTTGATCTTTGATGGTTGCTCCCAAATTAAGTGTCAAATATTTTGAACTGGGAAGGTCTTGGATGTTACCTACTCTGATCTCTCATCTAAGAGATGAACACAGTATAACATGGGAACAGATTAGATATGGTTCCCAGAAACAAATACTAAAGGATATGTTTTATCCAATAGCTTAATGGTCTACCTAAAAAATGAATAAAGTTGAAATGCAAAATCCTCCACAGAGAAACTTCTTTCTCTAAATTCCATAAATTTATCATTAAAGGTGACTGAAATCCTCAGTGGATGTCAGGGCTTAAGCAGTAGTAACCGGAGATATCATTAATAATTATATATTAATGCTCCAATTGGTACATGAAGACACGATTCCTGGTCAGTAGGTATAAATGAGGCATAAACAAGCACATCTGGAAGGTTCTGGATATATAGTAGGTTGATTGATTGATAATAAGTAATGGATCACACTTGGCCATTTGAATTAATTTGGAAGAGAAGTCAGCTGTAAATAGATTATAAGGAGAATGCTTAAATATTAAGAGTAATTAATGAGTTACTTTTCAACATAATTTTTATAGTGGAGCTGGAGACTTTGTAAGCACTCAGGAAAACTGATTCTGTATGCAGATGTGGATATTCTAACGAATTAATTTATTATGTATACACAGCTAAATTCATTCTATGAGAAGTACCCTATAAACTGTAAAAATAAAAATGATGTTACACACATATGTTTTTTAGAGCACATTCACTTTGCAATATAGCTTCAAATATTTTTTAACCTAACCACATTGCTTAATGTCAAACAATGAAGGTCTGGTCTCCTATAGTGATTTTTATGCTTTCTTTAAGAGAAAAATTTTGTATATAAAATTTGATAACTTGGGTGCCTGGGTGGCTTAGTGGGTTAAGCCGCTGCCTTCGGCTCAGGTCATGATCTCAGGGTCCTGGGATCGAGTCCCACATTGGGCTCTCTGCTCAGCGGAGAGCCTGCTTCCTCCTCTCTCTCTCTCTGCCTGCCTCTCTGCCTACTTGTGATCTCTCTCTGTCGAATAAATAAATAAAATCTTTAAAAAAAAAAAAAAAATTTGATAACTTGAATAAATGCTCTAATTATAAAAAAGAGAAGGAACTATAAATGAGTATCATCATCCACTTTACTTTTCATATGAATCATTTGATTAAATACTAATAGTAATCAATAATCAGTAATAGTAAATCATATGAATCATTTGATTAAATACTAATAGTAATCAATAATCAGTAATAGTAAAGAATATTATATGACTCTTGTTCAGTTTTGTTTTTGTTTTTGCCTTTTAGACAACACTACAATCTGTGAGCACAATATACAGTGCAAACTGATGATGTGTGGGCTGTCATAGAATTGTTATGCATTTGGTTTTTTGTGACCAGGTCACTGTCTGTATTTTAGCATTGATTTTCAATACACATTTATTCCATTTAAAAGTCTTTAGAGCATGGTGATAAAGTGCTGGGACGTTACAGAGACTGTCTCAACATTAGAAAAATAGAGAAGCAAAAAATGTGATGTTTCACCAAATCCATTTACCTGCTGGTTCAATAATGTATCTCATAATTTGTTTTTATTTAAAATAAGTAATAGTTTGAGGTTTCTGTAGGATGAGTGCTATTTTTCCCCCTGAATGGTGCAATAGTATCTTCAATGAATCATTCGATGGGCACTCCATAGTTTATAATACCTACCTGGAATGGATTACGATACAGTATTTGTGATGTTTGGTTGTCTGCTGCTCTCCTTTGATATGCCAGACAGGTTGCCTTTAGCCTGTTTAACTTCCTGGTCTTTGCCAGTATAACATCTAGCCTTACTAATATAGACCCATATCAATGCTTTTACATAAATTAACATTTTTCCTTCACAATAACCACATACAGTAAATAATATTAGTCCAACTTGACAGATGCAGAAACCACAGCTCAGGGAGATTTCACAAGCTGCTTCAATCAATTATTTGAACCTAGATCTTTTGACTCTACAGAATGTCTTATTTTCAAAATGCCATCGAAATTAATACGATATTTGGGTTTGAATGTGAAGATTTTATCAAATATGTTTTGAGTTATTTCTAGAGTAATTTCTTTTTGTTTTCTGTTTTCCTGCCAAGATGGAGTGAAAATTTTAAGTGCTTTGCAAAAAAGAATTAACAGGACAGTTGAAAATTAAAGCAGAGTAAAGAAAAAACAGTTATTAATATTTTGTATTGATGTTTCTATGATGCATGATTTTTATAAAAAAAATCCTTGTCCCTTACTCTACCCTGATTATAAAGTATATATTTTATGGAATGTCAGTGTGCCTTAATTAAGTGATAGGTTGAGTATTAAGTTAATGCAGTACTATCAGATGCATATATTCTCTTGTGAGGAATGCTAAGTGTGATATTTAAATGGGGAGGTTGTATTTGGAATTCTCTGCATCTATATTCTCCCACTGTCAAATGGATCATTACATTTTCAACACTTAATTATCTTTTCACCTAAATTGTGTCTTATTTAACTTGATCATTTAAAGTGCTAATGTGACTTTTTTATGTTCATCTTGTCTTTATATAAATGAACAGCTATTCTCTAACTTGACTAAGGCTTCACAAATGAAATCTGAAATTTATAAAGGAAAAAGGGAAAAGTAGAAACTTTTCTTTCCTTTTTCTTGTTTGCAAAGGAAGAGTGGTTCTCAGTAACTTAGCCGCTAGACCTTGGCATATTCCTTGGACTAGGCATTGGGTCACTCCCATTTTTCACAGCTTGTCACACAATTAACTAAATCATTAAAATGGAACTAGTCCATTGTGACAAACTGAAATGACTAAAAGCCTGCCTAGGGCGCTGCACTACGCGGCTGTTTAAGAAAATTCCATCTCTTCGAAGTTAGTGATGGATAATGTGACAAAAATATTCTGATTAAATTCTAACTTTGGAATACTTAATAAATTAGTAACAGCATTAGAAGTGCCACTTACATTCACCTGTCAAGGAGGAGCACTGCGGTGCTGATCCTTTTGCCCTCTTTGTCTGCCTTCACGAGAGCTGCTGGCAGCTGAGGGGGTCCCATCCTAGGAAGGTGTCAGATGACAGCGAGGTAAGAGATGAGGCTCCTTTGTAAGGCCTCTGTACTTATTCATTCCTTCCCTTCAGACTCAGAGGAACTGAGGGACACAACGCTTTCCTTTGATAGATTGATCTTTCTTCTTCATCATCGTTTCCTAGTCTTTTTTTTTTTTAATTTTGTATCATGGAAAAATTATTTACTTTTATTGTTTAAGGGTATTTCTTGAGAGGTGTTTGTATAAAACAGATATGTAGTTTGAAGCAATGTTTAAGATGGAATTAAGCAATATTATCGTTTCTGGAATGGTCATTGAATGAAAGCTTACATTTTTGCATGCATATTCCCATGCAAAGCATGAAATGACATTTATTTTTTTTAACACAGATTAATTAAAACTAATTTTAATCATTGTTATAATTACTCTTTAGCACAGTTATTCCTATATTACTGTAGTTAGTATGGTTGTGTCCACAAGCACTTAAAACACTCATGTATAAAGAATTTATTAGAAAAACATAGAAGATACAGAACTGAGGTTTTAATCCTGGTCTCAATACTAGCTACACGTATGACCCCCACCTGGCACTTTATCTCTCTGGATCTAGGTTATACAATTAGTAAAATAAGGGAATGGGCTGACCTTTAATATTGCTCCCCAGTTTAACCACTCACAAATATCAACATTATTGATGGGTATTCAAAATATTGAATTTTTAACTTATAATCTAGGTTATACAATTAGTAAAATAAGGGAATGGGCTGACCTTTAATATTGCTCCCCAGTTTAACCACTCACAAATATCAACATTATTGATGGGTATTCAAAATATTGAATTTTTAACTTAAAAGTAAATATTTAGATCTATCATATATACTTTTTATTGTTTACATATCTAATATTGAAAATTGGTCTAGTTATATCAAACTACTTTATGAAGTACTGTGACTAGCAGAAGTATTTAATTTGATTTCAGGAGAAGACCTATTGAGACCTAATGGTAAGAAAATGGCTTTTCTTCCACAATGATGAACCTCTATAGAAAGTTAGGGAAAAAGTTGCTTAGGTGTTTCCTCTATTTTGATGAATAATTTGTGGTTTTCTTTTGAATCTACCATTCCGATCTAGAGTGACTTCCTTGCCCTTCTCAACACTGGTCTTGGATATTCTAATCTTGGTTTCCACATTGGCTTCATATCCAGACCCACTTACATTGGTCCTTGTTTTTCCTTTTCAGTTTGCTTTCTTGGTATGTTTTCCCTATCCCAATACGACTTCCATATTTCTGACCATAATGATAATTTGACAATTTCCCCAATTTCTACAATGGCTTAGAAGAGGGGGGAAAACAACAACAACAGCTAAGTTCTGTGCTTGGGTAATTCCAATTCTGGGTAACAATAATGACATTACTACAATTACTGTACAATTACCAATACTGGTAGTAATGGTCACAGAAAATGTTCACAACAGGTTAAATTTAGTATCCATTTTCTGAATCACCATAGCTCTTTCAGAAACCAGGTAAAGACCTTTGCTTTAACCGACTCACCAAATAATGTAAGAGAGACTTCCAACAACACTTTATACCTATACTAAATTACTGGTTTCAGAATACGATGCTCAGTTAGTTCTGAAAAGAAGAGTATTGTGATTGGATTCCAGAGAGGGGAAAATCTTCTGAATAACTATTCAAGTCCTTAGGAGAAAAACATTTTTTTTTTTTTCCATGAAGTGTTTCCAGACACTCACTCTCGAGGGAATTTATGATTCCTATTTGCATTGTCCATTTTATCACAGTATAGTTAGCATCCAAGTTTCTTCATTTTTTTTTATTGTTTTGCTTCTCTGTATTATAGTGGAAGTATAAATTGTGTTGTATTCATCTTTGTATTCTAGTCCCAATACAGGATTGGTCACATAACTGTTATCATTATGGCTGTTGAATGAATGAATCCACATCGTTGGAAAGGCAGTCCAATCATTATTTTAAAACAAGGTCTCACACAATTGCTGGAAATTAATTATGTTGGGGAATTGTTGTAATTTATGTTGAGACATGAATTCCCCAGCATAACACAATCTACAAAGTAGATGCATAATACATACGTATTGAATGAATATACAAATTAATGAATGGATCCATAAACCATCCGTAAAAAAATGTAACTACTAAAAAGATTCCAGCCACCACAAAGATTAAAAAAAGAAGAAAGAAAGAGAGGATGAAAAGAATTTAGAAGGAAAGGAGGGAGAAGTGAGGGAGAGATGGAACAGAGAGAGACTGAGAATGTCGAAATGTAGGCTTGGCTGCGAGCCGTGAGACTATTGAAATAGAATTTATTAATGATAATTTGGGTATATCAAAAACAAATGCAGAACATTAATAACTTTTGAAATAAAATACCCATTTACTATAATACTTTATAATAATAGAAAAGGGAAGAAGGATGTTAAAAATGACCCCAGATTTCTATCTTGGTGAACTAGATTAAATGGTTATGCCATTCACGAAAATGGGAGCTTTTATACAAGAGTCAGTTTTATGCAAAAGGATCATGGGTTTGTTATTAGATGAAGTCTGAAGTACCTTTGAGACAGGCAAGTAGAGGAGTTAAATAGTCAAGGGAGAGGTAGAGAATAGAGAATGTAGGTTTGAGAGTTGTTGGCAATTAAATGATTATTTAAGACATCAGTAGGGATTAACTGGAGTAAAAAAAAAAGGCATATGTTTTTATCTCTTCATTTAACTGATTACCATTTATGCTATGTATAAGAAACTGTAAATGGATTATACCAGTTAAAAAGTCTCTGAATTATCAATGACATTTTATAGACATCTTTTTCCCCCCCCCTGCTTTTTACTTCCTATTATTTATACTTGCTATTGTATAGCTACTTGTATTCCCTCATATCTTTCCATAGCCCTCCAAGTAGGGGTGCGGATTTTTTTTTAATGTTAAACTGATTTATTTCTTCCTTCATGTAATTTGTTTCTTATGTAAATTCATGTTTTATATACATTAGTACCAGCTCTTGGAGGGGAATTATGACATCACAACCAACTTGATCTTATTCTAAGAAATACTACTTTTTAAGGCTATTAAAATTCATTGCTCCTAAACTAATAATTCCATTTGTTGTAAAACAAACTAAATTGGAGAAGCATTAAGGCATCTGGAAAAACATTACTTAAGGTAACAAAATAACATTTTTAATAACACTGAATTTCATGTCCAAAAATCAAATGGAACAATAACACCTTTATATTTATCCAAAGTGGCAGCTTGTTCACTATACTACACTCAGCACTAGCCTTTCTACACGTGTTCTCTTTGGTCCTTGCATTCACTCTTTTAAATAGTCCCCTTGGAAAGGTAATTCTACTGACAAAGAAAAACAACAAAGAGGAGCAAAATGCTTGAAAACAATTTAAAGAGTTGATGTTGTCTACAACCATCACTGATAATAAACAATGGGATTTTTCCTTCCTTGAGATTTTTTTTTTTCCCTGAAGCTTCCTTTTTCAGATTTTTAGATTTAAAAACAGTTTCTCAAACTGGTGGTAATGTGTGAGAAACACATCTTCAGAGAAACAAATGGAGCAATACCTAGTAAGGACGCTGAACTGTGCTAGTATTTCACAATTTTCATGGCACATTATCAGTGTGAGTTTTCCTCAATTCTCAAATTCTCTCCTGCTTTTTTAGAAGACGTTAATTCTTCCATAAGAAATCTTGTTACTTGTATCTATTTGTTTACAGTGCATTGAAAGTAGGCAAAATTAGTGACTAAAATTAACCATTCTATTTACCCTCTCTATCTTCACTGTATCATCAAATTTCCGATGACTTCATTTTGTTTTATTTAGTCCAATTTTTTATTTTTATTTTTTGATTCTCTGTAGCTGGAGTCTGGGCTGCATTCCCCAGGTTTCAGGGGATAGTTTATAGTCCCTTCTTGTCTTTAATGTTGCTGGTTATCTCTGCTACAATGGATAGTGCTGATTTTCTTCTGAAAACTCTCATTCGTTTGACTTCCATGGCAATATTTTCTCCAGCTTTTCCTTGTGTCTCTGTACTATTTTCCTCTTGTACTCTCCACTCATTGTGAACACATACTCTCCTTTCTGCTTGCTTTTTAAGTATTGTTAGTTCGTTAGGCTTCTGCCTTGGCTTTTTGCATTGCTTCTGTGTATCCTCTATAGATGGTTTCATGTCCCTCATAGTTTTAATTATTACCTATCTGGATATAGATAACTTTTTTTAAGAGAAAGAGAGAGAGTGAAGGAGTAGAGGGTGAGGGAGAAAGACAATCTTTAAGCAGGCTCTGCACTGGCCTTGGAGCTGGCTTGATCTCAGAACACTGAGATCATGACCTGATCTGAAATCAAGAGTCAGACACTTAACCTACTGAGCCACCCAGGCTCCCCATGCATGTAGATAACTTTAAATATATATATTTTAAAGATTTTATTTATTGATTTGACAGAGAGAGACACAACGAGAAAGGGAACTAACCCAGGGGAGAGGGAGGGGGAGAAGCAGGCTTCCCATTGAGTAGGGAGCCTGATGTGGGGGTTGATCCCAGGACCCTAGGATCAGGACCTGAGCCAAAGGCAGATGCTTAATGACTGAACTATCCAGGTGCCCCAACTTTAAATATTCCTTGAGCTCTGATTTTTTCTGAGCTTTAGGTCATAAGATGATTTAGATAGACCAACTTGACTTTCACTTCAACATGCCCCAAGCTACTCTTTCATCCACATTACTCACTTCCACATGCTTTATTCACCATGCCAGAATCATGGGAGTCACACCAGGGTCCTGCACCTCACACCCCCATGTAAACACAAATGATTACTTCAGTCAGGTTGTCCATTTACATTTACTGCCCTAGTTTGGGACTTACCATTTTTCTCACCTTAGTTTTTCTAATAGCCCTTATAGAAATCCTTGCTGAAGTACCCAATTCTAATAGTAAAATATACCATAAATTACCATATCCACTTTTAGCCATAAAAAATGTATCTCATCACTAAAATGATACAAAGGTAAAGCAGTTTATGTTATAAATCATTGAAAATAATTCTATAATTAATTCTAAGGTTATTATATTCAAGAAAGAATAAATTTTCATGAAGAATCAGACTTAATAAACTTCACATTTTATAAACTGGGAAATTACAATCTAGAATAGAAAGTGTTATTTTGGGGCTTCCAAAGTACCATAGGTATAATTTGTGTGACAGTTTGGCAAAAAATATCAAATCATCTCTTTCAGGAGACTTACTTTGAAGTTTCAGATTTACAAGCAGGCCTCCTGTCTGGTCCTTTATCACACTCTGTCTATACCTATTTTAACACTTAACATGCTATATGGAAATATCTCATTCATGATTTATGTATTTTTCTTTCCAACTGTACTATAAAAAACCTATCCTCTATTTAGTACCTGTCAGTATGTTTTAGGCACTTAATAAATATTTATAAGTTCACATATTAGAATTAAATGTATATTGTTAAGTAGAGACACTAGTTCCTAATTCTTAGAGATCAAATTGTTGACTTAATCTATGTGAATAGTTGTCATTATGTGATATGGTGTGTGTGTGTGTTTATGTGGTGTGCAAAACCACTATTTTACATTCTTCATATGAATGAGGAAGAAATATTATTATGTTAAGCCATGTTAGATCAAGGGTTAAAGCAAGAATTCGGTGTTCTGGCACATACTTGTTTATATCACATAAGGACACAGTGCTAATATGCTTTGATGTGATTATTGCTGTGATAAAACACTAAAAAAAAATTTATAATCCAATGTGACATGGGAGAGTGAAAATGTAAATGAAAGCAGAGAATGCATATTGTTTTTACGTTGTACCTGCCAGTCAAGCTGAAATTTTATGAAGAACTGAGAGGCAATTTTCACTCATGTACATTATATCATGTAGGTCATATTCTTTTATGTAAATCTCTTTCAGTTGGGTGTTTAAATTTCAATATAAACATAGTTCTAAAAAGTATGGTTTTTATTTCTTTCTCTCTTTAATTTATTCTGAGTTTTAGAAGGCAAATGTGTTGTGGAGCATGACACCTACAAGGGGCATTGCTTGAGTAGGTGTGAGAACATGAGCTGCATCTGTTTGTTTAGAAGAACAGTGATGTGGCAGGGCACTCTCCTTGCCCTTTCATACTTTGTCCCATACACAGGAGAGAGGAAGATAAAACTCAGAAGGTGGGTACTAATACACAGGTAAAATTTTAAAAAGAAGATAAAAGTTGTACTTTATCCCTCAGAAGATAGGGATAGGATTAAACGTGTTTTGTTTCTCATTTTTCTAGAGATGGTTGATAAATTCTATATTTTTGCGTCCATTTCTCCCCAAATATCCAATGCTTCATGTTGTGAAAATCTCTCTTTGTCAAAATAATAATTTTGGCCATGGTCTTGTGTACTTTAGCCTTTGTCTTTTTTTAGGAATGTGATCAATAACATTCCTAAACTGCCAGGATAAGCCGTTGTTGGCTTTCAGTCTGGGAAAGAAACAAAGTAAAGCAAAACATCCCCAATACACATATAGTTTATTCATAATTGTTCTTAAAATAGTAGATCATGACTCGTGAATTAAAAATGTGAAACTTCAGTCATTTACTATTTGTGAAAGTTTCATGAAAGTAATTTCATTAAAGTGTTATCTTCATTATTTGAAATTTATATAAGATAAATGCATGTAGCATACTGCTAATTAAATCTAGTCAATTATTTTTTATAGTACTGAAAATTCATTTATTCCAAAATATACACTTTAAAAGATTCTGGCATTAAGGACCCAAGCAGTGTTACATTAATCAGTTTTTCACTTTATGATTATATCATTCATAATTGAAACAGGAAACAAAACTATCAGATAAGGTAACTGAAAAGATTTTCACGAAAGGGGCTTCACAGAAACGGGGCCAGGGTTAAGTGATATAAAGAGCTGGTGAAGCGTCCCATTCTACGTTATCAAACAAAACATGCTTAAAACCCAACTAGTACTCTCTCTCCAAATGAGCTTCACTCGCAGCCTCTTTATCACAGTTGAAGCCAATTTTATATTTTAAGCTACTCGAGCCCCAAATCATTGAATTATCCTTGACTCCTCTCTTTTAGCCACACTCTGTATCTGATCAATCAGGAAATCCTATTGACTCCACCTTCAAAATGGCCCCAGAATTCAAACACATTTTACCACTTCTACTGTTTCAATACCAAAGTCCAAGCCTGGATTGCTCCAACAGTCTCTTACCTGCTTTCCCTAACTATACCCTTGTTTTGTAACAGATTGTTCTCAAAACTCTCTCTGTAGTTATTTCAAGGGGGTAAATCAGATCATGTCACTTCTCTGCTCAAAGGCTTGCCATAGCTCAAATTTCACTAAAAGTAAAGAGAAAGTTTTTAATTAGACTACAGGGCCCCAAATAACCTGAGCCTCTTTCTTCTTTGATTTCACCTTCTTCATCAGTCTTTACATGCTCTGGCTACTCTCACCTTTTCCATGAGCAAACAAGGCATACCCTTGTCTTAGAAACTTTATAGGTTCATTGCCTTGACCCAAAATGTTCTCCTAACCTTGCCCTCTGAAATTCAAGTGTCTAAGTCACACATCTGTTTAAGTCTTTGCTCATATGTCATTTGAATATATTATTCTAGCTTTTACCAATTCTATCATCTTCTCATATAGATGATCCACATTATTTTTCTTGCATGTTGCCCTTACAAACTTGTTTTGTTTTTAGTGTCCTTCAGTGTCTTTATTCTGTGTTCAAGTGTCTCTATCCTGATTGGGAGTTACTCATCCTGAAATCTGGGCTTTCATCAATTCTGAAATATAACTGTAAGTATTAACTCTTCCCTATTTTCTATTTGCTTCTATTGGGGTTTCTGGGAGAATTTTACAGGAATTTGTCATTTTATTTTCCATGACTTAAAATCTACTTTTCATAGATTCCCATTTTTATCTCTGTGTTTTCTAAATAAATTCTCTACCATTTACTAAAGTTTCTTCAACTGTGTCCAATCTGCTCTTTAATTCACCTACTGAGTGTTTAATTGTAAAGACTGAAGATTCATTGGACTTTTTCGAAGCTCACTGGTCTTACTCTGTACTATCTACTTTTCTACTTTTATTTTTTAAAAGATTTTATTTTTAAGCAAGCTCCATGCCCAACATGGAGCTTTAACTCACAAGAAATTGAGCTGTGTACTCTTTTGACCAACCCCGCTGGACCCCCCCCCCCACTGTCTTATTTTGAAGTCTCTACATGAATATTCTATTAAACTAAATTTCCATGATATCATGATAGCTGTTTCAATTGACTTGCTCAAGGTAAATTGCTCATGTATTTTCTTATTTCTTAACCCCAGCCTGAAAAAATACAGTAATAGCAATCGAGAGTTGACGAATAAATGTATTTGGACACTGGGCAGAAACAAATTCAGAGCTCCTCCAAAGGTTTTTCTCTTTCCACTCTTGGTCTAACCACAAAGGTATTTCACCAATAAAATCCTGTATGAGAGCAGTTCTGAAGGAGGTTTGAAGGATGGCAGGACCAACCCAAGAGAGACAGATTTCCTTCTGCTGCTGGCCCCCTCCTCCTCTTCCTCCTCCTCCTCCTCCTCCTCCTTCTTCTTCTTCTTTTCTTTTCTTTTTTTCCCTTTTCTACTCCACAAGTTTCTACAGAAGTGACCCTCAGTTACTCTCAGCTTCTTTTGTGGATTTTAGATCTAATTCACTCTGCTTGCCTAAGCCCTCACCCCTTTATCTGGTTCTGTGATAACAGCTCTAATCTTAGGGTACTGACACTAACAATCCTTTCTCCATCTTCCTTAGAGTTTTATTGCAGTTCCTGTTCCCTGTTGATTTCCCTAACATATTTTTCAAACTCAACCATGCATTTAAAAAATATTTGTTATATATTCCAGTATTATAGGCTAGATGGTCTTTCATATTAAGGTATCACAATGCACAAGGCAGTCTATATACAATGTTCTCTGATTACAAAAATGAATAATAATTCATACCCTAATTTGTCTCCACATATTTTACATTTTTATCCACTAGGATTATTAGCTTTGTTCTAAGATTAAGTGGTGTTTATTCAATGAAATCTGGTTTAAAATAGCAGACTCTATTTGCCTGCCTTGTATTACCATTATAGTTGAGTTCAAATATATCTGAAACTCTGTTTTTCTTCAATAAAATAGGTAGAATTCTATGAGCTTTTAATTTCATAATTAGTTTATACACATGATTAATGTGTTTATATAAAGGCTCTATGTTTCAAAACATAGTATATAAATATGTATATAAATAGTATATAAATATGCCACATAAATAATTAAAATTTATCATTGACTTTTCATAGAAAAATAGTTTTTCCACCATGCCTCCATGTTGGCAAACTACATTGGTGCAAATTGTGAACACTTGAGACTCGAAGAGGCAATCCAGTGTTTCTGTCCCTGCATGTGGAAATGTACAAGTCAGGGTTTGACGTCAATCTACCATCAAGTTTTAAACCAATCTAAGGGTCTTTAAAGGATGTTAGTAGCAAACCTTTTTATTCTTTAGGGCAGTGAGAAATAGGGCTGCACTCATATAGAGCTTTTTGGCCACCTGTAGAGTGCCATTAAGAATATTACCTTTTGACTTTACCTACAAATACTGGATCCCAAACAAGGTCAGGACCAGGTGTGATTGCATATACCTGCTATAGAGTTTTTCAGTGTCCTCTATGTGTGAAGCAGGCACATTATAATAGATTATTCAAATAGTTGTTCAAATTGTAGGACACAGGATACAGCTAAGCATTGGGAACAAAGACAAACAAACCTCCAAACAATTTGACTAGTGCAAAAATAATATGGGCTTCCCACAGGATGACATCCCTAAAATGACCCTCTTGTCACAGCAGTTTCTTTCAATGGCTTTCCAGGCAGTGATGGTGTGTGAGCATAACTCCACTGTCCCTAAGGGACCGGGGTATGAAGGACAGCCCCAGGCCTTGCAGGGGAGAGGTTTTCTGTACAAAGCCAAGCAGCCTGATTAAACCACCCCTCTGTGACTTTAGATTATTGAGCATTTTGTTCTAACCATCTAAACTGACACCGTAATGGTGCCTTAGGTAATGCGACATAGCTGAGCACTGCCAAGGAATAGTACTTGCCTGTATGAAAAAGGTGGCAGCCAGCAGGTAAAATGTGGGCTGAATTAGGTAGCAGACAAGGCATAGCTGAGACAGACACACAAAGAGCACTTATTCACAAACCTGGGCTATTCTTCTATAAAAGCATTGTGGACAAGACTGCTTTTCTCATGCTGATTTTCTCTGTTACCCTTTACATTCTGACAACAACACTGTCAGCAGAAGCGCCATCCAACATGGGCTCTTCTGTGCATCAACCCCTTGCCTTGTTTTTGTAACCCTAAACTCTAACTGCTTCCTGTTTCTTTCTCCTAAACAAACGCATGCAGAAGGAAATCACCAGACAAATGCCTGGGTTTGTAAAAGGGCTAATATTCCATAATGGAGCTTCAGGATTGTTCAAAGGCTTTACTGTCTTTTGTTCTTTGGCTTTGTTTATTTTGCATTGTATTTGGCATCTATGGTAAAGAGCCAACATTCAGCAAGGTTGCATTCTTCTCATTCACACACTTCAGAATATTAGCATGTGTGTATATTGTTCTCATTTTTGTCATATGATGAACTACTATTTCATAGTGAAGGTGTCCAGATAACTCCGGAGAACAGAAGAAATGATTTCACATGGCTTAGTTCTGCCTTCCAGATATGATTATAAGCTACTTCAGGGCAGAGCACATTATCCTGCTATATCTTTTCCACACAGCATTGGTTTATTGTGGGCTTGCATCTCTGCCTATACATGCTCATCTTCGCAGCCAATCCCTCGTGCACTCCATCTTTCCAAATACCACTTTTATCATGAACTCACCTGCTTTAAAACCTTCAATAGATCCTTGAAGTCTACAGGATAAAGTGTGCAATTCACAATCACATTTGTCATTTCAGTCTTGCCACCTTGCTGCTCTATACCCGAACATTAACGAGATGGTGTGTGCCTTTGGTGGTCTCCATTACCAGAAGTGGGTGTCAGGAGAGGGCTGGAGTCACGAAGAGGAGAGTAAAGCTCAAAACGGTGTCCAGGGACTGTCCATCCTGGCCTTCAGTGGTGTAGGAGCAGAGGCTGGGGCAGTGGCTGTGGAACTGGTAGTGGACACTTGTAATGGAGGGGGTAGGTTGTTTCCGTTTTCCAAAGCTGGAAGTGGAATATGAAAAGAAGGACAAAACAGTACAAGGAGCACTTTTGGGTTATTTAAAATAATATAGAGGAAACAACTATAAATCCTATTTTATAAATTTCACAATAGCCTAAAAACTGTGGTCATTATTACTTAGTTAGGAGATTCTGCTGTTCGTTTTTAGTGAGCTCATGTATATATGTGTGTTCTTCTGACAACAGCAGAACTAATTACTTAATATATAGTTTTTTTTTTTTTAAGATTTGATTTATTTATTTGACACACAGAGAGAGAGATCACAAGTAAGCAAAGAAGCAGGCAGAGAGAGAAGGAGAAGCAGGCTTCCCACTGAGCAGAGAGCCTGATGCAGGGCTCGAACCCATGACCCTGAGACCATGACCTGAGCCGAAGGCAGAGGCTTAACCCACAGAGCCACCCAGGTGCCCCTAAAGGTTTTTGAATGTTAAAGTCAAGTAATTAATGCATTTTCCCGAATTTAAGGGATAGCATGGATATGAAAATAAAACTGTTACATGTTATGATGAGCACTGGGTGTTATATGCAACTAATAAGTCATTGAACACTACATCAAAAACTAATGATGTACTATATGTTGGATAATTGAACCTAATAATAATAATAATAAAATGTTAACCAAAATAAGACTTCGATAAATGATATTTTTAATCCAAAATCAAAAGGAATTTAGGAAATCCTTATTATACTATTTAAATAAATGAATGTTATTTTTGAATTTTAAAATAACACAGGCAGCAACACAATGGTATAAATTAACTTAATGAAATAGAGATTAAAGTAAACATTAAAAAATACTGTAAAGCTACTGAATTGTAAGGCAAGACATACATATAACCTTTAGAGACCAACAAATGTTTTCTTCATTAGAATCAAATAGTTAAATGTCACACTTGCCTATTAAAAAGAAAGGATTATTTTGATATAATTTGTTAACAAATGCACAGATCACGTAGACGTTTTTGTGATTTAATTCCTGCTCTCCACTTTCTGGATTGTGTTGGATATGTAGTACTAGCATGACTCACTTCAGCTAACTGGTTCACATCAACCCTGGCTTTCACTCTTTGATAGTCTATGCCTCCATGATTAGTGCCCCCTCTCTATTAGTCAATCACTTGGGAACTCAAGATTTGTGTTTCATGAAGTGATGATAATATAAAGACAGTTTCAAATATAAGAGGATTCCACAGAAATTAAAATGCTAAGTTTATGTCTCATTTTCTTCATTCTCTTGAGGAAGTGTACTTTACAATAAACATTTTTGTGTTTGCTGCTTTGTTCGATACAAAAACAGGCTACATAAGCTATTTTCTCCAGAGTGTGTGATTAATGAATTATCCCCTTATCCCCTAATTGCCATATAGGGAATGGAGTTGCTTGTGGCAGATTAATAAAAAAATCCTTGAATGAACAGTTAGTATTGCCTATCTAATATTTTGTGTGAGTTAGTTTTCAAACATGCAATTACCAGTCATGGAACACTACTGCATAGAAGTAAGAAAAGAAGATATACTCAGGAGGCATTTTCCTTATCTGGCATGCAAGTGATTGTTTTGTGTGGGTGATAACAATTTGATGCTGATTGAAGGTGCTCTTTTTCAATCCTGATTGAAGGTCCTCCTTTTCTTTTCTTTTCTTTTTTTCATGCACCTCAAATCAGAACACAATTATGTAAAAGAATATATAACAAGCAAGCCGGTAAATGAGGATGGCCTCCATAGTCTAAAAAAAGAAAAAGAAAAAGGAAAAAACCTACAACTGCTGATGACAAGAAGAAAACATAATTAGAGAGAAGGTTGGACTAGGAATCCTAATATGTAGGATCCTTAACGGATCTTCCACTAAGCACATTAAGTATAGACTCTTCCAAGTTGGAATGTCACTTGGAAGTCATGTAGTGCAACTTTCATTCAATATAGGAATTCCTTAAAATATCTGTGAAGGCAGTCTTTAATTCTGGCTCACATCTTGGGAACTCATCATCCTACAAGGCAGCCCATTTCATTGAAGCAGGGAAAATCTATTCCCCATTTACTTTTCTAATGACTCTTGGCTTTGTCCCTTTAGATTCACATAAAGCAAATTAAAACCCCTTAGCAATTGATGACCCTGCTATATTCATAAGCAACTATCAGAGTAACTTGAATTATCTTTTAAATGTTACACTAATAACTTTAGAATCCCATACCAGCCTCCAGATGTATTCTTTCCTATGACTGTTATTTTTTTTCTTGTGATTCGATATTTAATTATTTTAGAACTCACCAATTAATGTTCCATTACTGACTAACTTGGTAGATTTTTTTTCAAATGGATTCCACTGAATCTAGGTCTGCTATATTGTTTTTGAAAAGGTGTGCCCCAAGATTGGCATATTTGTTAAGAAAAGCAACCCAAATTACATTAACCCAGGTAGTAAGACTTCTTAGAAAAGTTACTTCAGTTTTAGATCTCTAATATTCCACTTGGCATATTGAGAAAAGTAATATTTTCAGTGTCATAGAGTTGGTTGGACTCACATATTTATTAAATTCCAAAGACTGGTATAACATACAAAGTATGACATTGAGAATGATATTTTCTGTGTGTCCAATGAATCATACATTTTTTTGAAAGAAATAAAAAAGGTGCAACTATGTCTACTTTCTAATGAAGTCACCCACTTTATTGGTGTATTGATATGAAGAACAGTAGAGTAGATATCAGAAAGCCTGCTCATGAGTTTAGATTCAGAGGACAGGTTGGAGGAAAATTCTGACATCTATTTCATCCAAGTCAAGGAGAAGTATAATGAGCAATCCCTGCTCAGTAATAGAGTTTATCTTCCAGGTTAATAAGATTGTCCTGTGTCCCAGATTCTCTCCTGTGTGAAGTAGTGAGTATATACTACAAAGTGTTGCCTCTTCAAACCGTGCTGATGACAGCAGTATAGCTTTAACAGTTAAGTTTTCCTTATTACATACATTAGGTCTTTTCTTGTTTTGTTTTGGAAATATTTTAGATTTTACAGTAATACTGACTTTTTAAGTCAAACTCTCAGAGTTCTTGGAATGATATTCTTTTTCCTCCTGATATTTCCACTAGTTATCTGTTTTGATTAAAACTCAAATTTAACATGTGTCCATGTTTATTTCCATCTGATAATCATCCTCAAGTCCCATATTGAGATTTTTATCAGACAGGACAGTAGTGGACAGATCTGTATATTACTCATAGCTTATAAGTATATTTTCTGAAACTTAGAACCTTAGATCAGCATGCTTTATGAATGATACTAGCTGTACCTTTTCTATTACTTTTCTTTTCTTGTCTTTTTTTTCTTTTTAATGTTGTGATCATGGGTCAATCACTTAATGTGAGGGACTCAATTTTCAAATCTAGTCAGGAAACATGGTATTTGAATAACTTTAACTATAGTCCTCTATTGTGGAGTCTTTTCTTATGTGGATAAATGTGCAGATGCACTTAGAACAATAAGAGAAGATGGAACACCCTGCTCATTAGCCAGATTGGCTCAAATTCAAGAAGCAATACTAGAAAAGTATAAAAACACAACCTATGCAGACTTTCCAAACAAGTCATCAAATAAAGAGTAATATAAATAAAAAGGAAAATTATAGGCAAGAAGGCAAAGTTACAAAGACTGGTGAAATCAGAGCAGAGACAAAGACTGTAAGAGTAGAGAGAAGGCTGTGAATCCCAGTGTCATTTCCTGACTGGCCCTTTAAGTGATTCCTTAGCTACAGATGGCATATAGCCTCAGGGTTTCAAGTGATCATTTTAGACTTGACACTACATCCTCTTTTGGGGGCTCTCACCTCTGAAAGTTAATTTTTTTTTTCTCTCTTTTTTTTTTTTTTGAAGACAAGTATGTCCCTACATATTCCTTGGTTGAATGATAGATTCTTGAAAGTTTGTTACAACCTGTGTATGTCAGTCAATGGAGCAGGCACCAGAGATGGAGGTGGCACTGCTTAGCTCAACTGTATAATTTACTAGACTTTTTATTTTGTTAATCTTGAATTGTATTTATGTGTTTTCAGTGGTTTAGACATGGTAGAGTGCAGTGTATGATGGAGGAGAATTGGAGTCATAAGGTCATGCAACTAGTATCTTACACAGTTCAGAAAAGTTGAATTCCTCTGTCCTTCTTTATGGATGGACAATTTATATGAATGTGATGCAGAATAATCAAATGTTTCTGGTTTGTTTCACCGTGCTTGGGGTGTTTAATACAGTCTATGACCTGGTCCTTGGTGATCTGAAATGTGCCTAAAAGTTCTCTTTGGTAGCTAGTAATTTCTTCAGGTTGTGTTTCTGCTGAGTATCATTTTGAGAAAGAAGTAGCAAAGATATAAACCAAAGTTGTAGTGTAAATGTACTGAGTTATTAAGTCTTTTTGAGGTGAGGTAAGCCGTTTCCTTCTACTTCATGGATATCATTACAGAAGTATCTTCAAATATCTGGTTGATATATTCCATGATTGCCAATTCATTGTTGGTGAGGTTGTTGACAAGTATAAGCAGACTGGCAGAGATTTGAAAAACAAAAATAAATTTAAAAACCCACCAACTCATTTTGAGAAACAGAGGAGAGACTATGATACATCATGATATCATTTGAGATTTGAGAAGGTCAAAGAGTGATGGTGGTGAGCGACTATTGTGAATGGAGATTGGAGAAGAGTTACTGCTAAGCAGTGCCACCTCCATCTCTGGTGACCATGGCCATATGAAAGAAATATGCTGGTAATAGAAATCTAAGTGGAGACAGAAGTCACAAGAGCCTTAGTAAAACATTTCCTGTATGTGAATGTTAGCAATACATGATACTCTCTATTTTCAAACTTACTAAGTGCTATATCAACAAAGGTTTTGACTATTCCATTCTACAGTCTGAATGGGTGAAGTAGCACCTGGGGCAACCTGTTAGCATAGATAGAACTTCCTGGTCTGATTGCAGTTGCCGATTTCAAGAGCAGAGAATTAATGAATTCTGGACCTCATGAGGCCTTCCCTCTTGGAGATGCCCCTGACCACTCTTTGTACTAGATTATTTCTCTTAGTTGCCTTTGTGTCTTGGATTAGGAAATTTCCTAGGATTAGCTACTTATGTGGACAATGACATTGCCTGGGATAAAATTAAGAGTTAAGGGTAAGATAGACAATGACATTTGGATGTTAACTATTGTTAGTGATGACAGAGGGATCTAGAAGTTGGTAGATCATGACCACTTGGCAGAGAAAAGGAGGAAATAACAATTGCATACAGAGTAGAAAGGTTAGGGTAATTCTCATTCCTAGTATGGCAGAAAATTACTTTTGAAATATTATCTGATTTTCTTCCTCCTGCTCTTCCCATTTCTCTAATTATAGTAGATATACAGTTTTGTATTCACATATCAGACAAGGAAAGTGAAGGATAACATAAGGAAGTTCACATTTTGCCTGGCTTTGGTTTTACACTATGATGAGGAGAGAGGGAACAGAGAAAAGGGGCTGAGAATGTTTCATAGTCCTTAGAGACAAGGCTAGAAGTGATGGGTTATACAGACAACATCTTGGTAAATGATCTCTTTGAAAAGTCTTGTTTCAGTTGTCAAAGCCATTTGGAAATTGAAATATCATTTTCAACTGTTCACCCTGTGCCCAGACCTGTATTAGCTGTTTTGGTCATAAGTACCTGATGGAGTCTTTCCCTTGATCAGGAGTTAGCTCTCAGATTAATGTCCACCCAGCAGAAGTGGGCCAATCTATAGTTCTTCATTAAATGAAATTATTTCTTGGACCCATCAAGTTTATCTCTTGTGGAATTTTCCCCATAATCTTAACTTTACAAGCCACTCATGAGCCTCAAGAAGAGGGTGCTATTCCTCATCACTTAGAAGGACTGTTGGGAGGAAAAATTAACTCATCTGTATTTATTGAGGGCTGAAAGCAGTCTGTGGTCAGAAAATAGCTAGAGATGGCTGCACTTTCTCTGTAGTTCAGGTAAACATGAGGGATAATGGCATTTACTTAGAAAGGAGGAAGAATAGATTAAGGAAATGATGATGCTGTCTACTTTAAGCATTGAGTTTGAGGTATATCCAGCTTCTAAGTAGAGATCTGCAAGTAAGCAATTGGATAAATGGATTGATAACTTAGCATAGTCTATGGTTTGGAAATGAATATTTGGGATTTAACAACTCTTTATTTCTGAAGAAAGTTGAATATGGATATCTGTCTGGGATACACAGTGACTAGGGAAAATAATCAAAGTGTTGGGAACACAGACATTTAAGTAGAAGGAGATAATGGTGTCACACAAAAAGAAAAGGATATGTATCACAGTGTCAAATACTGTGAGTGGGACCATGCCACCATGTGTTCAGTGAAACCAGTCATTGACCTTAGTGTGGGATGTCTTTGGAGCAATGTGGTATGGATGTTTGACTGCTATAAGCTGAAGAATAAAGAAGTGGAGACCATTTTGTGTTATCTTAAGAAGAAAGGATAATCGTATAGTTAGTATACATAAAGTCAAAAGAGAATTTGTATTTTTATATTTTCAAGATGAACAACTCTTGGACATATTTCTATATTGAGACAGAAAGAAAACAGTAAAAATGGAGAGTTTGAAAATGCATGTGAAATAATATAAACCATATTACCCAAGCCAGGTTACCTTGCAAGATAAATTTATGTGTGTATCTATGGCCTTGACCTAAGCTTCTCTCTCTCTTTCTCTACAAGGAAAGAAGCTTTTATAGGCATCAAACCTGTGGCTTTAGAATTGTTGGCAGTGAACTAATTGCTCCAGTGGCTTGTGCTCTCAAAGGTGCATCAAACATCGATGCCACTAGAATACCACTGGTTCTGCAGTGAGCTATGTGGAACTATAGTGATTCCTAAATAGTTTATGTGTGTACTCAAATGCCAAAATTTAGGAGAATCGCGTTCACCTGCCAGGTTACTGACCATTATTCAGCCAGTGATCCTTCAAAACAGAGTTGAATATAGGGTTTTCAATAACTGCTCCATTTTAAAATCATGTCTCCCAAAGACCTCAAGTGCAGGAATAGATATGTATAACCACAGATATCCTAAACTATTTTCTATTTTATTGTGTCAGTTTACAGTTACCAGTAATGTTATATGCAAGTAAAAATATGATGTCCTATTTTCTTTGTTGCCAAATCTGAGCTACAATTTAGCCTGACAAATGGGCAAAGGTTTCCAAGTACCACATGGCTGGTATTCCACATATTGGAATATGATGAACCCATATTGTTTTTAAATCCATGGAGGTGCTAGTCAAAGGTGCCTCTGTGAATTTTGCAGTGAAAGACTGGGAATCACAGGCTTATTACTCAGTTCATTTATGAACAAATGTGGGATAGCAGGCTGCAGATTCTAGAGAAGGTATTAATGAATCATCCCCAGATGATCTTCCAACGACCCACAGGACTTCAAAATGAATCATATGACCTATTTTTTTAATTAAAAAATGCATTTTAAATGAATTATTTATGAACAAGTACAGCTGTAACCTTGATAATATTAAACTGTTCTGGGCTGTTGAAAGGTATCTCATAGCAGTGACTATTCATAGTCAAACATGCAGAATGTATTAATGTAGTCGGTGAAAAATATGAAGTGGTCTCAGAAGAGGTGGAGATAAATGAGCCCATCAATTCATATTGCCTTCTTGCCATAGCCAGTCACCAAAGATTTGTGCAGAAATATTTTATTTTGGAGTTATTTGTAGTCTGCAAGTATCTATAATTCTGTCCTTCAAGTTTTATAATGTGACTATTTAACACACTATAAGTAATCAATGAAAGGAATATTGGCTATGCATCATATTTTCCTTAGGGACAGAATTAATGAACATGGCATTTTATTTAAGATCATTTTGGTTATCTCTCACATCTGAGAAAAGTTAAAAATTACTCTGACATTGGGGAAACAGAGAAGGTATTTTCCAAGCACTGGCCAAAGCTGTGTTGTTTTTTATACATAAGTGCTCAAAATACAGAATGAGATTTCAGTCAGGAACTCAGGCTACTTGGCGATCCAGAAATATTTTCCTGATTTAGTTTCCACTATCGAATGTAAACATTTCATTTTAAAGGTATAAGTTAAAGATATTGAATTCTTGTCTAATGTTTAGGATTTTTAATCAAAGTGTATGTTATGGGGGCGCCTGGGTGATTCAGTGGGTTAAGCCTCTGCCGTGGGCTCGGGTCATAGTCTCGGGGTGCTGTGATCAAGCCCCGCATCATGCTCTCTGCTCAGCGGGGAGCCTGCTTCCTCTCCCTCTCTGCCTGCCTCTCTGCCTGTTAGTGATCTGTCTGTCAAATAAATGAATAAAATCTTAAAAAAAAAAAAAGTATATGTTATGTGCATAGGAAAGTCAGGAAGAAGATCTAGAGCAGACAAAAGTTAATGATGAGAAAAACAAAAGGAGTGAGCATGATTAGGCAAACCAAAGTCAGTGAAGCCCAGAATACTTTTCTTGTTATCTACTTTTGGTAAAAAATTTGAAATCTTGGGAGCTAGAAAAGAGCTGAGGTAAAGCACCATGTAATCACCTTAAATATATTGACATCTAATGCAAAAATGTTTGCAAAAATAATAGAAATTAATGATATAATTGTATTAATTGAACAAATATGAGAAGTTATCACAGTTAAAATTGCTTTATACACACCATGTTCTTCATCATTTATAAACAGCATGCAAGACAGTAGTATTATCCCATTTTACAAATGGTAAGCTAGGCCTCCAAGAACTTACTCATCAATAATTAAATTCTAGACAAGTGCTAATAAATAGCAGGACAAAGATGAAAAGTTAGGTCTGTCTTTGTGGCCCCAGAGGCTCTCCTTTTCCCACTGCTCTGCTTCTTACTAAGATTTGGAGTCAAAGATGTTCTGAGGAGGAACTTGTATCTCTTCTAGAAAATAATATTTACACTTCTATGAGCAAATTCATCCTTTATTAAAATGGCATATGTGCCCATGTTGTTGATGAATTACAGGCATGTACAGATTATGAACCCATGGTATTTAATTTATGAGCTAAAAAATTAGGGACGTTTCCCACAGCTGCTTTTTAACTTTTAATTTTCTGGTCATATCTGTCTAGCCTTTTTTTTTTTTTTAATCTTAATTTGCATGAGACATGTTCACATATGTTTGGTATGATAAAGATTTTAAAAAGCTGTTATTTTAGGATCTCCAAATCACGAAGCAAGATTTTTAAGGCAATATATTTAGATTTGCCAAACATTTTTAAAATTATACGGATTATCTTGAATTAGTTAGTGATGTTAATTTGAAACATATATTATTGTAATTTGTACAGACATAAAATGGTTAAATTATCAACAATTTTATATAGCTAGTCCATGTGATTATTTTTGTAATTTTAGTTGTTTTTAGGTAAACTCTATATTATATTAATAATGACATGGATCAATTATCATAATTTTCACAAAATTGACATAAAAATTCACATATTCATATTGACATTCAGATTGACAAAATATTAAGTCACTATTGCCAGGTATCTTACATAATATAACTAAATCATTAAATGTGAAATTTTTTAAAAAATCCAATCACCTGAATTTTGTGCTCAAAGTGTCTGAAAGAGTAGTAGATAGTTGAAGTAGTTAATTCTGCTTATTCTTTCTCTATGTCTTCTTAAAAACAAAAAATAAAAAAAAAGATTTAAGGAATTCTTTCAAAAGACAATGGATGTAACGGAATAATTCCCTCAGGAAAGTCTCTATTTATGATATGGTCAGATATATTGATCTTTTAGTAAGACATGTTGATTTTAATTTATCCTTTAGGAATAATTTCGTTTATGGAGAGAGAAAAATATAATAATGGATATATCACTAATGAACTATATGAAAGTCTCAGTTTTTATCATGGACTGACCTATTTGTCAATTGTTGTTTTTCTCACCAAGATTTTAAATACTCTACACAGATATATATATATATATATATATATATATATATATATATATATGTATACTAGATGCCAACAGCAACCATTTGACTATGTCATTCAAAAATGTCTCTCTAGACATTGTGGAATATCACCTTCAGGTAGGAGGAATTGTCCCTGGGTTGAGAACCTCTGATATAGTATGATAAAACTTTCATTTTGGGGTTTGCTCTCTCGTGTCACAATCCTGAATTCATGCTGGAATCTTTAAACTATCCTGTGAGTAAACCTCAGCTAACCTGTTGTAGGATGTGAAGCCATGTGAAAGAGAATGAAGATATTCTGGCCAAGAGCCTGTCAGTTGCCAGATCTGTGAGTGTGGATAATCTAGACCATCTAGCTGAGAGTACTCCACAGAGATCAGCTGAATTGATCCAGGCTCAGCTGACACACAGGATCATGAGATAAATAAGTAGCTGTTCTAGGTCTTCTAAGTTTTGAGGTGGTTTTTTATACAAATGATACATATTATATTAACAAAACTAAAGTACATACATTTGGAGTTATTTTTATTTAGCTTTCAGTGGTATCTGTTTTTCTTCTAATGGGCACTATTTAATCATTAACTACCATAGAAACGATCAAGATGGCATACTGATTAAAAAATATGAAATCTTAGGGGTGCCTGCATAACTCAGTCAGTTAAGCATCAGACTCCTGATTTCAGCTCATGTCATGATCTCTTGGGTTGTAAGATCAAGCCCCGGATCAGGCTCTGCACTCAGCGGGGGGTTTGCTTAGGGAGTCTCTCTCGCTCTCCATCTCCACTCACTCACTATCTCTCTAAAATAAATTTAAAAATCTTAAAAAGAAAATGGAGTCTTAGAGCCAAACTTACCAAGTTCAAATCCTACCTATACCACTTTCTATCAGTACAACCTAAAGTAAGTTACTTAAATTTGTTTTTCTTAGTCCCCCCATCTGTAAAATGGAGTTAATAAAAGTTCCCAGATGATAATAAGGGTTTTGTTAAATAAATTTGGTCTAAATCTTCTTAATTGTGGAGAAGGGAGAGGAGTGTGTGTTTCTTTATTTCCATTACTGATCTGGAGTTTAGAAGTTTAGATACACATTTATCTTCTTGCCTATAGACCACTGCTTTATAGTGCCATATTTGAGAATATATATGACTTTTTGACTCTACCTAGAATATGTTATTACCATGGAAGTCTCTTTCATAGATGAGAAGAATAATTATAAACCCCCAACCATTAACAAACCTTAGTGTGTCCTGTTCAAATTTAGTAAGAAAATTACATAGAATTCTAGATTGGATCCCTATATCTGCTCTAGTCCAAATACCACTCCCAGGGTGATATTATTTATTCCAGATGTGATTACTCTGTAGATTCCACCATCTCTGAGCTCTGAAGCATATCTGGCTCCTAAGTAAGGAAAATCAAAGGTGCATGTATTCATACATTAGGGGCTTGGGATCAGCTGAATCTTGTTGCAGATTTCATATTCTGTCTTATGCTCATACTTAAGTTGCGCCCTGGAAACTCCATTTGCTAAGACTGGGTGACATTTTCTGTTCTATTAAACTTTTGATCTCAATTTCTTCTCTGGCTCTTTTTTTTGTTTTGTTTTTCCCTGTTAATGGACTCACTAAACCTGTTTCTTACAATGATATCCGCCCGATATTAATCCCCTGACTTTATGTTCTCCTGTTAATCCCTGCCCTGTTTACCTCCTGGATGCCCTCTCCTTGTATACCTCTGGGTCTTCTTGTCTCCTTCAACAAATTTATCTGAAATTCTTATTTTTATGCTGCCAGAACTCGTCATCTTAACCAGATCCAGTTCTGTTCATTTCTATAAATACTGGAATATCTATTATATTATCTCTTATTTTTACAGCAACTCCTTGAAATTCTTATTTTTATGCTGCCAGAACTCGTCATCTTAACCAGATCCAGTTCTGTTCATTTCTATAAATACTGGAATATCTATTATATTATCTCTTATTTTTACAACAACTCCTTGCAACTCTTAAAACAAACAACAAACAAACAAAGAACTCATACAAAAGTGGTTGTTGAACTATAATTATATCCAAAAGGTGCTAGGACTCTAAAATCAGCACTCTACTTGTTCTGTTTTCTTCGTATCTTATCACTCCTATTCTGTTTGACCTGCAAAACATTGACTCAATTGACAGTTTGAACCAAGCTGAATAACAAGGATTTATTTTTTTTTAATTATTTGTATTATTTGGTAGGTTATGGGGATTACTAAATGCTGTGAGCAGAAAAGTAATAGGATCAAAATTGTGTTCTGGAAAGATTTACTCAGAGTAGATTGAGGATGAAGAGAAGCTGAGGGTAGCAAGATATTATAACAGTTCAGATCAGAGGTAATAAGGCCCTGACACAACTCAGCAAACCATTAGGAAGCCAAAAGAGTAAAACAACTAACATTCAATGCTAGTGCCCTCTGGCACGAGTGAGAAGATAAGGAATGCCAATAGTAATTATGGGTTATCCTCAAATGATTATATTGTTGAAATCCATTAAAATATGCTGAGTTTAAGTTTTTATTTAGTGCATAATATAATGAAATATCCATGCAAATTATTTTAGGTGCTGGGAATAAATCTTTGGTAAAAGCATTAGGAGTTCAAAGTATGCTGAATAATTAAAGACTCTAGGTAAGCATTTATCTAGGTTTTTTTTTTTAATTATCTATTTATTTTTATGGCCCTGTGGAATACATGCTATGGTTGTCTAATTAGTTGAGTACAGGACTCTAAGGTTGGTGAATCATTGCCATGAATGTCCATTTCTTTATATTTCTGCACAAATATTTCCTGTAGCTTGGAATATCCTTGTCTCCCCTCTTTTTTTCCACTGACTACCTTATTGTATTATAAGATACAACTCAAATGCCAGCTCATCTATGAAACCTCTGATGACCCCAAAAGGGAAATGCTTCTTTGGTGATTTCATTGTATATAGAAAATTGGCTTGGGACACCTGGGTGGCTCAGTTGGTTAAGCAGCTACCTTCGGCTCAGGTCATGATCCCAGTGTCCTGGGATCGAGTCCCACATCGGGCTCCTTGCTCGTCAGGGAGCCTGCTTCTCCCTCTGCCTCTGCCTGCCATTCTGTCTGCCTGTGCTCGCTCTCTCTCTCTCTCTGATAAATAAATAAAATCTTTAAAAAAAAAAAAGAAAAGAAAATTGGCTTATATTTTGTAGAAGGGAAAAATGTTTTTCCTTTTATCCTTCTGAATTCTTACAAGATATCCTGTAATAAAGGGTGCATTAATGAGAAAAATAAAAAGAATTTAATTAATGTGTGTACCTAATGTAGGTACAAGAGAAAACCCAGAGATAATAGTAACTCAAAAGTGTGGCTTTAGAATTCAGGATTAAATACTACTTTATTAGGGAAAGGGGAAGGAGGATGCAGGCCTCTTAGAACTTTTTTAGGAAAGATGAATGGGCCTTTAGAAGAATAGATGGGAGGTATGCATATATTTATGACAAAGGTTGTCTGGGTGCAGTGTTGACTTCTAGTCTTCTTTCCTGTGATAAGAGTCAATCTTCCCTGGTTGATGAAACTCCTTGGGATAAGATTTATGACAAGTGAGCTTCTTTTGGAGGATCTGTCTTTAGGCAGGTAAGAATTCAGAGAAAGCCTCTCACTGTGTATCTACAGTTTCCAAGTGCCCACAGCGCAAAACAATCAAAGTGGCATATTTTGGGATGACATGTCCCAAACTCCAACAGTCATGTTTTGGGGAAACATATTCTGTTACCCTTCAATTTCCATTATTGTTCTTGCCTGGTTATATTTTACTTGCTATGTGTTTCCCCAGGAGGTTCAGTGATCTTTAAGTACATAGAAAGTGTTTTAGTTATCTTTATTTTTCACTTTGATTACCACTAATGAGCCTGAGGTCACTAATATGTCAGAGTAGAAGGTAGGAAGAAAATGGAAGTGAAAAAGAGAACTAACATTTCTGAACCTCCTGCATACTAAGTATTTTTACAAGTAGCAAACAATTTGTGGCCAGATTTTTTTCCTTAATATTTTGTGTAGCCAAGACAAATTCTGTGTTTGGATACCTTTGTCTATGGTAGGTGTCTAAAAGTCCCACAAATTCCTACTCTTTTATACTCATCTGGATTTGTTAATTTATGTGATCAACCTAGTTTCTAGAGTTGAGTTAGTGACCTTTGCTTTACGTATATGTTATGATTTCACATACAGTCCTTAGAAACCTTCTTTATTATACCAGGTTTATAGATGAAGAAAGTGAGATTCCTCAATGCTAAAAAATTTTCCCAACGTTGTTCTATTGATCTATCTAGGGGAGATTATTTTTTAAAAATGATATCACCAATTCCAGGAATTTTTAACTAAAAGTTGACGATTAACTAGAGAAGTAGAAACTATTGCCAAAATAAATTTCATTCCAGTTGATTGACATGCTCAGTTAATGTGAGCTATCGGCTTCAGTGCTTAATTGTTAGCTATAAGGGAACCATGACCAGTGTGAAGATATGGAAAAATAGCTTAGTTACATGCCTTAGCTTTATAAAGAAAATTAACAAGAATGGGTTCATAAAAATAGTCTACACTATATAGATGGTTTATCAGTAGTTACTGCTTCATAACATCTGAGATATGAATAGTGTCAGTTGTACTGGCAATAGTTAGGTGCATGGAAAACATGATACTCTAAGAAACAACAGCATAATTAAAACATGGGGAGGAGTGAAGGATATATTAGGTATAATTTAAAGGCAGATCATCTGTACTGATTGTCTTCATTTCGACAAGACATGTTTGCTTCCAGAATCTACAGCTTTTCTGACAACATTTAACTGGACTTAAAAATATATGACAGAGACCAAGTCCTCCCAAAGGTAAGAATCCATTTGTGCTGTTATTCCCAGGGAGGATTTTGATACTGGTACTGAAGCTGGTATATGAGCTCAAGAGAATGGAGCTCAATGACAATGTAGGAAATGAAGGCTGCTGTTATCCTAAAGACTGAAATTCAAAAGCAAGATAAAAGGAGAAATATAAAGTACTATTTTCTTTTTAGGCTCAACTTTTGTTATAGCTAACCTAAATACAAAGTCTGTAACATATCTATAACCATATAAATATTGGTAATCAGGGTCTCTGACCATATGTAGTAAAACATGGTGAAATGTGTTTTGTTTTGTTTTGTTTTAACCTCTTCATAGTTAACATATATTTTGTTTTCAAGGATGGAAATATTCTTATTTAAGAAAATAAGCCATTTTTTAAATGTTGATGATAATAAGCCATTTGGGATGGAAGTTCAGATGCCAATTGAAATTAGTAGGCTAGAACGAAATATGAAAATAGAAATCCATGATTTTTCTGTATTAAAAATTTAATAGCAGTTTGGAGAAAGAATAGAGTCATGAGGAAAATGGGAGAGATGAGGGGATTAATTTCAGAGAAGTACAATACTATGGATGCAGTAGCTTCAAACATGATTAATACCATAGTTCTATTAGAATATTTACATTGTAAATCTCTATATATTTTCAAAACCTTTGGGATATGTAGGTACTTCATACAAAGGTCATGCCAGAGTGAAATATTTGTGGAGGAGGCTTGAAGACTACATTTCTGTAGATACCCTTAAGAACAGAGCTACAATGTACTGGACTTCAATAAAATCTATAAACTAACATGATTAAGTAGGAGTGTAAGTCAAAGACAAAGAAGACCATAAGCCATAATCCTTTATTGCCTTGAGTATTTACAGAAATTTTCAGAAGGTCATTGATATTCTATAATGTACAATGGCTTTCCAATTGATACTACCTAGAACTTTGGTGATACAAAGTAAAACTGAGTAAGAAAGAAAAAAAAAAACTCTTAATTTTTGTTGAAAAACACTGGAGGATGGACTATCCTTGAAGAGGAAGATAATCCAGGTTTCCTACACACTTAGGAAAGAATATCAAAACAGATTAATTAATTTCAGTAAATTTTCTGAGGTTTTCATTTAGAATTCCAAATTGAAATGCAAAATGAATGATAAGTCAATTGAAAGGAAAGTTTTTTTTCAAATTGGCAATAGTTAACTGTAATCAGTTAAAAAATGTATCAACAAATTAATTGATAGTCTAATCAGAAGTGCATAAAAACTTTGGAATAAGGTCAGAGGGCAAAATATGCATGAACAGACTAAAATACTGACCTCAAAATACATCAATGGATAAAAATAGAAAGTGTTTTATCTCCTCTGCTTCTTTTAATAACAAGGATCAGATCAAGCAAAAGGCTTCCTTTGCTCTTCGGCTCCTTAAATCAGAGACTTCAAAGAATTAAGTCTCTGTTCACATCATTAAGTGATACAGGAGAAATCTAAGTGGACGTCAGCTTCAGAAACTGAGTGTCCCTTCGTCCTTGATCATCTGGTGAGTCCGAATACTATTTGTCTCTGTCAAGCCTGCACATCTCAGTACCTGCACTCTGGAGTCCTTGCTTGGTCCATGTTTCTGGGCTGAAGGGATGCTTTTCAGAGTATTGACTACTGTGAGCTTGACAAGTTTGCCCTTTTGACAAGGTGAGAGAGGTCATTATATCCACCAGTGGGATCCACAAAGCAATTCTTAAGGAGGTTTGAGCCAATATTTTTACAGTTGTACATCAGGGATATTTGAAACACAGACAAACCTTGTAAACAGTACAGATTTTTTAAAAAATTATTTTTAAAATATAGCTATCAACAGTGTTTGTCTTTTTAATTGCCCACAGCACTATGTCAGTAACACTAAATATGTGTTTTACTGATTTATATGAAAATGACAAAAATAATTACTGCATCTTAAGTGCAATTCTCAAGAGATATTCAGCTGAGAAATAGCATATATTAACAAAATGACTATTCAGTGTCTAAGTTAACTCCTAAAACAGTTAAGAAATATAAGCAGAACAAGGTAGAAATTTTTTTTTTCAGAACAATTCTCAGAATAAAGTTAACTTTTCTCAATGATTATTGAAAGATGCTTAATCTTTGAAATAAAAAAAAAAAATTGAATCACTGACCTGGTCTTGAACCTCACTAGAAGATTCATAGTGTAATGAGAGAAAAAAAAAAAGGGAGAGCAAAATTAAAATTATTTCATAATTCAGTTTTAAATTTTTTAAAAAGATTTTATTTATTTGACAGAGAGAGGTCACAAGCAGGCAGAGATGCAGGCAGAGAGAAGCAGGCTCCCTGCTGAGCAGAGATCCTGATGCAGGGCTCCATCCCAGGACCCTGAGATCATGACCTGAGCTGAAGGCAGAGGACCAACCCACTGAGCCACACAAGTGTCCCCAGCTTTAAATAATTAAAGATATTTTGTTCTTTCTGTTGTCCCAAAAGAAAAGAGAATGCTTTAATTATCTTTTGTGGAAATCAAAGAACTGTGTCACTGAAATAAATGTAACTGATTTGGTTTAAGATGTTTTACCATGATCCTAAGTGACTAGCATAATGTCAGCATTATTTTTCTAATATACATGTTTTAATACACAAACAGCAATGCTTTCTAATAAATAACCTGTATCTTTGTTAGTTCCAGTGTTTCTTAAACCAATCTTAGCTGGTATGGTTGCATGGGGACTTCACATTTTTCAAAGCACAGCTGTAGTTTCATTAGTATTACACAAAATTTGTGAAAAGTAACCAAGCCCCCCTCACCATTTTTTTCCACAACAGGTTTTTAAATCTCTAGGGCACTTGCATTTGCCATGAAATATTGTAACAAGCACTCTTAAAGTAATTGAACTGGAATACGGGAGAAATATTCTTTCCTACAGTATTTTTGGGAGACCTGGAGGACTGTAGTTTACTAATTTACTTATTTGGAAAATAAAGGGAAAATGTTCAGAATATTTGTTGAATATATCTCTCTCAGTGGAAAAACATTAAAAGAACCCTTGATAAATAAATATGAAAACTCTTTCTGAGGTATTGTCAATTGAATTGTATTATTTCTTCTCCTTTCTCTCTCTCTTCCTCCTCCTTGTTTTCTTCTTTAAAAAGAAAATATTTATTTATTTAAGAGAGAAAGCAAGTGTGGGGAGAGTCAGAGGGAGAGAATCTTGAAGCAGACTCTCTACTGAGCATGGAGCCCAAGTCAGGGCTCAATCCCATAACCCAAGAGATTAGGACCTGAGACAAAGTCAAGGCTCGAACGCTTAACTGATTGAGCCACCCAGGTGTCCTTTCTTGTTTTCTTTTTTCTCTTCCTCTTGCACTTCTCTCTTCTTCCTCCTTTCTCATGCTGTATCACCCTGGAAGCTATCAATGTACTGAGTACAAACAGCATGTGTTCACATGGAAATCAAAATTGGTCTCATACTCTAAATGACAAATCATAATGGATCTAGAAGATCATAAAATAAAAATTTAAACTCAACTCCATGATCTCTTCCTTTCAAAATCTTAACTCAGGCCTCTTCACAAAATTCATGTGGGTAACATATTATATTTTATTAGAAAATGTGTAATTTTGGAGTAAATACTTCTTTTACTATGACTTTTGTTTCTTGACAAAAATCTCAAGGTCTTTAAAGACAAAGAGAGATATGGGATGATTCCACATAAAAGGTAATTATAGTAATATGATACTAAATGGAACCAGTAATCCCGGCTTGGATCCTAAACCCCCAAATAGATACTCTAAAGGACTTTGTGGGGAGTTGGTTAAATCTGAGTATACTTGCTATAATTAGATTATAATTTTGTGTCACTATTAATTGTATATTAATTTTTATATATTTTATACTTTATATTTTTATACTTTTATTGTTATGTAGGAGATGTTAGAGAATATCCTTATTTTCTAAAAAATATACACGAAATAGGATGAGCTGAAGATGGTGGAGAAGTGGATCATGGGTGCTGCAGAGGGAAGGGAGTCCTGGTTATGGAGATAGGAGAGAGAAAGGAGCACACAGGGAATCACACAAGGAAAGCATTTCCCTAAGGCCACTGAGTGGGAAAATAAGAGGGTTTGATTTTCATGAGTATTACAACCACAGGGCTCAAAGACTGGAGTTTTGGTCATCTGTGGCAGAGCAGGTGTGGAAGGCTGAGGGGCGATGCAGTGTTCCTATGGAGAGAAAGGGCAGATAGTCGAGGGGTGCAGATGGTGTGATCTGAGGATTCCCTGGGATACACTGGGAGAGATGATTTCCCCTTATTGGAGTGTATCTGAGAGCGGTAGCATTGCTTCTTCAGAAACAAAGAAGCAAGCAGGTTGCCCCTGCCCCTCAGCATAAACTAACTTCAGTAAACAGCACAGCACCAATGGAAGCATAAACGGCTCATACCAAACCCCTCCCATCTGTGCTTTGCAGGTTCCTATTTCTCAGGTAAGTATGTTTGAGAAAAGTATGCTTTGGGGGACCCACCCCCTGAAAACTAGCATAAACTGCCACCCCAGCACACACATTTATTGACCATAGAGTGCTGCGAAGCTTCAGCTGTAGTGGAAATAGCATCAGGGTTCTTTTAACTAACAGATCAGAGCACACCAAGTTAAAACTCTACACTCTAGCCAAGGTCCAAATACTCGCCACTGAGGCAAAGAGAAAACTCTATAGAAGACTGACCTGATGGGGAAATGCAGCCAAAACACATAAGCAGAGTGTACATAGCATACACTAGAGATTTTTCCTCAAGTGCCAGGCCTTAGATAGTATATGACTTCTTCTTTGTAAGGTCACTGCTCTCAGGAGCAGGAAACATACAAGGCTTTCCTAACATAGGGAAGATGATAGAGACCTAGACAAAATATCAGGACAGAGGGATTTATCTCAAAAGAAAGAACAAGGAAAGGTCATGGTCATGAATCTACTTGTAAGAGATATATGTAATATGCTTGATCAAAAATTTAAACAACAATTATAAGGATCCTAACAGGACTTGAGAAAAGCATATAAAACACAAAGGAGTAACTTACCACAGAGATAAAAGATCTAAAAACCAGTCAGGCTGACATACAAAATGATACAACTGAGATGTGAAATAATGACCACAAAGATGGAAGAAACAGAGGAATGAATGAGTGATATAGAAGATAAAATTATGGAAAATAATGAAGCTGAAAAGAAAAGGACAGAAAAATATCAGATCATGAATGTAGACTTAAAGAACTCAGCGATTCCAGAAAGTGTAATAACATCTGTATCACAGAAGCCCCAGAAGAAGAGGAGGAAAATGGGGCAGAAGGTTTGTGGGAGGAAATTATAGCTGAAAACTTCCCTAATCTGGGAATGGAAACAGACATCCAAAACTAGAAGGAACAGAGAACTCCCATCAAAAACTCTCCCACTAAAAAAGGGAATTATAGGCTAATATCCCTGATGAACAAGGATGCAACCTTTCTCAACAAAATATTAGCAAATTGAACCCAACAGTACATTAAAAAATTCATTCACCATGATCAAGTGTGATTTATTCCTGGGCTCAATATTTGCAAATAAATTAGCATGATAACCACATTAACAAAAGAAAAGCTAAGAACCATATGGTCCTCTCAATAGATGCAGAAAAAGTATTTGGCAAAATATAGCATCCATTCTTGATAAAAACCTTCAGCAACAAGTAGGAATAGAAAGAACATGTTTCAGTTTCAACCTCACAAAGGCCATCTATAAAAGACCTTTAGCTAATGTAATCCTCATTGAAAAAAAAAAAAAAAAAACCAGAATTTCTCCTCTATGGTCAGAAATAAGATGGAGATGTCCACTCTCACCACTGTTATTCAACTATAAGTTCTAGCCTGAGTAATCAGGCAGCAAAAATAAATAAAAGGCATCTCAATCATCAAGGAAGAAGTCACTTTCACTATTCACAGACAACATGATACTCTATGTAGAAAACCTGAAAGATCCCATGAAAAAATTGCTAAAACTGATACACAATCCAGTAAAATCACAGGATACCAGATCAATGTACATAAATCTGTGGCATCTTTTTATACAAATAAAGAAACAGCAGAAAGTGAAACCAAGAAATACATTCCATTTATAATTGGGTCAAAAACAATAAGATACCTAGAAATAAGCCTAATGAAAAAGGTAACAGATCTGTACTCTGAAAACGACAGAATATTTATGAAAGATATTGAAGAGGACATAAAGAAATGGAAAATATTTCATGTTAATGGATTAGAAGAAAAAAAAAATAGTGTTACACTATCTATGTTACCTAAAGCAAACTACACATTTAATGCAATTCCTATCAAAATACACCAGCATTTTTCACAGAGCTAGAACAAATGAGCCTTAAATTTCTATGGATCTCCAAAAGACCCCAAATAGCAAAAGTGATCATGAAAAAGAAATGCAAAGCTGGAGGCATCACAATTCTATACTTCAAGTTATATTACAAAGCTGTAGTGATTAAGACAGTACTGTGTTGGTGCAAAAATAGACACATAGATCATTGGAATGGAATAGAAAACCCAGAAATGGACCCTCAAATCTATGTCAACAAATATTCAACAATGTAAAAAAGAATATCTAATGGAAAAAAGACAGTCTCTTCAATAAATGGTGTTGGGAAAACTGGATAGCAACATACACAAGAATGAAACTGGTCCACTTTCTTTTACTATACACAGAAATAAATTGAAAATGGATGAAAGACCTAATTGTGAGAAAGAAAACCATGAAAATCCTAGAAGAGAATGCAGGCAGCAACCTCTTTGACTGTAACAACTTAAACATGTCTCCGGGGAAACAAAAACAAAAATGAACTAATGGGACTTCATCAAGATTAAAAAGCTCTGCACAGTAAAGAAAATAATCAACAAAACTAAAAAGTAACCTATGGAATAGGAAAAGATATTTGCAAATGAAATATCTAATAAAATGTTAGTACCCCATGTCTCTAAAGAACTTATCAAACTCAACACCCCCAAAATAAATAGCCCAGTTAAGAAATGGGCAGAAGACAAAAATAGACATTTTTCCAAAGAATACAACCAGACGGCTAACAAATACATGAAAAAATGCTCACTCTATTCATCATCCAGGAAATACAAATCAAAAATACAGAAAGATATCACCTCATAACTGTCAGAATGGCTAAAATTAACAACATAGGAGACAACAGGTGTTGGCAAGGATGTGGAGAAAGAGGTAAAAATACACCTATACTACTGGTAGGAATGCAAACTTATGCAGCCACTCTGGAGAATAGTATGGAGATTCCTTAAAAGTTAAAAAATAGAACTACCCTAAGATCTGGCAATTGCACTGCTTGGTATTTACCCAAAGGATACAAAAATTATGATTCAAAAATATGCATCCTGATGTTTATAACAGCATTATTAACAACATCCAAATTATGGAAAGAGCCCAAATATCTACTGACTGGTGAATAAAGAAGACATGGTATATGTATACAATGGAATATTACTTAGCCATTAAAATAATGAAATCTTGCCATCTGCAATGACATGGACAGAGTTAGAGTGTATCAGTCAGAAAAACACAAATACCATAGGATTTCACTCATATTTGGAATCTAAGAAATGAAACACATGAACATGAAGGGGGGAAGAAACCAGCAAACCATAAAACAGACTCTTAACTATAAAGAACAAGCTGAGGGTTGCCATAAGGGAGGTGGGCAGGGGGATGCGTTAAATGAGTGATGGGCATTAAGGAGGGCACTTGTGATGAACACTGGGTGTTGTATATAAGCAATAAATCACAAATTCTACTACTGAAACTAATTACACTATATGTTGACTAACTGAGATTTATTTATTTTTTAAAGATTTTATATATTTATTTGACAGAGAGAGATCACAAGTAGGCAGAGAGGCAGGCAGCAAGAGAGGGGGAAGCAGGATCCCTGCTGAGCAGAGAGCTCGATGTGGGGCTCAATCCAGGACCCTGAGATCATGACCTGAGCCAAAGGCAGAGGCTTAATCCACTGAGCCACCCAGGAGCCCCAACTAATTGGAATTTAAATTAAAACTTATATATATATATATATACATATACATATATATATATATATATATATATGCACTAAAGTATTTAGGGATAAAGGGAAACCGCTTTTAATTTAATTACTTGTAAATGGTCCAGCAGAAGGGAGATAAAAATAGAGGATAGATAGATAGATAGATAGATAATAGATAGGTAGATGATAGATAGATAATAGAATTTATTCTTCCTAAATAGTGTATTTGTAAAGGGACATGCCATTAAAGAATCTATAAGGAGTAAGGTGTTATTTCAATTTGGTTTTGATTTGAATTTCCCTGATGGCTCATGATGATGAACATTTTTCATGTGTCTATTGTCTGTAGTGTCATTTGCGATTATCTTCTCCCATTCCGTAGGTTACTTCCTTGTTTTTTTGATGGTTTCCTTCACTGTGCAGAAGTTTTTTTGTTTTGTTTTGTTTTGTTTTCTGTTTTTGTTTTTATCTTGATGAAGTCTCCAAAACTTCATTTTCTCTTTTGTTTCCTTTGCCTTTGCAGATGTGTCTTGAAAGAAGTTGCTGTGGCCAATGTCAAAGAGGTTATTGCCTAAGTTCTCCTCTAGGACTTGGATGGATTCCAGTCTCACATTAAGGTCTTTCATCCATTTTGAACTCATGTGTGTGGTGTAAGAGAATGGTCAAGTTTCTTTCTTCTATATATAGCTGTCCAATTTTTCCAACACCATTTAGTGAAGAGACTATCTTTTTTCCATTGGATATTTTTCCCGCTTTATTGAAGATTATTTGACCATAGAGTTGAGGGTCCATCCTCATCTGGGCTCTCTACTCTGTTCCATTGGTCTATGTGTCTTTTTCTGTCACTACCATCTTGTCTTGGTGATCACAACTTTGTAATATAGCTTGAAATCAGGCAACGTGAAGCCCCCAACTTTGTTTTTTTTTCTTTTTCAACACTCTCTTGGTGATTCAGGATCTTTTCTGGTTCCATACAAATTTAAGGATTTTTTGTTCCAGCACTTTGAAAAATGCCAATGGTAATTTGATCTTGATGACGTTGAAAGTATAGATTGCTCTGGGCAGCATAGACATTTTAACAATGTTTATTTTTTCCATCCACGAGCATGGAATGTTTTTCCATCTCTTTGTGTCTTCTTCAATTTCTTTCAAGAGTGTTCTGTAGTTCCTATAGTATAGATCTTTTAGCTCTTTGTTTAGGTTTATTCTAAGGTATCTTATGGTTTTTGGTGCTATTGTAAATGGAATCAATTCTCTAATTTCTCTTTCTATAGTTTCATTGTTAGTGTATAAGAAAGCAACTGCTTTCTGTGCATTGATTTTGTATCCTGCCACATTAGAATGGCAAAAATTGACAAGGAAAGAAACAACAAATGTTGGAAAGAATGTTAAGAAAGGAGAACCGTCTTACACTGTTGGTGGGAATATAAGTTGATATAGCCACTTTGGAAAACGGTGTGGAGATTTCTCAAAAAATTAAAAATGGAGCTTCCCAATGCCTCAGCATTCTGCTACTGGGTATTTACCCCAAAGATATGATGTAGTTGAAAGAAGAGCCAAGTGTACCCCAATGTCACAGCAGCAATGTCCACAATGGCCAAACTGTGTAAAGATGCCCTTCAGCAGATGAATGGATAAAGATGTGGTCCATATACACACTAGAATATTACTTAGCCATCAGACAGGATGAATACCCAGCTTTTGCATCAACATGGTTGGGACTGGAGGAGATTATGCTGAGTGAAATGAGTCAAATTCTCATATGGTTTCACTCATATGTGGAGCATAAGGAATAACATGAAAGACATTAGGAGAAGGAAGGAAAAAACAAAGAGAGGGATCAGATATGCAAACAATGACTCTTAGAACACTGCATCAGAAACTGATGACATATTGTAAGGTGACTAACATAACATAATAAAAATAAATAAATAAAACTTAAAAGAAAAATGTTCCATACACTTTCTTTTTTTCTTTTTTAGTTTAATTTAATTTTATTTCTTTTCAGTGTTCTAGCATTCATTGTTTATGCACCACCCCCAGTGCTCCTTGCCATATGTGCCCTCCAAAATACTCAAAGTCCACAGTCTCTCATGGTTTGTCTCTCCTTCCTATTTCCCCCAACTGACTTCTCCGCTCCATCTCCCAATGTCCTGTGTTATTTCATTTTCTTAGGAGTTGAAGATTCAGGAGAAATTAGACTCTTTTAGGATGCAGTAGTGGTATCAAAAGAGATATGTTAAAGAATAACTTAATTTTCACCTATTTTTACCAACAGTTATACGTGCACATCTATTTATTTATTTATTTTTATACGTGCACATTATAATAGCCACATGAAAATGATGGGTTACATTTTACATTCTCGTTAGTCAAAGAAAATATCAAAAGCAAAGTTTCTGTCCCTTGTATCATTGTATCTGGTTGATAAGAAATGTTCCATGAACTCTGAAAGCAAACAAACAAACATAGGATATAAGGAAAGCCTCTTCTATATCTAAACAACACACACTTCAACATTCTGGAGGGAGGGTACTAGTTTTTATAATGGAACCTTTAATTAGTGGATAGTATTTGTAGAAACTGATTGTACACAGAGTCCAGGCTAACTTCAGGTTTATACAATGAGGAAACTAAAAAATGCCACCTTTTAACTGTGGTGGTTCCGGCCTTATAGCCCTGGGCTGTTTCTTTTGTGGGAGTAGTAGTAGCCCAGGTAGAAGCAGAAAGGCAGCAAAGAGTATGCACTGTGGAAAGCAGAACCACCTAGAAGCTTCTGATGTATATCTGAGGGGAAAATGACCATGTAATTTATTATTCAAACATGCAATTATATGAGTGACAGAGAACGTTGAAAATAATTAAAATTTTATACTTTGAAATATTCATTTAATGAAAATCCTGTAAAATAGTTATGAATCAAAAACTTTTCAAAACTAAAGTTATATCTGAAAATATATATACATGTACAATAAAGTGATTTTTAAATGTATGTTGGCTAGCTGATCTTAGTAATTAAAATAAGCAAAATAGTTTTAGCAAATATTCAACATAGTCTAACCAGTTTTCTTAATTGTATCTGTCTCTCATATCGTGTCATTGATACATTTTGGGGGAAAAAAAAAGTGTGTTTCCAATAGAGTCTTTCCCATTTAAAATCTTCAATCTTTTTCAAAGTTGCCTTTTATTAATAATAATTTAAAGTTCTTGACACCTCTATTGTTCTTTTCTCTGGGGATAATATTTTTAAATGATAAACATCTATAGATATTTTTGTTAAATATTTAGATATTGAGGTACTTCATAAGCTTGGAGAAAATACTGCTATATAGAGGACATCTTAATTCTTTTTTTTTTTTCCTCTGCAGAAATGTGTGACTACTTCAACCCAATGTTTTCACATGTACTGTCTTTTTTACTTCATTCAAAATGCTTTTCTTTGTCAAATATTTTTACATGACAAAACTCATCAAATGAATTGTCTCTATTTTGTGATTTCCCTGAATGCTTCACCAAATTCAGATGTTGTAAAATTGTATTCCCTGTCACTTCATTCTATTCCAATTTTGAGTATAAATTCATCCAATTAAACATAGGGTCATCATCACATTTTTTTTCTTAAAAGTTGGGATTTCCAAAGTACAATTATACAATTCGGAAATCAAAACACTCATTTTTCAAAAAATTACCATTTGAGTGTCTGTCTTTATTTTTTCCCAGCTTTATCGAGATATAATTGACATACAACATTGCACAGGTTTTAAGATGTACAATGGTATTGATTTGACATAGTCATTTTGCAAAATGATTATTGCCATAGTTTTAGCTAATATGTCTATCCTGTCACATAATTAACTTTTCTTTTTCACAGTAAGAACATTTAAGATCTACTCTTTCAGCAACTTTCGAGTATATAATACAGTATTTTTAACTATAATCACCATAATGTCCATGAGATCCCTAGAACATATTCATCATATAATTGGGACTTTGTTTTCTTGACCAGCATGTTCCCATTCTCTTACTCTCCAGCCTTGTGGTAACCATCATTCTAGTCTCTGGCTCTATGTGTTTAGCTCTTTCAAATTCCATATATAAGTGATACTATACAATTGAAAGTAGCCTAATATGCATGTAATTGGAATCCCTCAAGGGAAGAGAGCTGACAGAAAAATATTTGAAGGATTAGTGGCCAAACATTTTCCAAATTTGATGAAACAATCATTTTGTGCATCATCACATTTCTTTGAAATGGAGATTCAAAATCCCAGATGGTTTATTGTGAAGTGATAAAATTATAATCAATAGTAAAATAAATACATGCAGATTTTAATTATATATAACATGAGACAAGAAACACTTCTTTATACGAGTTAAAACAGAACTTCTCAGCCTGTATTTTTTTTGGCCCATACATATCACTTGTGCTTTAATCTATCATTTTCCACTTTGCCTCTGACCTGGCTCACTGGCAGCCTGGCAGCCTGGCAGCTTTGTGCTCTCATTGGCAGCGACACCAGCCAAGGCACGATTGGCTGATGCATCAATGGCATCAGGGTCAGCAACATCATACATTCTTCCCACTTCCACTAGAGACCAGAAGGAGTAAAATCTCCCTACCCACTCTTGAACCTACGTACTTCATTTTATCAGCAAGTACCTGGTATGACTGTATTGCAATAGAAGAGGGTTAAAAAAAAAAGTATTAAAATGAAGCCTCTGTTCACTGTGTGTGTGTCTCACACATTACTAGATGAGATTTAGTATAAATGGGCAACTACTAAAGCCATCCTTACCTATCTTAATGCAACAATTAACACAACAACAATATTTGAGTGAAGAATGAAAAATTTTAAACAAACATTAAGAAGGCTTGATCAATGTTGTCACAGCTATTCTGGGTTATATGATTACCCCATATTAAGAAGTAAGTTTGCAGTTAAAATCATTGTTTTTAAGACACTGCTATGTCTTTATATTTTAAAAAATATTAAATATTTTCTTTTTCCTATTTATTGTTATTTTTAAGAGGTCTAGACAGGACCAGGAATTGACAGATTTAAATAAAATTATTAACTTCCTGTGCTTTTGAGATTTTTGCTAATGCAAATTGCTTCCTTTGTGACACAGTACTATGTGCACTTCCTTTTGACGGGGGAAATCTAGAAATGCAAAATTCTTAAAAAAATAAACATTCAATCTCAATTTTAAAATAAAAAATACAATTTTAGTAAAATATAATATTCAATGACAAAAATAATTTTACAAGACTAAATATAGATATCTTGTTTTTGCTAAAAAAAAATCTATACCTACACTCATGTTTTCATAGCTACAAATAAAGATGATATACTCCGAGTATTTCAGAGAGATAATCTATATAGGTTGGAAAATTTTGTGTAATATTGTCTTCCTTAGACTCTTTTTGTTTTGACAATTGGAAGAAAACCATGTTATGATAATTTATAGAACTGAGTGTATCTGAGAATCACAAACAAGATCACCTTTCCATTTTTATTAAGCATACACTCAGAAAATTGATGTAGATAAGGTACTCTACAAAGATCTGAGAAAGATACAAAGAATGAGGTAGAAATCTAATCCTTAATGAGGAGCCTACATGACAGCCTACATGAGGAGATCAAACATACATATATAGACTCACAAACACACATGATTGGAGATTACATTTACAGAACGACATATTAAATAAAGACAATTATAATATTAAACATGAGTAAATTCTGTTTGAAGCTGTCAAGTAAGGGATGGCAGATGAAGTTAATCATCAAAGATTCCCTCGATATAGTGAAATCTAATTGTATTTGAATTAAATACTTCTTAAACTTAGAAAATAAATCTATGAACATAAGAACTGTTTTTATAACAGTTCTTGATGTCCTTACTCAGTCTTTGGGCATCAGACTGAAGAGCATTATATTGATGGTCCCTATTCCTTACGTTTAGCAATGCTAATACAGGGGGCATATTCTCATCCAAGTGACTGACAGTAAGTGGGCCATGGGCCATGGCTCATACTTATTTAGCTAACGCTAGCTGACAGCCACACTTTGGAGGTCAGCCAAAGAAATTAAGAGAAGGGGGCATTACATGGACTTTCTTTTGCCTAAAATAATCAAATAGAATGGAGACATTGAGGAGAAGCTGTTTTTACAACTTTTAGTTGAGCACCTCTCACATCAAGTTGGGAAGTGTTTCTAGAATTACAAAGTGATGATAGAAAAAGACTCTCCGTATGGTAACAGAAGATGCATTCATTCATAAGGACTGCTTGTCCTACTTTCCTATAATGAACCTGTAGGACAGGTCTTGTGCTTTTCATCCTTGGATTTTAACGTCTGTGAGCTGGGTATGAGATAAAAGTAACACCAGCATTGTATAGCAATAATGTGCCCTGTTTGTTTTAAATATCCACTTTATTCATCCCATTGGTTAGGTTATAGTGTTCGACACATCATCTTTAAGAAATCTTGTGCACTAACAGCTTTCACTGAAGGAATGTGTGGTGAGAGATCTTCAAAAGATTCAAGACTTAATGTTCACTGGGAGTCTCTTTTACAAAGCTGAAGGTGTATATGAGAGAGCACAATGAAAGGGATTATTTTGATAATACTGAATTGATCAGTAATTGCTATTTTTTCATATCTCTAGATACCTTTGTAATTGTGAGCATCCTGGTGACTACAGCTGAACCAGTGCCTCACTTTCTTACCCGTGTCTTCACCCCAGCTATTAATCTCTCCTGTCATCCTCTCTTCTTCCTTCTTCTCTGTGCCGTCGTATATACTTCTTTCAAAAAACCATTCTAATTTTGTGATTCAATCTGGCAAATCCCTTAATCAGTGCCATTTCAGTATCTTTGTACAGGTTGTACTTAATGAGAGGGCAATGGGTAACTTCTCTAGCACATTCATTCTTTCCTTCATTACATGAATACTGGTTGAGCTCAGCTCTATGTCAGACACTCTACTTGATGCTAGAGATACAAAGAAACACAGCATAGCTGTCCTATTCTTGAGTTTTCAGGACAGAGGCAAAACTATAAACAGATGATTCCAATGTCACGTGAAGAGTGTTAGAGAAAAAGAGGCTCAATGCAGAGCAGAGCAGCACTCCTGGTTATGAAGAGAAGTCAGAAAAACCCTCAAGGAAGACACAACAAAGTGACCCTGCTGAGCACTAAAGTACAAATAAGCTCAGCCCCTTGAAAGAGGTAGGTAAGCAGCAAACATTGTTGCCTTAAAAAGCAGCCTAGCTTCTGAAGGAAGACTTCCGTTAAGTGAGCATGGTTAATTTGTAGAACTATGTCATTCTGAGTGACACGACAGGGTCACAGGAAATGTTGTTAATGAGTGGCAAAATCCCAGTTAAGGTGGGAGACAAGAATAAGAGCATTAAAAAAAAAAAAAAGTTAAAATTAAAATTAAGCACAACAACGATTAGTGTTCCAAAAGATTAGGAATTTATTGAAAATGGTATGTGAGCCATTTCACTTATTCAAAATTTTAATGATGTCAAATTTGTCTTTTAGAACATTATTGTGCCTACAAAGAAGAGAATGGATTGAAGGGAATGAGGCTGGGACCAGAAAGGAGAGCTGCCTGAAGAGTTTTTCAGGCTAAGAAAGATGGGGGTTGAATTAAGGTCATAAAAGAAATTAGAAGGAAATTGTTAGATAAGAGTTAGCAAGGATGTAGAATAGATGGAATATTTTTGTGATTTGGTGTAGATTCTCAATGAGGGTTCAATATGATTTTTCTGTTTGATCTACAGGGTTGACAACCAGATGTTCACTGAGATTAAAATATCAAGAAAGAGGTGTATTGGCATTGAAAGGAGGAAGAGAAGAGAAAACATTTCTTTTGAATTTAAACTTGTTGAGCTGGAAATGTCTGTAGAATAATGAAGAATAAATAATCAGTAGTGGTCAAAAATATCTCTGGAGAGGAGAATATTAATCTGAGACAGAGAAATTGATATTTAAGAATTCAGACTATAAATGGTGAAGTACTTGAAATGGATGATATCATCTAAGGAAAATTTGTAGTGATACCAAAAAAAAAAAAAAAAAAAAAAAAGCTCAAGAGCAGAACTCTAGCTTTATAAGGACAAACTGCCAAGAGTCTGAAAGAGTTTAAGATGCTATAAACAAGAATACTAGAGACAGAACAGCAGAATGATATTCAGGGAGAAGAAGAGAGGGTTCAGAAAGTAGGAGTGATCAAGAGAGTCAAATGGCAAGAGCATAAAAGAAATATAAGTGAGAAGCATCTGAGCGTCTTAGAATCCATGAGATTCCCTTTGACAGCAGCAATTTTACTGAAGATGAGGGAATAGGGAAGAGTTTTTATGTTGGTTACAAATGAGTTCAAAGTAAAAACAACAACAACAACAACAAAAAAAAACCCTGCTTGCAGAGAATTCTTTTAGCTTTTAGAAAAGAAGGGAAAACATATGAAACAATGATGGCTATCTCACTCCTTTCCATCTTGGAGATGATGCTCTTTTATGGCCTTGCTAGGTGGGTGGAGCCAGAAGAGGGTGTTTGTGACCTGAGTGGAGTCACAGACTACTGGTCTCTGACACAAAAGGTGGGAAAACCACAGTTCTTCTCCAATCTTTAGTTAGTAATAGCATTTACCTCAAACAATATTGGTAAGTAATTCATTTAAATAAACTAAATGTTAATTCATAGCCTTATTACATCCACTGTTATTTAATAACTGTGAAAACTGGTATGATTATAGAGATAGTAGGTACAGAGTTGACTGACTTTATTCTTGCCTCCCTAAAGGAACATAAGAGATTTTAACAATTTTTCAATAAGTGTTTTTGCAGCTTCTCCCTTGTGCCAAGGTTGGTAGTGGGTGATTTTTGCTTCACGTTATTGATGAGGCTCAGGAAACTTAATTTCTTGATGGAATAACAGATAGTAAATAACAGACCTGGGTATTCCATGTGAGTCTCTCTGACAGGAAAGCTTGTGAGGGGCACATTATGTGTCACTTCCAAAAGAAGAGAAAACTATTACCATATTCCCAATATTATATGAACAATTCAGTCTGTAATATGATAATATAGGATTAATATGTTGTATTAGTTGTGCAGGGGTTCTGAGATCAGGTAAACCTGCATTATCTTGAGTCCAAATCTTTGTTGGCTTCAGTTTCTCATGTTTAAAGGGAGCTTAAAAGTTAAGGGCATTTAGTATAAACATTTAAAAAGCTGATCTAGATAAAATTCTTTACAAAGTTGTCACAAGGTAAAACTCTAAGCCTATTAATGAAAGTGGTAATAGTAGCAATAGTACTAGTAGTAGTTATATCTTGTGACTTTCTTAATTTACCAAAGAAGTAACTATCCATAAAAGAGAACTATACTGTTTTGTCAAATTTGGGTAATAAGCTCAGTAAACCAGTAAATTCAGCCACAGATAAGATTTGACATGTCACTTTTTCTGATAATTGAGCTAAATTACTCAGGATAGTTGACATTTTTTTCTCACAAACATTAAGTACATCATTCACCTAATTTATCTGACCCTTTGTTTTTTCTCAAGTCACATTTAAATTTATTGCTTACATCTGAGGTTGACTTGGAATGAATATAGGAAATACCACTCTGGTTTTTTTTTTGCCATTTTTAATGTATCAACCTGTATTTGTGGTCTCAAGTGACAAAGCTATTTATTCCTAAGTATTTAATATTCGTTTCATTTCTCACATGCTTAATCCTCTTCAGTCAGTTCTATTAAAAAGGGATTAAACTTTACTAAAGGCAAGAACAAATATTTTAAAAATTGTTTTCATTTTCATTAAAAGTATAAGCTTTCTAGGATAATTTCGAGTTTAAGAAACAAAAAATGTGAATGGAATAGGAGAAATTATCCAAATTATGACATTGAAGTCATATTTATAATGATTGCCAACATAGTCACATAAACAAGTTACATGGGCACGAGAGAAAGCTCAGGTAGTTGTTAAAGGGAGGGAGTGGAGTAAGGAATATATTTACACATTTTCCATCTAATTGCTTTAGTGAGAATTATTTTTCAATATTTGTGGCAAGCTGAAAAGTTGGGATATCCAACACAAAAATGAACACATTATCAACTTCTTCCATCCAGGAGCTAACCTAGTGCCAGTATCACTCTTCCTTATTCGTTCACTAAACAAACTAAAATACTGGCTATGGGAATGAAAAAATTATTTAACTTCACTTGTTCCATTTCTTCATCTTTAAAATTGTTTTACTACCTGTCACAAGTAGCTGGGGTGATTAAATAATTTAAGATATTTGACAGTGCCTGGTACAGGAAGTCTCTTCCCCACCATAATTTAATATTTTGTAATCATTTGTCTAAAAGATTCTGAAAAAAATTAAAATGACATTGAACACTCTGAGATGTGGATGACTACATGTAGATACTTGTTATTCAGTCCTGATATCCTTAAATGCCACCAATTAAACTTGAATGTAAAGCAAAGAGATCAGTTTTGAATAGGGTTTGGATCCACTTGAGGGGATATTTCAGACTTCTCATTTGATCTCATTAGGCTCTACATTGAAATATTACAAATATGTATTAGATTTGTCACAAGCCAAACTTCTTTTTGGTGGCCATTTTTACCGTCAGTCACTCCCCCAGGTGCAGAATATATGAGTGGATTTTCTATAACCAAAAAAAAATTCCAGTCCCATGGAACCCAACAATCCCACTCAACATGCTTGGTTTCCAAGAAATAGAAAAACAAAACATTTTTAATTTTATGCTTTTATGTCTCTTATGGGTCAGGAGTACTTAAAACTGAACAAAAGTGAAAAGTAAACCGTGGCCCTTTCCCTGAAGAGTCCATATGTCAGCTATTCCCTGGCCAAAGGTTTTGGCGGCCATCCCTCAGGGCCTACAGTCTTCTCTGGGTCTATTTCTCTAGCATTACAGCTTTCATGGTGTTTCACAGAATATTATCCCACTGCTTCTTTTGAAGCCTGCCTAAAATTGAACTTTTTTTTTTTTTTTCTTTCAAATAATCCTTTTATTTTCTTTGGATATTATGCTTATTTATTTAGAAATATTGACTATTAGATAAAGGACGCATCCATCCATTGCTAATATAAACACTCCACAACTGGTTACTTACAGAAAAACACCTGGAGGTCCTGCTGCTTCTAATTGTCACTGTCCTGTGGTAGCTGATAGTCATACACAAAAACAGGAAGTGGTCATCACTTTGAATGAGAACAGCCATGGAGTCCTAAAGTAAAGACATTCATTAGCCATCTGTCCAAGGTGAGCTATGCCCAAATCCTTTCTTGTATGAATGAAGTTCATATGGTAACTTCAGTGATTATTCTTCAAAATTAGCTGTTAGTTAAAGACATGAAAATATGAGCTGGGTGGATCTCATTTCAGAAATGCCTAATTTTACAAAAAATATTTTTTTCATTTTTATCAATTAGAAAATTCAAAAGAAATAAAAATTTAGATAGTGAAAGAAATCAGGAAAATTAACTTCATAGGTATGAGTATTTTTTTTTTCTATTTTTTTTTTTTTTTTTCCCATTGAAAAGAAGACTGACATTAAGGACTTAAAAACATACTTGTTTGGGAGCCTACCTAGGTGTCTCAGTTGGTTAGGTATTTGACTCTTGATAATATATTTGTTAAAATCCAAAAATAAGAAATATAATTGTTGATCAAGTATATTAATTAGAGAATTTCAAACTGAAACTAAAGCATGATCTACCTACAACAAAAAGAAAAAAGAAAAAAAAGAGGCAAATTATCCCATGTGATAACTCTTTGTGCTATAAAGCAAATCTACTTTTAAAATCCCACACCAAGTAGCCAGTCACTTGATTTATAGACTTATATGAACTTCGAGATCAGAGAAAGTCTCCAATCTACTGTCTGCTATTATAAATATTCATTGAACTACTAAAATGGCTCTTTCCCATGTGAGGAAGTATTTTTTTAATGTCATAAAAAATGAAAATCACAACTTAAACAGTAATCATGAATGGAATATTTCAAATAGATATTTATTATAGAGGTAATAGATTTTTAAAAGTGCACAGTAGGTAAATTAAATAATGTATGTTTCAAAAATAAATTCCAAGAAATTGAATATTCCCAAACTATTAACTGTTAGGACAAAGATTTTGTGCAATGTAAGCCAGAAACTCACTTTTCATTTAATCTAGGACATCACTGAAGGTAAGATGCTACTATTTTATCTACCCTTAAGGATTTAAAAACTGTACATTTTTAAAAATTTTATTATGTTATTTTAGTCACCATGCAGAACATCATTAGTTTTTGATGTAGTGTTCCATGATTCATCGTTTGCATATAACACCCAGTACTCCATGCAATACGTGCCCTCCTTAAAAATATACTTCCAATTAAACTTTATGTAATGCTTTCATTTTAATTGTTTCTTTCCATACTTCTTGAAAGTATTTCTTTTTAAGATTTTATTTATTTATTTGACAGAGAGAGAGCACAAGCAGAGGAAAGCACAGGCAGAGGGAAAAGCAGGAGAGAGCCCAATGTGTGGCCTGATCCCAGGACCCTAGAATCCTGACCTGAGCAGAAGGCAGATGCTTAACCAACTGAGCTGCCCAGTCACCCCTATTGAAGATATTTTTTAATTTAATAGAGACTTTTAAATTCGCATGGCTTATAAATATATAAAAAATAATATAAATATTAAATATGTCAGCCTACCTGGTAGTAGTACATTCCAGTTTCAGAAATTTTAAAATGTGAAAACAATATACATTTTAAAACAAAGAAAAGTACATGACATATTATTTATTATTAGACAGTGTAGTTCAGAGTAGAGAACCACAGAGAAAAATAAATACATGAAATGGATTCTTATCTAAGTACAGGAAATATTTCATATATAAAATTATCATTCTAAATAATCCACAATTAACAAGAAGATGTGTTCTTGGTCATCTAGATGTATGTTATCTAGATCCACAAATCTAAAACTCCGCCCACCACATTCTTACAAGACATACTTAGCACTCACAAGGGATAAATGCTGTTTACATGGAAACTATGTTAACATATTACAACCTAGATTTCACATCGTAACTTTTCGATTTCATTTGCTGAAAACATCTTGTAAAGACTCTTTGCTAGTAATGGTTAGAAATGTTCATGTTAGTGCACAGATTGTCTCTATGATTTTGGGTGAAAAGTTTGTAATACAGAAGTTAAAAACTATGAAAGAAAGTTAAAGAGCTATAAGTGACTTGTAGGCCTTAAATTTTCCATAATTACCTATCTCCCTCTATAATACTTTCCTGCTTTTCAAGCAACAATTTCTTGTCTTCTATCTCTGAGCCTGAAAAAATATTTATATACATATATGTGTTTATATGTATATGAATATGTGTGTGTGTGTGTGTGTGTGTGTGTGTGTGTATGTGTGTGTCTGTGTGTGAGTAAACTGTGGCCAGTTAGGTTGCTTGGCAACAGGCATCATGGTTTTGGGTGGACCTGAGCCTTTTCTTTCTACAAACTGTTAAAATTAAATGTTTCTTGAGAGTAAGTTGTTGTGTTTGTTCTCTATTTTCTTTTTGGCTTATGTTATTCCCGTGAAATAAACCCCCTCCTTCGTTCCAAATTTTAGTTCACTGAGAATTAGCTATTATCATTCCCCCACCTAGAAGAAAAAGCCATGTCTAACATTGGAGCCTCTGCAAAATCTTCTCACGTTATGCCCTCATAAATTATAGCACATGATCATAAGAGACAGGGATCCTGAGTACAGAATGTGTGTAGCACATACATTGATTTAGCAACCCTTTGAAATTTTCAAATTTTACAATCAGGTGGAAGCCTGCAGAGTCGAGGGACAAAATGGGGCGTCTACAATTGGAAACTGCCATGTCGAGATGTGAGACAAGATGAATGAAATAGGCTTACAGAATAAAGATCCCTAATGGAAAAGAGAAACTAGGAGACGAAATGGATAAAAATGAAAACAGTGAGGAGGGCAAGACCTCAACAAAAGATCTAAGAAGAAAAGAAAATACATAAACATGATCTGGGAAACCCTGAAAGGAAAAGGAGGGAGGTTTTCTTCCCCCACCTCTTTCATGTGAGGGGTGACAGCTAATGTTATTTCTCAAGGACAGTGATAAAAAAACAAAATTGCAGAGGGTAGCTGCTTCCTGCAGAGAGCAGAAGAGTTTTACTAACAGCCCTCTGTGTGTAAGCACTACATAAACAGGGGGAAAAAAAAAACAGCATCCCCGGTCCTCAAGGCTTTAGACAAAGTGCAAAACTTGAAGGCCACACAGAAAAAACAACTGGAAGTATACAAGACTAACAAGGCATCTAGATCCACAATGGTATCTCGAAAAATCTATGCATATGAGAAGGTGTTGCATTTAGCAGCGCCAGACCTCAAAAGGAGATAATCAAGTATTAGTAACCATGTGATCAGCAGCATATAGGAACTTCAGCAAATTCCTATATATATATTTCTAGAGGAAGTGCTTACTTCCCTCCCATACTCTTTTAAAAAAATGGTATTGTCAAGTATTTTTCCCGATGCCCTGATTTAAGTTGACTTGAGGTAGCATACATAGATCAGCCTCAGAACGTCAGTTCAGCAGACATGTAACAGTGAGTAGAGCGGTGACGAATGGATATCTGATGGCATCATGAAAATTGCTTTTTAGTGCAAAAATACAAAAATGATGTAAGGCAGAACTTTTTCTCTTTTTTCCCCACATTTTGTCTTTTTCTCGCTCTAGTTGCCTTTTTTTTTTTTTTTCTTTCACATTTTGTCTCTATTGAGCATCTTAGTTCCCCAGGAATAATCATGGATAACCAAAAATTCTTTCTAACTCTGTAATGATTTTCAAAGTGCTCTTTTTCTTAAATTGATTTTAATTAAGATGGAACTCTACTGTTGGGATCTTTTGTGACATCAGAGATTTTTTAGGTCTGTAGTAAAACTCTTGATAGAGGTGGATTACATCAAAGACACAGTGTGTGTGCGCGTGATGTTGTTACTTGTAAAGATTTTAAAGTATAACTGAATTTTAATGAGAAATGATTGGATTCAAAGTATAGGCATTGGATGAATTTCACATTTACAACACTGTATTGAGGCATTATGGTGGATGAGCATGTGAAGCTATAAATTATGATCATAATTCACATGTCTGAATTTAATGTGCTTCAATTTCAAGAGAAAATCTCATCACATATGATGGAAGGATCAGGAACACTTCTAGATATTTGTGTAAGGTTGATGTTGATACCTAGAAAACCCTGAGTATAGATTTTTGAGAGACAAGCTTAGTGGGGCCCAAATAATATTTGTTATTACCATTGCCATTTGTTGGCAATGTTGTTAGCTTTTCCTTCTCTCTTGAAGCAGCTTTGCATTAACGGAAAGCCACAGGCCATTGAATAAACAAATGCTTCAGGCAGGAAATCTGAGAAGGAAAATAAATTACTTATTCTAATCCAAAATTTAGGTGTGACGTCTCAATTCAACATTTTTTTCCAAAATGTTTTAGTCTATTCCCCCCAATTTGATTAATTTGAAGGGTATTTTGACAGAGCCGTGAAAAGCAAACATCTCCACAGAAAACACAGATTAGAGGAATTGTTTCATTTGAAATAGAGAGTTTAAAAATGTTCACTGTCTCCACAAATACTTACATATCCTTTCTTTACAGAAAGTAGCCAGTGCAGTTAAGATTTACATATTTTTTTGCAATGATGTGAAAACCACGACTGATGTTCATTAGGATCAGAATATCATATGAAAGTATTAAAGTATGAAAGTATTACATACATATAGATAGGCATGTTCAACCTCACATACACTGATTTAATTAAATTAGAATTTGTATCATACTATTTTTTAAAAGATTTTTTTATTTATTTGAGAGAGAGAGAAAGAGAGCATGAGCAGGGGAAAGGGGCAGAGCAGGGAGCCCGACCTGAGCCCAAGACCCTGAGATCATGACCTGAGCCAAAGGCAGACACCCAACCAACTGAGCCACTCAGGCACCTCTATATCATATTATTAACCCTACTAATTAAAATAAATGCATGGAAATAGGGTTAAAAAAAAAAAAACACCTAAAATTGTAGAAAAGGAATAAAGGTAGAAACTGCAATTCTAAAGATTACATTTATTTGTCTGTATCGTTGTTACAGTTCTAAAAAATTTAAAAACAAGTGAAACTTTCAGATTATTAAGAAATCTAGAGGTGTTTTTGTTTGTTTGTTTGGTTGGTTGGTTGTGCTTTAGATAGGTTAATACAGATCTTCAAAAATCTCGTTTCCCCCAAGAACCTCCAAGACAAAGGTCAATATAATTATCTCAATTTTCATCTTCAGACACTGGCTTGAAGTTGTCAAAAGACTACTTTTTCTGTGGTTAGTCCCCATATTGCTTTTCTGTGCTACACAAGAAATTCATACAAGCTATTGATACACTCAGATCTAAACAGTAAAGAGCTGTCAAAAAGACCGCCGTGTGGTCAAATTTGTTAGGAATCTCTGCACTAGGGGTGCAAAAGGACAAGCACTTACTTCATTGACTTTTTAAAAAACTTAGCATCAGTAACTTTGTGGGAACCACCAGTCTCAGGGCAGGGATGGTTTGGAATGCCTGCCTTATCTGTTCAGTTAATACTCTGCATTTCCATGGAATGCGTGGGCTATACTGCTAAGAAATGTTCCTAGTTTTCTCTTGTATCCCAATTTGGCTTTTGCCTGCTACTCTTCTCTGTGCGTAGAATATTTACTTTTCACACATATCGCATTCAAAAGATATCTCCGGTTTTCTTTGAACCAGCATGATCGGGAAAATTCAGTTAGCATTAAGCATTTTAACCTCACACTTCTTTCAGAGCATTTTAATTCTCTGAGATCTGTTTACACTCTTTTTTCTTTTTTTGTATCAAGTACAAATCACTCAAGTACATGGTATGATTTTATAAATATAAGAACTTAAGGAAAGGTTGGATTGGTTCTTTAGCTCTTATAAATTGTATTCTCAATACACAATAGCTCAATGGAGGTAAGAGGGAAGAAGCCATGAAAATATTACTGTGATGCAGATACCCTTCTCACTGACAGATTAAGACATTTAGGTTTAGTATCTCACAAAGAACACTTACTACAAAGTACAGTATTACCAGGATTAAAACACATGCCTTTAAGCTCAGTGTTGTTTATAAGGCATTAGCCAATTTAGTTTCCTAGGGCTCTACTTGGTTCTTACAGCTGCCATAATAAAGTAACACAAACTGGGTTACTGGGTAAGTAACAGAAACTTACTCACAGTTCTCAGAATTCAGAGGCTAGAATTCTGAAATTAAGGGCCATGTTCCCCTTGAAACCTCTAGTGAACATTTTTCCTTCTTAGAGCTTCTGGTGACCTCAAACATTGCTTGATTTCTGGCAGCATCACGCCAGTCTCTGTCTCCATCTTTTCCTGGAATTTTTTCTTCATGTCTTTCATATCATCCTCGTATAAGGACACCAGTCATGGACACCAGTCATATTGGGTTAAGGGCTCCCCGTATACCAATATGACCTCATTCTAACTAACTACAACTGCAATGATTCTAAGAAAATAGAGTTCTAAAGTTAGGACTTCAGCATATATTTTTGAGCACAGAATTCAATGGTCACACCTTCTAAAATATTAAAACCTACAACTATATTTGTAACATTAAGCAAATATGGGTGAAATTATAAAATTAGTGGACCAGAGAAGCATTGGTATGTACTGTAGCAAAGAAATGATCTCGTGATAAACTTGGCTGCAATGTATCTGTCATCTACTGGACCGCATTCTTTAATGCCTATTAACAAATGACCCAATGTAGTAGGCAATGGGATTTCTGGTAGAATAATCATTACTGAAGAGTCTAGCTTGATTTCTGCTTTGTTTTGTTTTTGCCAATATATTCTGCTAATATGAATGTAAGCATCATAATTCAAAATTATCAAGGAGACAAAATTAAGTACTTATTTGTTATTCAGTCTAGGACTGCACTTTATTTGTCCTTTCTTGGAATTCTACAAAGCACTAAGAATCCTGTCTATTTCCAATCTTTTTTTTTTTATGGTTTCTTTCCTAAGACTTGTTACCAGTCATATACATACTTAAATATTTGGAAGTACAGTGGATAAAACTCTGTTCATATGGTATATAGTTTACAATTTCTACTTGCCAAAAAACTTTACTGCTATAGTATTCAACATTTGTGTTGTCAAATAATCCAATTGTAACCATATCTGTCCTTTTCCACACAACACAATAAAATCCAACTCATTACAATACAATGAAATCCAACTCTTTCATTAAAAAGGAAGGAGCATGTGATTTTTACTCAGAATATTCACACATGGATATATGAGCATATGAATTCTGACAGAACTGTTGAAAATTGCTTAAAATGATCCATTAATTCATTAAACAACTATTTAATGAAATTTACTATGTGCCAAACATTATTCTAGATGTTTTGATCAATGAGCAAAAAAAGACAAGAATTCTCATCTTACAGATTTATATTCCAGTGAAGAAAGGATAAAAGTTTGTATTAGTTTATAAAGATAAACTTTTATATATATATATATATATCTTATATATATAGAGAGAGAGAGATAGAGAAAGCATAATGAATTTAAACAAAAATATTTTGTGTTGATCATCTACTAAATAGTAAAAATAGTCAAAGACAAAAGAGGAAATTTCCTTCCATATTTGAAAACTCCGAGTATAACTTGTATTTCTTATGGTTTTCAATGAACTATGAAATCTCTATTTCATAAATATTTAACAATGAATAAAATTACTCATATCAATCCAATGATTTACATTTATTTGATATTTCTCTCTCTATATTTTTTTCATGGTTGCAATTATAGTGGCTATAAAATTGTGATTTTTTAATTATTTCACTTAACATGAAATTATTTCACAAACTGTTGCCTCATTTTTTTTTTATATTTTATTTATTTATTTGACAGAGAGAGATCACAGGTAGGTAGAGAGGCTGGCAGAGAGAGAGAGAGAGAGAGAGGGAAGCAGGCTCCCTGCTGAGCAGAGAGCCCGATGTGGGACTCTATCCCAGGACTCCGAGACCATGACCTGAGCCGAAGGCAGCGGCTTAACCCACTGAGCCACCCAGGCGCCCCTGCCTCATGTTTTTTCATAGTCTCAGGACTCATCATATTCATAGTTGCTCAATCTGTCACATAACTATGACTTAGCATGTCCTTTTTCATATTTAGTTTTTCTAAAACCATATCTGTCATTATAAAAGTTTGTTAAAAGAGATTTTTCAATGAATTATTTTAATTTCTTCTTTTCAATGTTTCCCTTATGACAAAATGAGTGATTTCTCTAAATAAGGGTTGAACTATTTTATAGTTCTTAAACTTTATAATTGATTTTAATTGGTTAATTAGTTAAATTTTAATTGATAAATTGCCATTAAGAAAAGTTACTTTATAACCTTCAACATTATGATTTTTCTCTATCACATCACCTGTCGATCAATCAGCACACACACTTCTTTTTGTGTGACATGTCTGATAACTTCTTTCGTTATTAGAAGAATTGGTGCATTAACATTGCAAATTGTTGAATTGAGCTTGGCCAGGTGATAGCTTATATTTTGTGTTTCTTCTCATTACTCATGATGCTACAACTTTATCCTTTAAAAAATCTTTGTTAGGATAATAGTGTTTAATAATAATGGCTACCTTCTTACTGGGAAGAATTTCTTCATCAGGAGCCAAACATTAAGCCATGGTTTTGCTCATTTATATATGAGTATTTATATCATTTATATCATTTATTGTTATATGGCAAGTATAAACAGAGGTCATAACAAACGAGGAGCCAGGATGATGGTTATGGCTACTTCGGGCAAAATTGAAGCTGCAGAATTAGCTGGGGATTAAAGTTGCCTGTGTCATCACATATCTTTTCCAAATTGATTTTAATATTGCTTAGGATCATTCACTAACCAGTCACCAAAAATAAAACCTAGATGCATAAAGTGATGCAGATGGTTCCGAAGGAAAGGCAGGAGAGAAGACTTCCAACCTTCACACATTGAAAAATAAAGCATGTTTCATTAATCCTAAAATACCAGTGTCTTTTTCAAGATAGACCTGGCCATGGTAGACCCTAAGTATTTGTGTTTTAAGTGTATAAAAAATGAACTAATGAAAGTATAAAAAAACTTTTGCTTTCAAAAACATTTATGTATTAGTGTTTTATGAGTATAAAAAATGAATTAAAGTACAAAAAATATTTTGTTTTCAAAAACATTGTTATAAAAGTTAAAATGCAGCAAATAAAATGTAGAACTACATCCAGTTTGAAAAGCTAAATGCTTATTTGGAATGATATTGCATGATGAACTTGATTCATATTATAAACAAAATTACATTTGCTGTATTTGCAGGTGAAAGACATATAGAAACAACCTGAATTTCTTGTTTCATTTTTTAAACAATGAATTTCTAAAAAGAAATGCATAATATTTTCTGGTAGACATTAGTAAATGCTAATGTGACACAAGATTGATTCATTTTTTTGACCCATATATTAGCTAGAAACCCTAAAATATAGATAGTAAAATAGTTACTTTTAAAATCATTACTTTTTTTGTTGTTCTTGTTCTTCTTTATCAATGCTATTATTTACAGCTCCAAAGCCTTAGGTCTCTGAGTTTCTATTTTTCTTCTCATGCCAATGATTTGTGGTATTAGTGCAGATCATTGATTCTGCACTGCTGAGCTATCCAGCTTATGGCAGACAAAGGGGCTGGGGTTGTGTTTTTAAAATGCCCTTTACTTTCAAAATTCACACTGTAGAAATGACACCTCTGTTTTTATAACTGTGCAGCTTGCACTGTGTTGCATAAAATGTTCTCCCAAGTGGACAAGGTCACTTGCTTTTGGGAACAATTCTCATTCTTTGTGTTCAACACAGGTTGAAAATATTGCATTATCTTTGAAGTCTGGGTCTTGAAACTCTATTAGGTAATAAAATATTTTATATTTTTAAGTGAAAACTTATCTTACACATTTCCTGATGAAATAAATATACCAGGCATTTACCAGTAGATGCTTCCTCATTTAAGCATTGTGATGCTAATGATGTTAATATCAGAAGTTACCAAATATGCTACAAGTTGATTTATGCTGCTGCATAACGTACAATATCTTCAAGACATGGTTATATAATTTAAAAAATCTGAAGACTCAAACTTTATATCTGGAAGAAGTAGGAAGTGAAAGATAAGGTGATAAATGTATTAATTCAGTCAATATGGAGATCACTATCATATATACAAGACTGACAGAGATAACCCTATGCTATTCACTATAAATTCATAGAATCATAGGATTTTGCAACTACAGTTTTCTCTTTCTGAAAGGTTCTTTCACCCTTGGCACTTTTCCTGGCAAATCCCTACCTAATTTTTCAGACCTCCTCTTTTTTTTCTTTAAAAATAAGTTTTTCCCCTACTGTGAGTCCCCACATCAAACACATCTTCGCTGTAGTTAACTATAATTTCTCCTCCATTAGCCCTGTGAAAGTGTAGGTCATATCTGTCCTGTTCATCATGATATCTTCAGCACCAGCCCCTGTGGTTTGACTTGGTTCTAAACCTTGGATTTAGAGTGCTGTTTTTAAATCCTGGTTCAGTGGCTTAACGATTGTGTGACCTTGGCCAGGAGGCTTAACCCATCTACTCTGACTTAGTTTAAATTGAGGTTAAAAATAGTACCTACTTGGGCGCCTGGGTGGCTCAGTGGGTTAAGTGATGCCTTCAGCTCAGGTCATGATCTCAGGGTCCTGGGATCGAGTCCTGCACCAGGCTCTCTGCTCAGCAGGGAGCCTGCTTCCTCCTCTCTCTCTGCCTACTTGTGATCTCTCTCTGTCAAATAAATAAATAAAATCTTAAAAAAAAAAATAGTACCTACTTTTTAGGGGCACCTAAGTGGCTAGGGCAGTTAAGTGTGGGACACTTGGTTTTGGCTCAGGCCGCTGTCTCAGGGTTGTGGGGTCAAGCTGCATATCTGGCCTCCATGGGGCTCACACTGGATGCAGAGCCACCTTGGGATTCTGTCCCCCCCTCCCCTCTACCCCTTCCCTGGATCTCTCTCTCTAAAAACAAAACAAAAAACCCTACTTTTTATAAAGTGATTGTGAAGATTAAATTATTTAATAAAACAATAGCAAATAGTAGCTACTAATAGTAGCTATTATCATTTATGTGAACACTCATTAATCAAATGTTGAATTTATATGTGACATATTTTGCATGCAGGAGACATGGCTTTATTTATTTATTTATCTGTTTTTTAAGTAGGTTCCATGGGGCTAGAACTCGTGACTCCAAGATCAAGAGTCTGTGCTTAACTGACTGAGCCACATAGTGATATGACTTTACTCATATAAATATTTTTAAAAATTTTTTTACTATTTATTTGAGAGAGTGGAGGGAGGGGCAGAGGAGAGGGAATCTTAAGCAGATTCCCGGCTAAGGGCAGAGCCCCATGCCAGGTTTGATCTCACCATCCTGAGATGGTGACCTGAGCCCAAACTAAGAGTCTGAGGCTTAACCAACTGCACCACCCAGGTGTCCCGTAAATAAAGTATTTTAATAAACAGTTGGACAAAATCAGCCTTTTTTGATAAGTGCTTTACAGTTGAAATTATTTGGCAAGTTAATTCATTAATTCGGGTGATAATCTGAAAACTGTTATCTTTAAGGTTTCACCACTAAAATTGTATCATCCAAATTCTGATATATTTACTAAAATTTCTTTTTTGGTTACAAGAAAACTTTATAATATTCTTTAATTTTTTAATTAAAAATATTCTGTCCATAGTTGTTCGTATAGAGTTTTAGAGTTTCAATCACTCATTTTTCAATGTGTTGGAGAAAACACTACATTTTGTGGGAAAAATACTGACTATACCCTTAAATATTTCTTTCATCTACTTTTTAAAAGAGATCTGGAATCCAGGTTAGTTTTCAGAAGGTACGCAATGTACCTTTGGATCTACTTCTCACTAAGTTGATTTTCAATGTAATTATTCTGGAATTTGTCAGTGAGTGTAATCTCCAACTCTCTAATGCCTAATAGTTCTCAAAAGTGCAAGTGTAAGAACTAATAATCACGGAATACACTAGAAGGATATATAGTTCAAACCCAATTTTTGGTAGGTAATCTAATTTTATTCTTGGATTAAACTAATTATTGGGAATTTTCATACCTCTTTGAATCACCTTTTCTGCCTGAACCTTTAGCATTATACAATTAGTATACATTGAAAAGTGCATAATGACTTCATGAAACATATTACTGTGTCTATTAGAGGAATGTTTATAGAAGAGATAGAGATATAGAGATATCAGAACATAAGGAAGAAATAGATCTCTGGTCTCATTATCAAGTTTACCAGTGATCCTTTTGAATAATTGATTTTACCTTATGGATGCTGTGAATCATGTTATCAATTCAGATATCCCTTTTGGGTTGGTTGCAATTAATCTCAAAAGCAAATTCATAGCCCTCATCTTCCTATTTCATAAGACTTTATGGCATGCATTTTGTGTATGTTCCTTAACCCGCTTCAACCTTCTTCTTCTACTCCTATTTTTCCTTTCCCAAAGGCTCTCATTTTCCAATTATAAATAGCTTTGTTTTAGTTCCAATGTTTCCATTACATCAAATAAATCTGGTATAAAGTGAGGGAGAAACAAACATAATTTAAGATTATGACTAATGAGCGCCTGGGTGGCTCAGTGGGTTAAAACCTCTGTTTTCGGCTCAGGTCATGATACCAGGGTCCTGGGATCAAGCCCCACATTGGGCTCTCTGCTCAGTGGGGAGCCTGCTTCCTCTCCTCTCTCTCTCTGCCTGCCTCTCTGCCTACTTGTGATCTCTGTCTGTCAAGTAAATAGATAAAACCTTAAAAAAAAAAAAAAAGATTATGGCTAGTAATGTGGTCAAGGATGGAGTTAGAGCATTGCAGATGATAATGCACTAAGTCACTGGTCTAAATCAAACTTCCTATTTAGTGTTGTGAAGTTATTTGTTACACGCCTTGAAAAGGATCACAGCATTACATAATTATCATTATGTACATTGTTTGGTTTCTGAAAAGTATTTGCTGATAAAATCTGAATTCATTTACTAAATACACAATTTCTATATGCTCAAATGAGCTCTGTTTTGCCCTTAATTTCTGTTAGTGAATTTCATTAAATAAGGAAAAAATTGACATGTATCTCCTTTAGCTGTCTAGGACATATCTCAGCTTTTCTCTTGATGTAGTCCCACTGGTTTAATGTAAGCTACTAATCACTTCCTAAAAGGGTTTACTAATTTGTTCAAGTTTTACCTAAAATAAGTGAAGTTGTTACTTCCTTAGTCTGTTTCCAAATTAAAATTATTTTAAACAACTGACATTTTAATTCTCTTTTTATTTTTATTTTATTTTTTAAAAATTTTATTTATTTATTTGACAGAGAGAGATAACAGCTAGGTAGACAGGCAGAGAGAGAGAGAGAGAAAGGAGGAAGCAGGCTCCCCACTGACCAGAGAGCCCGATACAGGGCTCGATCCCAGGACCCTGAGATCATGACCTGAGCTGAAGGCAGAGGCTTAACCCGCTGAGCCACCCAGGTGCCTGTAATTCTCTTTTTAAAATGACATTTCAATGAATATATGTAACACCTTCACTACCATCAACAACAAAAAAATCTACTTTTAAACAATATCACTGTTTTCACTGGAAGCAATGAAACTGCTAAAGGATACAAAATCCTGCTACTTTCTATGAAGCTGAATATTCTCTTTCCCTTTTAAACTTCTTTAGAACTTCCTTTTAATATCTTCACTTTTTTGCTCAGTGCTAACTTTTTAGGTATAATAACAATATTGTCTGTATTTCATCTTTTATTCTCCACATATTCTTGCAAAATGAAAGAATAGATACATCAATGAATATATATAGTGTGTCTTCCTTTCTAAAGGCCATATTAATTGGTAACAATGCTGTATCTTTCTAAAAATGTTTCAATCTGAAGTTTGCTATAATTCTATAGGTACAGATACTAAGATCATTTAAAATCATAAAAACTGTATTTCCTACTTCTAAACACACAATATGAAAGTTTCCAGAGTAATTTTTTTGTCTCTTATTTTATGCCCACCCACTCGCTCTCTTTCCTCTCTCTTTCTTTCTTTCTCTTTCTCTTTCTTTCTTTCTTTCCTATTTTAATCCTAGTTATACTAAAAAATAAATAATAGACAAAAGTGAGGTGATTTCATTTTAAGATATTTTCCATTTATAATAATAATATTTATATTTATAAAACTTTCTATATTATCACTAAATATGCATCCATAAGGGACACCTGGGTGGCTCCGAGGGTTAAGTCTCTGCCTTCAGCTTGGGTCATGGTCTCAGGGTCCTGGGATCGAGTCTCACAGTGGGCTTTCTGCTCAATGGGCAGCTTGTTTCCCCCTTTCTCTCTGCCTGCCGGTCTGCTTACTTGTGATCTCTCTCTCTCTGTCAAATAAATAAATAAAATCTTCAAAAATTTAATTACCCTAATTTAACATGATAGAGAAAAAACATTATGTGCAAATTATTATGTGAGCATAAATGAGTTGCAGATGGATTACTCTTGTGTTCTACCTTGAAAAGTAAAATATATAATATCTAGAGAATTAAGAAAAGTATTTTGACCCAACTGAAAGACAGAAACACCTACTGCAAGCATAAATAAAAAAAAAATATCAATTCACTATTAAGAATGGCCTACAGAGATGCTCTACCTCATATGAAATCAGGGAAATGCAAATTAAAGCAACAAGGAGATAACACTACAGACCTATTATAATGGCCCAAATCCAGAACACTGACATCACCAAGTGCTGACAGACATGTAGAGTGACAGGAACTCTTATCCACTGCTGATGGGAATACAAAATGACAGAGCCACTTTGGAAGACAGATTGGTAGTATCTTACAAATCTGAAGTTACTCTGACCATACAGTTCAGCGATTATGTTCCTTGGTATTTGTCAAAGGCATAGAAACTAATGTCCACACAAAAACCTGCACACAAATATTTATAGCACCTTTATTCACAAGTACCAGAACTTGGAAGAAACCAAGATGTCTGTCCTTCAGTAGGTGAATGGATAAATCAGTTGTTACATACAAATAATAAAATATTAATCTGCACTAAAAAGAAAAGATAAAGCCATGAAAAGACATGGAGTAGCATTAAATGTATATTATTAAGTAAAAAAAAGCCAATCTGAAAAAGGTACATACTATATATTGCAACTAGAGAAAATTCTGGAAAAGTCAACAGCATCAAGACAGTTGCCAAGGTTTAGGGAGAAGGGAGGGATGCATAAGAAGATCACAGAGGATTTTTAGGGCAGTGATGCTACTCTGTACAAAAGCGTAATGGTAGATACATGTTATTATGCATTTATCCAAATTAATAGAAACTACAACACCAAGAGTGAACCCCAATGTAATGTAAACTATGGACTTTGGATGTTAATAATATATCAGTGGGGGTTCATCAACTATAATAAATATGCCACTCTAGTAGGGGATGTGGATATGGGGAAGGCTATATATGCATGAGGTGGGGGTTTAAGGAAATTCTCTACATTTTCTGTTCAGTTTTGCTATAAACCTAAAATTTCTCTAAAAAATGAAGTCTATTAAAAGAAAAAGAATGACCTATAATTATTTTGCTTATCAAAAAGGACTTTTATTATTAATTTTATAAGTAGGGCAAAGGTGTCTATAAAACTCCTCAGTAGAAATAGATAACTAAAGGAGGGGACAACAATCCCCAAAACCCATCACTCAATGTTTATTACCATGAAGTCCTCTCACCAATGGTGAATTTTCAGGCTAAATCTTTCCTTTAAATTTTAGAATTAAGCTTAGCAATAGGTTGGTAGCAAAATGTTTATCCTTTTGTTAATGGACAAAACACACTCTATGTTATAACTTAGGCAAATGTCTTTAATCAAACGGCATTGCTTTAATCAAGTTGAGAATGAGTTTGAGACTGAAAGTAAGCACTAATGACACTCTTACCCTTTAATTCATTTCATAAATCTCCACTATGGAGTCTTAGAGTTTGAAATCCAGTTATATGTTAGAAGTCACGGCAAAATTCCCTATGTCAAACTTTGGTCTGCCTCTTCTCAGCTCTTTGAATTTCTGAGGTCAAGCTTCTGAATAGATAAATGAGTTGAACCAAGTAGTTTGATTATACCTAAATTATTAAGTCTCAATTTTCTATCATCATGGAGAATTAGACATCAAGGCAAATGAATAAGTTTAGTTTTCAGTTGATTTCTGTGGAAATTACACATTCTGTGGAAATGCATCCTTGTGAATAAGATTCCTCATCCATAGACCCAACTGGGAATTTAGGTTTATATGAACTTGCTCTCATCTTTCAGTCACACCTGATTCCCAACTATGGCATACTGACTAGAGACACTGAGTGTATGCAGATAAATCTATTTTAAAATTGAATGCCATATGGGGAAGAAGGAGAAAGAAAAACATTCTTAGAAGGGTGATGTAGCATTCTGTGGCATGAATCACAGTGGTGTGAAAGGAGTACCATATGCCATATGCTGATTGTTAACCATTTCATTAATTAACATGTAACAAGAAATAAAAATCACCTCTGTCACTCAATAATATATATGAAAGCTATAGAGTGCTATATTTGTTAAGTGACCAGTTTACTTTTCACAAATAAAAACTACAGTTGACCATTACACTAACCTAAATCTAGATTATCATAGTCTTCATAGTGTATCTGACTTTTCGGGCTTATTTTCAGAAATAAAAACACGAAATCTCAAAGCTTTCATCAAAAAGGGTTTTTCTGAACTAAATGAACCAACAGCTAGAATTTGATACATTTTTCTTCTTAACTGAGATTTCTCAAGTTGGTTTTGAGTTTTGCTTTGTTTTGTTTTGATTTTGTTTTGTTTGGGTTTGGTTTTTTGTTTTCTATTTTCTTGGGTTTTTTTTTTTTTGATATTTTGTTTTTCTCAATGAGCTGACTTTGGACCTAAAGTCTGACTTCAACTAGGCCATCTACTCCAGCAAGCACCATACACACTTGCATCTGATAGACCTCTTTGAGTGTGCTTTCTTTCTATTGCCATGTATCAGATATGAATGAAATTATATTCTCCCAGTTCTGTATACCACTAATTTTCTTTGTGAGACGCACTATAAAATGCTAGATAAACCTCATTGGACAATGTATAAAAATTATATGATAATTAAATTTATCAGATTTCTTTGGAATCTAGCTAATAGATAGCATTTATTCCCTGCAGGTTTTTTAAATTTTTTTAAAAAATTTATTTATTTATTTGACAGAGAAAGACACAGCCAGAAAGGGAACTCAAGCAGGGGGAGTGGGAAAGGGAGAAACAGGCCTCCAGCTGAGCAGGGAGCCGGACATGGAGCTTTATCCCAGGACCCTGGGATCATGGCCTGAACGGAAGGCAGAAGGTTAATGACTAGGCCACCCAGCCATTCCATTCCGTATAGTTTTAAATTCAGTTTTACTTTAGCTTCTTTAGTAATACGTATAATTTTATAGACAAGTAAATTTTCAGATGAAATCTAGTCAAATCTAAAAAGTCTGTTCCAATCTTAATAGTGCAGATTTGGCCCATTCATATAATTCTATTTGTATAGTACATTTTGGGGTTTTAAATTTTGTCAAAACTGACAATCATGATAGACACCTATTCTTTACCATTTTCTGGTAAAGAAGTAATTTTCTGGCATTCAGAAAAGTTTTAGAGCAAGAGAATACTTTCTGTGTACTTAATGAAAAGACTTGAACTCATGCTGGTTAATCACTTTTATTTTGTCTCCCCTTATTGTCTTTAGTACAGATGATCATAAATTTTTTTCTTTAGACTTCTTCAAGGTAGTTCATTTGGCCTTCTGTATAAAATCTTCTTTTCTGTTTACCAGGTTGGGATGTTACTTTTTTTTTTTTTCCTGCAAAAGTTAAAATTATGGTTTTATTGACTGTAAGTTGAGGAAGTTTATATTTTCCTTTTTTTTTTTTTTTTTTTCCTGAGGACAACAATTGATCAGAGAAACACAAAATGATGTTCTAGCTCTTTTTGTCCTGATTGCCCAAATGGGCAATTTCTGTAATCTTAGACTTTGGCTCTCTGTACTATTGATTGTTTCAAAATGACTGTTGGATAGGAGTTGCAACATAGGTCAATGCAGAACTATTTCTTATCCTGAATTTAGCAATCTTGTTTTGAGTTTGGCAGTGGAATTGAAAGGCATCCTGGCCTCCCTGAGAAGGTATGGCTTACAAATGGTTGTTTTGTTCTAGCGAAGGTAGATAACATTTTTATGAAGTTGTAATAGAGCAAAGTTAAATGTGTTGAATTGGAAATGATTCTAACGCTAAGCTGCATTACTGAAAAGAAACCAGGAGACCAAAATTGCTTATCATTTTTTATATTTATAAATTCTTTTGTGCAACTGATTTACTGTGGCTTTTGCTATTTATGCTCATTCAGTTTCTAAGTGTCTGGAACTTGGAATGGGGCTGATGAGTCACATTAAGCATTCTCATACTCTGGGACAGCAAAGATGTAACAGCACACTTAATTGCACTCATTTAACCATTAAGCCTTGTTTCCAAGGGCTCTGCCAGTTGTCAGGTGCACTATATTACAGCCCCACATGGCATGCGACATCTTTGCTACTTGCTGCATCTGGTTAGAGCCCTCCAGTAAATGCCGATATCTAAGCTAGTGAAAGAGTCCAGGTGTAAGACAATGACACTCAAGTTAATGATGGTGAAACACTGGAAAAATAACCCTAGAGACTACATCACATCTGACGGACAGGACAACACTTTTTCATATTAAAATGATCACACAGTCATTACATAGTTGCATTGTTTATTTTAAGAAATATTAATATTGGCATTTTTCCAAAGACTACTTTTGTAGTTACTAAACATAATGGATTTTGCTAATTACACAAATTTTCAATGTAAATATTTCTAGTCAGACTTAAGAGCTGGGCTAATGAATTAGTGGACTTAAATTACAGGAATTTCACTAGAACTTAGAGATTTCTCAATTCACACTTTTCCCTCCTCTCACAAATGATAAGATGATTCAGTGTATATAAATGATCAGTAAAGTATCAAGGTTGTTTTTCACCTTTTCTTTAGGTAAAACTATAACTACAGTTCTTATGAGCAAAATAAAATAAAACATTAGTATAGTAGGGAAGATATGTCTATTTAATTCTTCTCTCTGCATATCATATTATTCAGAGGAATCCTGTCATCCCAATGCAATCTAAATTATTAATGTACTGAATGAAATGAAATTTATGTACCTGATAGACTAATTAAAAGACTGTACTATTTCTAGTCCATTTTTTACACTTTCAAGTGACTTCAGAAAACAATCAGATCAGGTGGAGAATGGAAAAAAAAATATAAACCTCGTATTGTTTTGAGGAAAGATTAAGGAAATAAAGTGTTGTTGGCAGCCAGATGTTTTCCATCTTCCTGAAGGAGAGAAAAGCAGAAAAGGCTTAAGTTGCGATGAGTGGAATTGAAGTTAAATAAAACACAACTGCAGAAGTAAAATACATGAGATGGCAATTGGAGAAAATCTTGGAATTGACTTTTTTCTCTCCCCAGAAAAAAAAAAAAATTCCTTCTCTCTCTTTCTCTGTCATTTTAATGTTTAATACCAATAGAATCTATCAGACATCAAGCATATTAATATAGCTTTTAACCAACTTCCTGATGGAGTTGATGGAAACTGGATAGCTTATTAATGATAGACAGTAGCATACAATGCCCTGTAGAGAGATTACTTTGGTTTGGTATGCTGCCTAGAATCTATAAACAAAAATATATGGTCCATGTTTATTACTATCAAAATCTATATTTAAATTTGACTCATTTCTTTTTTAAAAAATTTATTTTTTTCAGCGCAACAGTATTCATTGTTTTTGCACCACACCCAGTGCTCCATGCAATCCGTGCCCTCTCTAATACTCACCACCTGTTCCCCCAACCTCTCTTAAATTTGACTCATTTCAGAAATATAAGAATAATTAAAATCAAAATGCTTTAGCAATTTGAATAAGCATTGCACTAACACACCTAAAATACAGGCAGGTCTCATGTATGTTTGTATGTTGCAATATGGAGATGGATTTCTCACAGATATGTTGTTAAATAGTTATAATGTCCAAGTACTTTCAATATCATGTTTTTAAGTTGGATTTAGTCAAGCTATAAAATAATCTATAACAGTGTATAACAATGTTTTTTTCTTTCTCCTTTGTCTCTTTATCTCAATTTTCTCCCATCTCTTTCTTATATCTTTCAGATAGAACAAACTTGATAATACATTTAGTCTAAGTCATTCACTGTACTAGATGGTGAAAATACAAAGATAATAAAATTCAGTTTAACCTCCAAAAGCTTCTAGCCTGATGGAGGAAACGGGGTTATTAGAAAATGCAGTATGATACATGCTATGAAATTCAGAAGACTAGATTATTCTGGATTATCCAAAATGGGTAAGTAGCACAGACTAGAGATATTTGTGAGGTAGAAAGTATCATTTTTTTTTTAAACTTCAGTATCTGATGAAAAACTATATTGTGACTGTGGACTTAGAGGCAAGAGAACATGAAGTTGACTTAGTTAGCCTCACCTAGCACCAGGTTTTTGGAGAGGGGACGGGAACCCAGGGGAAGAGAGACTAGAGAGACAGGGAAGGCTTACAAGTGAGGTGTGTAGGTCTTTTAGGAAAGGTACTCATAGGAACTCCCACTTCTCTATTTATTTTGTTTTAAAGATTTTACTTATTCATGAGAAACAGAGAGAGAATGAGAGAGAGAGCGCGCGTAAGCACACAAGCAGGGAAGCAGCAGGCAAAAGGAGAGGGAGAAGCAGGCTCTCCACCGAGCAGGGAGCCTAATATGGGGCTCGATCCCAGGAACCCAGGATCATGACCTGAACTAAAGGCAGATCCTTTACTGACTGAGACACCCAGACATCCCCAGTTTTCACTTTATAAACCTCCAGTAGCAGGAACTTTTCTTGTGGTATAAAAATGGAAATAATCTCTCCTCAACCTCCTTTTTCCTTATATAAGCAGTGCATGTTCACTGTAAAAATAACAGAGTAAGAATCAGATTAAATCAAAAGGGGTAATAAAAGTTCAATTTTCTACCATCCTGTAAAACATCTTAATTTAAATACAAGAAACCATTACATTTTTTAAAAAAATTATTTTTAATTTGAGTATAGTTGACACACAATGTTACATTAGGTTCAGGTGTACAACATAGTGATTGGACATCTCTGTATGTTGTGCTCTCCTCACCACAAGTGTAGGTACCATCTGTCACCATACTATAGATGATGTATATATACTATATATATATATATATATATATATATATATGTATACACTATAACACTATTATAATATATTGGACTATATTCATTATGCTGAATCTTTTTTTCCCGTGACTTATTCATTCTATAGCTAGAAGCCTGCATCTCCCACTCCCTTTCACCCATTTTACATGTCCCCTAAAACCCTTTCTCTCTGGCAACCATCAACTTTTTCTTTGCATTTATACGTCTGATTCTGCTGTTTATTTCTTTGTTATTCTTTTGTTGTGTTTTGTTTTAGATTCTATGTGTAAATTAAATTATATGGCATTTGTCTTTCAATCTCTGATTTGTTTCACTTAGCCTAATGCCCTATAGGTTCATCCACATTGTCTCAAATGGCAAGATCTCATCCTTTTTTATGGCTGAGCAATATTCCATTGTATTTGTCTGTAATCTATAACACATCTTTATCCATTCATCTATTGATGGGCATTTGGGTTGCTTCCACATCTTGGCTATTAACAATAATGCTACAATAAACACAAGGGTACTTTTTTTTTTAATTAGATTTTTCATTTTCTTTGGGGAATATCCTGTAATGGAATTATCTGGTCATATAGTCTTTCTTTCTTTCTTAATTTCTTTCTTTCTTTCTTTTTTTATTTTTTTGAGGAACTGCTATACTGGTTTCCACAGGTTGCACCAATTTACATTTTCAAAACAACAGTGCACAAGTGTTCCTTTTTCTCCATATCCTTAACCAATACTTGTTATTTCTTGTGTTTTTTATTCTAGCCATTCCAACAGGTGTGTGGTGGTATCTCATTATGGTTTTGATTTGCATTTTCCTGCTGATTAGTGATGTTGAGTGTCTTTTTATGTGTCTGTTTGCAATCTGTATGTCTTCTTTGGAAACCCACTGAATGGTAGAAAATATTTAGACATGACATATCCAATAAGAATTTAATATCCAAAATGTATAAAGAACTTATGCAACTCCACACTAAAAGAACAAAAGCAAAAACAAAAACAAAAACATAATCCAGTTAAAAATGGGCAGATGACCTAATCAAACATTTTTTCAAAGAAGACATACAGATGGCCAATAGGAATCATTCCATTTTTTATCTTCCTGAGTCCCTGTGGATTTTTCTTGATGGTTTTGGAAGGGTTTTGCTTGTCCTTGAGACAGTGCTAGACATAAAGTTATTCCATAGCTTCTCTGTCCTCTTGTACTTGAGGAAAGCACACAACCCTCCTGAGACTTTCTAAGAGATTTTGCTGCTAGCAATAATGGGCAAGAGAAACATTAAATGCAAAGGGAAAGTTTAAAATTGTCAAGAAATCTAACTCTGCAAAAGTGGTTTCTGTTCTTCTAACTTGCTGTATGACTTTGGGCATAGTATTCATTTAACCATGTATTTTTAAAAAACTGACCATATGCCATAAAACAGTATTTCCAAACCCATGATTTTTTATTGGATTATTGAATAAATTAAGTACCAAATCTTATCAATTAAAAAAAAAAGAAAGAAAACAGTGTTTATTAAGGCCCTAACCTGGCTCTTCTGGGAAGATTTTATTGCCAGGATTTAGTGCTCTTGCATTCTTCTGCAGGATGTGGCAAAACTTTGTGATATTTGTCATTCCATTTGTTGACAAGTTTATGTAGTTACTCTAGGTGTCTGGACAAATACCTCTTTTGGCTTTTTGTGTGTCCAGACTGGAGATGTATTCTGAGGAAAATGTTCTTTGCAGAAAGAGGAAACCCATTTTTTTGGTTAATCACACAGTAACATCTTTACTCCCCAAGGCCACCAAATATGCTCTATGATCCAGGAAGCTTGGCTCTAGCCCCTGTCACCTCCCTTCTCTCACTTGGAGCTTTTTAGGCAAAAAAGAAAACAGAATGAGACATAGTCCTGCAAAAGTGCTAATGATGTGTTATGAAATAGAAAAAGACCAAAGTCTGTGGGGGAAAAAAGGAAGGGAGGAAAGTGGGAATGTCTCTGGCCATGGTAAATCATTTGTAAATAGAGAACGTGAGAGGTAAGAACTACCTGTAATCTTTAGCTAGAAGTCTCTCTCTCTCTCTCTCTCTCTCTCTCTCTCTCTTTTTTTTCTAAAGGTTTTATTTATTCATTTGAGAGAGATCACAAGTAGGCAGAGAGGCAGGCAGGGAGAGATGAGGAAGCAGGCTCCCTGCTGAGCAGAAAGCCGGATGCAGGGCTCCATCCCAGGACCCTGGGATCAGGACCTGAATTGAAGGCAGAGGCTTTAACCCTCTGAGCCACCCAGGTGCCCCTAGAAGTCTCATTTTTAAGAATTGTACAATGACAATGAGATCACAGTGAATGGATATTTCATAACATTAACTTCTTATTCTACTTTGAAATCATAGAAGGGTAAAATTTAAAATAAGAAATCTGAGACCAATTCTTTTCTGTACTTGCTTTACAACCAGATGATATAGACTCACTTCCTTCCTTTGGCAGTAACTTATATTCTATTAGAAGAATCCATAACTTCTGTGAATGGAGGTCATCAAATAATTTCTTGACTGAAGTATTTTTACCATGGGCTTGCCTGAAATATCAAACTATACACAATTTTGTCATAATTATTTTGTTATAAGTAGAAAGACAACATGATTTATTAAAATAATCAGAGATTCACATCCCAATTTTATCATTTTCTGTCTCTGAAATTTACAGAAAAATTATTCTGCCTGTCTGAGCTTCAGTTTCTTCACTATAAAATAGAAATAACAAGGGCGCCTGGGTGGCTCAGTGAGTTAAGCCTCTGCCTTCGACCCAGGTCATGATCTCAGGGTCCTGGAATCGAACCCTGCATCGGGCTCTCTGCTCAGCGGGGAGCCTACTCCCCCATCACCGTCTGCCTCTCTGCCTATTTGTGATCTCTCTCTCTGTGTCAAATAAATAAAATCTTTAAAAAAATAAAATAAAATAGAAATAACAAAATATGTACCTTAAAAGATGATTTTGAAGATTACATTTAACATACATAAAATTCTTAACACAGCATCTAGAATCTGGCAATAAATACTACATAATATCATTCATCTATTTTCCAATATGTGGCATTACTCTTTTAAGTTTCCATATTAAAATGCGAAAATTGACTGTATGCCAATGGTAAAACGAATAATAACTGTTATCTATTTTTTTTAATTTTTTAAAAAAGATTTTATTTATTTATTTGACAGAGAGAGATACAGCGAATGAGAGAACACAAGCAGGGGGAGTGAGAGAGGCAGAAGCAGGGTTCCACTGAGCATGGAGCCTGATGCGGGGCTTAATCCTAGGACTCTGGGATCACGACCTGAGCTGAAGGCAGAGGCCCCCCTAAATATTATCTATTTACATCTTATCCTAAATGTGTCTGTGAAAGTACTTTTCTGTTTTTAGAAGATTTTATTTATTTGCTTGTTTATTTATTTATTTATTTATTTTTTGAGAGAGAGAGAGTGAGCAAGAGAGAGTGCACAAGCTGGGTGGAGAGGGAGTGGAAAAAGCAGACTCCCCACTGAGCAAGGAGCCCAAGGCAGGACTCGATCCCAGAACCCTGGGATCATGACCCAAGCCAAAGACAGATGCTTAACTGACCGAGCCACCCAGGTACCCTGTGAACGTCTTTTCTAAAGGCCCTTCTTTAATCTAAAAGCCCTGAAATTATAGGCTACCTAAATTTTAACCCTCGATGCTGGAAATATTGAGGGAAGGCATCACAATGAATTCAGATCTGGTGACATTCACAAAGGGCTGTTTGGGCATGTTGAGTTAAGGAAGGACAAAATACTGCAGAAGGGGTGAACTAAAGGCCAAAACTTGATATTCTACCTGACTTAAATCACACCATGCAATGTGATCTCAGAGTTGCCTTAATATCTGTGACAATGGATAGGAAAACACCTTTCATGAGAATAGAGAGCTAATGTAACAACTTTCATTTTTGTGGAAGGGAAAAAATAAAACAAAACAGTGAGTGTAAAACTAATGGAAGAGCAAAAGTTAAGTAGGACTATACCATTAACACACTATGGGTTATGAAATAAAAATTCAGTACAAAAAGTCTTCTTGTGTCATAAAATTATATCATGAGTGTTGCTAGAAGCAAAATCTCTTAGAAAGTCTTACGAGGGTTGTGTGCTTTTAAGAGAATGCAAAGAGGCTATGAAACAACTTTCTGTCTAGCTGTGGCTCAAGGACAAGCAAAACTCTGGTTAAAACTATCAAGATAAATCTTTATGGACTCAGGAAGACAAAAAGGAAATGCTGCACTGTCACATGGCTTCACATTCCCCAGCATGTGAACACAGAAAGATCTCTAGAGTCTGTTGCCCTTTTTATAAGAACAACAGTTTTATAGGATTAGGGCCCTACCCTTATGACTTCATTTAGCCTTGATTACTTCCCTAGAGGTCACATCTCCAGATATAGCAGCACTGGGGTTTATGGTCTCCATGTATGAATTAGTGATAGATACAAACAACCTTTCCATAATCCATTTATATTAGCTTTAAGTGAGTATATTAAGTCGGCTTCCCCTGAAAGCAGAGCTTGAGACAAAGACTTGGGAGATCTCTTTGGGTTATAAGCACTGAGACAAGAATTTACGAGATGAGCTCAGGAAGCAAGAGTGTCATTTTAGGGAGAATGAATCAAAAAATGTCAATGGAAGAGTGCACTAAAATTCTATCTTAGGCAAGGGTCTTCTTTCAACCATGATATCTAATCACTGTAGAATATTTCAGAATTTTCTATTTGAAATACATTCACAAAGGGCTGTTCAGGAGATGCTGAGTTTAGGAAGGACAAAATACTGCAGAAGGGATTAAGTAGAGGTCAAAACTGGCCTGTTAAAAGCTCCATATTAATTCCAATTAAAGAGTACAGTTAATGGTCATATTGCCTTTCAAAATCAGAGGGCCAGTTTTACATGTGAAGTGGCATTAGTATAGAAAAGGAAAGAATGAATGTGAATTTCAATTATCTATTACTGCATACTGACTTAAAAACAACCACTATTCTATTATTTCTCATGGTTCTATGGGACTGGACTAAGTTGGATGGTCTTCTGCACCTCCTGATGTTTGCTAGGTCTTTGGTCTTCTGAGGGCTACATAGAGCTGCAGTGGTTCAAGATGGCTCTCTCACCTGACTGGCACTTGATGTTGGCTGTCAATTAGAAGTTTGTTTGGAGCCTTTGGACAGAGCACATATGCACAGCCCCTCCCTGTGGCTTGGACTTCTCATTGCAAGCCATCTGGGTTTTAAGAAGTATTCAGAAAGAAAGGAAGCTGAAGCTTCCAGACTTTTGTAAAGCTTGCTTACACTTGGAAGTCTTTGAAAGGTACTCCTTTGTGTCTTATTGTTCAAAACAGTCACAGAACCAGCCTGGATTCAAAGAAACGACCATAAACTTTACCTCCTGATGGGAGGAGAAATATGCATGCACAAGGGAGAATATAATTATTTGCAACCATATTTGAGCCCTAGGCTAAAGGGCTGTGATAACATGATAGGATAATAGGGCCTACCTATTTTCACGAGCATTAAAACAATTCTTTTTCAAGTTTCTACTATTTTGTTAATGCTGTGCTTAATCATCTATTCATAGTAGATGTTTAAGAGGAGGAACAAAATCCTTTCCTATATGCTGGTTACGGGCAAGTGAGGAGACCCAATAGGATTTTTTCAAAATATGGTATTAATATCTACATTAGAATCTCCAGCATGTTTTTTAAAATAATATGGATTCTGAGGCATAACATACCTATTGAGTCATGGCCTTTAGGGATGTCCAAGAAATCAGCATGTTAAATAATGCACACCAGGTATCTTTGATTAAAAACTACTTCTAGAAAGATACATTCTATGTCTTCTATTGAGAATAAGAGTAGAACACTGGGGAATAATAGCTGTTCTGTACACTAAAATCTTGGATAGACATTTTAGGTAGCATGGGAAGAGAAACATGTAGGAGATTCTAGAAACTAGGCAAAGAACAGTGTTTTCCTGGAAGCAAGTACAGAGTGCACTTAGAAGAAATGGGGTGGCATGACTACACTAATCAATCTAAAGTCTAGAAGAAGACAGATTGTGAAAGGTTTTAATATCGTGTTAAATAACAAGCTTCATGTTGAAGGTAACAGTCATTGAAAGGTTTTAACAGGAAGCGTCACATTGAGATGTATGATTTAGGAAGGTTATAATATCTACAGCGTAGACAATGGGATAGAGACAGAGATCTAGTTAAAGAGAACAGTAAAAAAGGTAACTGATAATGGCCTAAACTAAGGTAGTGACCCATGTAGGTAAAGGTAATTAAACCACTAGAGTTGTTTACATAAGAATAGATCACTTTGCTAATAGAAAGATTTTTAATCCCACTAATGGTTCTATAAGGACAACCAACCAATCTTAAAATACTGGTGAATACATATAATACTAAACCCATCTACAATCTTTAAAAATACACTCTCTGTACTGGTACAATTAGGTACCCAGACCTCAGATACTTTTCTAAAAAAGACTTACCTATATATTATATTTTCTACTGCATATGCAAAGGAACATCAGCTATCAGTGTTCTGGGAAGGATACAAAGTCTATCTTTTCAGTTGATTTTATGGATAGGCAAAACCACACCCCATTTGTTTCACTTTGTTTGTCCCATTCCCTTTATGGAACTTTATGAGGTATAACCATAAAGTAATGGTTTTCTTATGTAGCTCATAAACTAACTCTGAAGGCAATTCCAAAAGAGATTCAACACAGTTTTGGCTATGGCAGCACGGTTAAAATGGAGGACAGCCTCCTTGGGTGGTTACTCTGACGAAGGCAATCCTCATTGGAGTGTATTTCTCTGATATGCTGGTTCTAAAAACATCCTTCTCCTTATCTTGATCCTCATATACCTACTGACTTTCTAAGTATTCAATAGGGATTTGTTAGCTAATTTATGGTTATGCCTTATTCTAAAAGAAAAGCGAGAGTTATATTAAGGAACCTGTTTCTTCCCTTTCAGCAAAAGTCAAATAGGTTTCTGTCTGGAGGGCTTTTGACAACCTCTGTATTCCTGATGGGCACATAGCAGGCCTGTGGCTCATTTGCACACCCAGGAGAAAAGAATGCAGGGGAAGCAACCACACTGGGCCTAGAAATGCTAAGGGCAAAAAAACAAGATCCGAGCAAATCTTGGAACAGTCTCAGCAACATGAAATATATGCTGACTCCAAATGTGTATTTCCATTCTTAGAAATGAGGCAGTCTTGATCCCTTGAAGAAGAAAGTTAAGGAAATCAGACAACTTTTATTGACTTTTGGAGGGGCTTTTCACAATAGTTGTGCACATAAATCTACGCATGGCTCTAAGCCCTTGCTTCCTGAGTATATACAGACACACCATAGAAATGCTTATTCCTCCTCCTGCTCTAAGAAGCCCCAAGCCACTCTCTAAACTTTTACTCTTTCACATACCCAAGAGGTTACAAACATTACCAACATCATTATTCCATCTCTTTCCAAATGTCTATGGTTCTGCTTTTATCAGAGAAGTCCTAACTCCCCACAAAGGAGCACCTCCCCAAGGAAACTACAAGTTGCACAAGCAAACTCTGGTATTACAAATTGATGATATCCAGATTCTTCTCTCAAAAACTGTTGGCTTCAAAAGTAATCAGGTTCCAATTCTTGTTACTGCAAGTTCCAGGGTAAGCTTCTGAATTTTACAATCTGGTCCTAAAGTATTCCCTGCTTCAGTAGGTGGGAACACAGCATCTGTGCATTGTAAAGGTATCCTGTTTCTTCTGGAGTCTGTGGGTATCCACTATAACTAATGTTACAAGAGTTTCTTGTGCTTAAAAGCATGCCGACATCCATACCCCTTTTCTATGCTCCTAGGAGAATAGAGCTTAGCCCTGGAAAGTTAGTCATAGCAATTATAATCAATTATGTATAGACGGAGATGAGTGCTGTCAAGAAGCAGAATTTTAAAAGCAAAGGTGGGTATTCTTCAATACCTATACTTCAGATTGAGGTAAGAAAACACCAAAGTATAAATTAATGGAAGATGGCTTCAGACTTGCCATTAAGTGAGACTTCTATCTGAAACACTTCTTTACCTTTTTATGATAAAATGAGATATTTATATGATAAAATGTGATCTTCCATGTTGGGGAGATGTGAGGAAGTGAGCTTAAGCAGCACTAATAGTATGTGTATAATGGAGTAATTTAAATATTGTACCTCTTAAACATACATTCTAATTTTTATAGGTCTATTTTTTTTGTATAAAAAAACTACTTCTTGCCTATTTTGTAAGTTGTTAGATTCACAAAGAGCATAAAACATAAACATAACACAGGCACATATACCAGTGCATGCTTCCCATTCGCCTCACTTCCCTGATAGTAAATCTAGAGCAGAGTGATAATAAGAAGTACTTTGAAATGCAAACACCACGTAAGTGCGAGGCAGATTTTTCTTTCCCTGGAAGGGCTGAGAAGTCATATTAAAAATCAGGAAGCTTATAAGATAAGCAAAGCAGATGATTCCAAGGCACATTCAGGGGACAAAGCACCCCAGCTCAGATGTTTTCAAAAACAGTTATGCCTGTGCTCTAAAAGGGTGTTTTAATGACACACTTTGTTATCAAAAACTTCATTCAGAGTAAAATTGTGTTGCGTGATTGGATTTCTCCTCTCCCATCTCACTTTGGGTGAATGGGCTGAATTTACTCAGAGAGTCTAATTCTCTGCAGGGTGGTTCTCCCAAGCAGAGGGCTTTAGCACGCTTAGAGAGGCTGTGTGGCCAGTGTTTGAGAGCTCAGATTCTGGTGTCACACTGCTTGAGTTCGAATTTCACTTTGTCACTTTTTAGTCTCTCAGAGACAAGGGCGTTACTTACTCTTCTGTGCCTCAGATTCCTCAAATGAGGGTAAAAATGGATTCTACCTTACAGCACTGTTATAAGGAACAAATGACTTAATATATGTGAAGGACTTAAAACCGTAAGTAACACTTAGAAAGCATTTACCTACCTAAGCACACATGCTTACACACACACACACACCCATGCACATGTTATGTCTGTGAGCTACTGTGATGCTACTAGTTGAGAAGCTTCATATCTCCAGAGGCGATTTATATATCTGAAACCTGAAAAAGTGGCCTAACAAAGAGATATGTGTTCTTGAGAATACAGTAGTTCCCCTTAGTGTTTTCAGCTACTCGAGGTCAACCACAGTCCAGATAATCCTCCTTTTGATGTATCATCTGAAGATCAGTGTAGCCTAGCACTGTGTCCCAATGCCTGGGTCATTCAATTCACTTCATCTCATCATGCAGACATTTTATCATCTCACATCTTCACAAGATGAATGGTGAGTACAGTACAAGGTATTTTGTGAGAGAGAGAGACCACATTCATGTAACTTTTATTATGGTATACTGATGTACTTGTTCTAATAGTTATTAGTTATTGTGGTAATCTTTTACTGTGCCTAATGTATACATTAAACTTTGTCATAAATATACATACATACACACACACACACACACACATACACACACACACGAAAAAGCACAAAATATATAGGGTTTGGTACGATCTGCAGTTTTAGGCATCCACTGACCTTCTTGAATCTTATCTTCCATGGATAGGAGGGGAGAACTACTGTGTCTAGAGAACACAGAATACATCTAAGTTACTACCATTTCCCCCAGTTTGCTGTAAGTCTGGTCCAGTGCCAAGGAGAGCCAAACTTTATCATTATCTCAGGCTGAAATTGTTCAAAGTAGCTTTGTTCCCTATGACTTTCTAACCTAGGTATCACTGTACTGAGATAATTGGAAAAGTATAGGCTACATTTCACATGATGGACAGAATTTTGCCTGCTTATGTGTCACTTTCAGAATCTTAAAGGCATTCAGAGACAAAGATGATATTTTATCAGACAAATACTGATCATTTCATTGTACTTAAAGGTTTTTATGAAATCCAATCTCACTACTTTCTATCACAACTTTTTTGAATGCTTGACAAACATTTATTGAGGACCAGTTAAGAGCCAATCACTCTGATAGATAGATAATTAAAGTACACAGATGAAAAACATGCTCCCCAGCTTCTCTGATATGTCAATATAGTAGTAATATAGTGGGGTGACTCCAGAAGAGTGTTACACTGTATGCTGTAATACCAAGCCCACGATGCCTGAACAATAAAAGTCTATCCCCACATTAGTTTACATACTTGGATTATGCAAGTTGAATATTGATCAACAGAACACTTTTTAAAGTAGAGTGATTCTTAATAATGGTCTCTATAAAATTTATGGTATTATTCAAAGTATATGGAAAACGAGTTGTCAAATTTATGTTTAAAGGATTTTTTATTATTTAGTCATACATGTTAACAATTATCAATTAATTTAAATATTCATTGAACTTAAATTTTAAACTAAACTTTAGATTCCTAAAATTGGCTTTCATGTGATGAATAGCAACTTAATCTTTTTATATTTAGAAATTTGATTTTCAAAAGACTATAATTATAACATATCTTCATTCTCTTGCCATATGCAGTTCTAGATAGGAAGAAAATATTTGATCCTGAGATGTTTCTGATTTATTTTAGTTTATATATTATGCAACCTCACACATTTTGCAATTTTTAAAATGCCAGTCTGCTATAGAAAGTCTTATTTATTTTTTGAAAAGCTATTATATACATTTTGAAAAGCTAGTATATGTATTTGTACAAAATTAAAATTTTTTGAAAGAATAACTACTAAATTTTATTTCCTTCTCTGCCCTCACAGCTCAGTGGCTCTTTGCAGAAAGAATCACTGTTGCCAGTTTCTTGGTCATCATTTTAGAAATTATCTATAAATTTAAACACACACACAATTTTTAAACATAGCTGATAATATATTACATACATGGTTCTGTACCCTGCTTTTCCACTGAATATAATTTGGAAATCTGTCCATAAGTTAAAGTATATTAGAAGTGCCTTATTCATTTAAAGGTTTTCAGTGTCACTTTAGAATGACCCCTGATTTCTCACGTCTTGTGTGATCCATTGTTCTTAAGTGTAGGCAGAAATGGCTTCCAACCAAAAGAATATAGAAAAGTGATGAGATGACACTACCTTGATTAGATGACATTATGGCAAAGGTGAAGGGATGTCATTCCCCTGATTACTTTTTTTTGTATAAAAGTCGGTCTTGGAAAACTAGAACTGGAGTCCCCTTTCCGGCTTTGAAGAAGCTGTGATGCTATGAGAGGCCCATGGGGAAGGCAAATGGTAAGGACCTGGGTGCAGTCCTCAGAGCTGAGAGAACTCCTTGCCAGCAGGTAGCAAGAAAAAGAAGACCTCACTCAAGTGGCTGCAAAAAAAGAAAAAAAAAAAAAATGACTTTTGCCTATGCCCGGATCTGCTTGGGATCAGTTCTCCCCTATCAAGCATCCAGGTAAAAATATAGTCTGAGCATCATTTTACAACCTTATGGGTCCCTGAGCAGAGAATCCCACAAAGCCACGCCTGGACTCTTGGGTCACAAAAACTGTGAGAAAATAAATATGCATTTGTTTAAGCCACTATGTTGACTTAAATTTTTACACAGCAACAGAAAAGCAATCCACTTGTATGGTTATACGGATATGCCATTATCGATTGATGGATGGATATCTTTTTAATCTCAAGGGCAGGTACAGAATTGAATTAACAAAACTCCTCATTTTGTGAAATGCTGCAATCATAGGTTCAAGGTGTGTTTCCTTTTATACTTATTTGGTTACTTTTTTTTTTTTTTTTTTTTTTTTTGGTTACTTTCTTTTAACCATAATTCTCCCTCACATTCTCCAACCACCAATGGGCAGCCATTTTAAACGAGTTTGATGTGTATCTCTTTTGGTTGGATTTTTATTTCTGACAATTATGTACATTATTTGAAATTTGCCTAGACATTACTGAGATATAGACCTAACCTTTTCCTCTTAGTGAGCATTATATTTTTATGATTGATGCATATTGCTGTATCAGCCTCTATTTAGTTGTTTCTCACTTGAGTAGAATTCCATGGTGTTTTTATACCACATTCTTTTCTGTTTCCCCAGTGCTGGATCTAGAGTGTCTCATGCTTCTCACTGCTATGGACCACCTTATAGATGGACATTTATGTTTCCATGTGAGAATTTCTCTAGGTATATACCCAGGAGTATAGGGACATAGGACTTTTTGATTTATCTAAATTTTACAGACTAATCTTCAGAAGGAGAGTGGTGCCATTCTGTACAATATACTCTGACAAGCAGTACAGAGGGTTCCTACTTTCCTAGAGCCCTGTCGTAACTTAATTCATGAAATCTTACAATCTAGTTGACACAGAATGGGGCTCACAATTATTTTAACTTCCATTTCCTTAACTTCCAATGAGTTTCAGCACAACTCCACTTCCTTATTCACCACTTGCACTTATCCATGTTTTACGAGCCTATCCCTAATATTTGCTCAAATTCTGTTGTTTTTCTCTTAATGTGCATAGATTATATAAGCATACTGTAGATACTGGTGGAGTAAAGGGTAATGAACTTCCTAATTTACTGTATCTCACACCAAAAGGAAACTTAACTAGGAAGAATTGTTATAAGAGTTCTGAGATTAGCAAATGGTGGTGAACAACTGATACTGCTTTGTCGAATGATTTTTATTCACATTCCCATACCACATTGTCTTGCTTTCTATAGATACATAGTAAGGAATGATAGCTTTGTCTTTTTGAAATTTGTCTTGACTATTTAAAGTCCTCTCATTTCCACTATATTCAACTAGTTTTCAAACGCACACTCACAAAAACTCTATTAGATTTTTTTTTTGGGGGGGGGGGGTTGTTGAATTTGTAGGTTAATCACAAGGAAATCGGTAACTTACAAATATATAAACAAGGTATATGTTTCCATTTATTCAAAGCCACTTTAATTTCTATCGGTAATATTTTGTAGCTTTAATCAAGAAGTCTTACACATTTCTGCTAGGTTTGTTCCTAAGGATTTGATATTCTTTAAAATGTTTGGTATGTATGGTGACCAACATAACGTAATAAAAAAATTTTTAAAAATCACGTTATTTCTTAGGTTTGTTTTTGAATTGTTTGTTGTGAATGTATAGAAATATAATGTATTCTGTATTGCCAAGACATCCAATAACCAGACTAAATTTGCTTATTATTGCTAATTGTTGATAGGTTCTTCTGGACTTTCTAAATACATAATCATACCATCTGCAGAAATTAAAATTTTATTTAAAAAAATTCCATATTTTCAATTTTTTTGTTGGTTGCACTGCCTAATGCAACCTAGTATAATAGTGGATAAAAGTTATTATGGACACTCTTGCTTATTCCTGACTTAGAAAGGAAACATTAAATATAATATTAGTTTTTTAGCAGATGCCCTATAACAGATTAAGAAAAAAAATCCTTTCTACTACTCTCAGTTTCTCAAGTTTTTATTTTTAATCAAGTAAGTGTTACATTTTATTAAATATATTTTCTGCATCCATGGAGATGATTGTTATTCTTTCTATTCTGTTGATAATGTAAACTGTATTGGTTAATTCTGAATGTTAAACTAAGTTTTAAATCCTCGAATAAATCCCATTTACTCAAGATGAATTATTCCTGTTTATATATTGCTGGATTCAGTTTGCAAATCTTATGTTTGGTACTTGTGTCATGCTCATGAGAGATATTGGTCTGTCAAATTTCTTTGTTGTAATCAGGCATTAACTTCAAGGTTATGATAATTTCATACAATTAATTGGGAATTATTTCCTCTTCCTCTACTTTCTGAAAGAAGTCATTTGAGATTGATATAACTTTTCTTTTTCTTCTTTAAATGTTTGAAAGAACTTACCAGTTATACTACATGGGTCTGAAGTTTTCTTTGTGTAAAGATTTTTAGCTACAGATTTAATTTCCTTACCAAATATAGGAGTATTTTTTTTTCACTTTTTGTGACAAACTTGGAAATTTGTGTTTTCAAGGAATTTGTTCATATTGACCCTGTTATCAAATTTATTAAAATAAAGATGTTTATTATTAAAACTGTCTTATTGATTTCTTAGTATCTTGCAGGATCTGTGCTGACATCCCTTGTCAAACATGATACTGGCTAATCAATACCAGATAGTTAGAAAATCAAGAATTTGTTTAAAAAATATTTAATGAATACTTAATATGGACCCAATGATATTCTAGACACTGAGAATTCAGTAATCAGAAAATCAGACAAAAATCCTTCTCAATTAGGTTTATGTTCTAATGAGCTTACATTAAAATCTAAATGTAAATTTGCCTTATTTACATAAATCTGAAATTTCTTATTGTTTGACAATTTCTTGTTTCCCTTTCAATATGGAAAATGAACTTAACATTTTTTTAAAAGATTATTTATTTATTTATTTGACAGACAGAGATCACAAGTAGGCAGAGAGGCAGGCAGAGAGAAAAGGGGGGGGGGACAGGCTCTCTGTTGAGCAAGAGCCCGATGCGGGGTTCTATCCCAGGACCCCAGGATCATGACCTGAGCTGAAGGCAGAGGCTTTAACCCACTGAGTCACCCAGGCGCTCCATGAACTGAACTAATATTAAAAAATCCATTTTTTTCCCATCTCATGATTTATAGTTAGAGACAGGATCTCTCTTTGTAGATATGCAGGTTCATATGTATTTATTACGGTCAATTGCTGTTCCAGCCTTCTGTCAGTGTTTGGGCAGAGCCTGTGACTGAAGAGAATCCCTCAGAGGGGAGAAGAATTTGGTAGCCCTTCTTTCTTTCTGAAGTTTATTTTGCTGGGTCAGCCCAATGTAGCATGAGGATGCGTGATGATGAGCTGACAAGTTTGCCGAAATGGTGTGAAAATAAATATGTTCTCTGCCTGACCTGGTGATACCTCAAAACTTTATGATATGTGTTCACAGTGATGCCAAGCATGGGCTTCTGCAGTCATGACACTTGCCCTAGGTGATTCACTCCCCAGGTTTCCTTCCCTCTGCTCCAGTTCCAGAGAAAGGCTGTCACGTTCAACCTTGGCTCCTACCAGCAGTTCACTCTGTGAAATCTTTTGAGTGTCCTTTAATTCAGTAGATTTCCTGTGTTGTTCTTCTTCCGGGGTGTGTCCTTAATAGACTCTATGTCTTCTGCACTGCATAATGCAAACTTCCAAGAACAACTTTTTGTTCCTGCCCTAAGCCTCAGGATTCAGGGTAGGGCTTCTACCCCTGCCCTCTTCAGACAATACCTAAGCACAGCACAAGATCCTGTGAGACACCTCTTTATTCTCCAGCCATTCAGAAATTCCAAGCAAGAGGGTTCCAAGGCCTTAGAAAGACTCCCAAACTTCCAAGAACATTCTTTAGAGCCTTCATCTTTATTGGGAGAACTATTCATCAAAGCTCTTCTCTACAATAGGTTATGGGAAAAAGAAGAATGTTCCTATCTATAGTTAATCTTTGAAAAATCTTCTTTCTCAAAGTGCTTCTTTCATATAGTTTGCTTTGTATAGTGCTAAGAGAGGGAAAATAAGCAAATTTATCCTATTTACTTGAATGATTATGTCCCACACTAGAATTTAGCTTAGTAGAGCTTATTTTCATGTAATTTAGTGTGTCTCCTCTTAAAAGTCAAAGTAGGAAATGCATTACAAGAAAAGAAAGTGGAACTGAGTTTAAGCTCCCAAGGCATTGCTACAAGTAAATACATTATATACTATTCCATTTCAAAGAGTTAAGAGTTAATATGAGCAGATCATGCTCAAAAAGTAAATCAAAAACAGGGTCAGGGTTCAGGTTAAGAAGCAGAAAGCAGTAAGAAAATGAGGTCATGAGCTGGGGAGTTCTTCAGGAGTTAAATACCCGCTGTTCTGTCTTCAGCGTAGGGCTAAGGGACAGGTCAACCTGCCTTGGAATGGGAAGTGATCCTTTTAAAACATGAAAGCTATTATTTCCTCAGTGGCTGAAGAATTTCAAAAAATGCTTGGACCAAATTTGGACATTGGTAAAATGAAAACTACAATATAGACACCACACATAAAAAAGGGGAGAAAAATCAGGGCCAGACATAAGTATGAATTAAGTGACTGGAGGAAAATATTCTGCATATAAAGTTCTCTATATAAAAGAAAGTGTAAAGAGTGTGGGGAAGGATAGGATCTGGAATAGAAGACATAAGGTAAATTCTCAGATTGCTCCTCTAAGAGGCCATGGTGGTTTGGGGCTTGTAATTTGTTCTTTCTAGGCTTTGTTTCCCCACAAGTAAGAGGAGAGGTAAACAAAGCACCTATGTTACAAGCTCATGTAAGAAATGACATAATTGCTAACACAGTTACTAGTTACTGTCAGCCTCTTAATTTATTCTTGGATTTTTTAATTTAATATCTTTAATTAAAGATAACAGATATATGATTCTACTGCTGTAGGGAGACAAAGGTTTGACAAAATAGATAACATTTGGGACGCCTGGGTGGCTCAGTTGGTTGGACAACTGCTTTCGGCTCGGGTCATGATCCCAGAGTCCCAGGATCGAGTCCCGCATCGGGCTCCCAGCTCCACGGGGAGTCTGCTTCTCCCTCTGACCTTCTCCTCGCTCATGCTCTCTCTCACTGTCTCTCTCTCAAATAAATAAATAAAATCTTTAAAAAAAAAAAAGATAACATTTTTCACGGCCTGTAACCACTGGAAAGAATGACATGTCCATGGGTAGATAGTGGCAGAGTGTTGGTTTATGAGCTCCTGTGGAGCTTCCCAAGTGTAATCTGAACGTGCCCCACCCTAGGTGGAGAGCAAGGAGAGAAAGAAGAAAGGGCCAAGCTACTCCAGGTTGGTATGTGACAGATTTATTAAGCAACGGAACTTACGCAGGGGGCTTGTCTTAGGTCACCATAAGACAAGTAGGTCTTCACACCTATCTGTCAAATCTAAAACATATACATAGACTCCTTAACTACATTTACCCACATACACCATCCAGACGGTCTCAGCCTAGCATCACTCTCTCAAGGCTATGACCTTGGAGCAGCCTCTGGTGGTGGGAAGTCAAGCAGAATTCACATTCCAAGGACAGTGGAGGTGATAAGGATCCTCTGATTATTGAGATCCAGCTCAGCATCAACTGGTGGTTACGTTCCCTGGACGACCTCCTGCAATGCATTGTCAACAAGTTAATGTCTTTCTGCAAGGCCCTTCTTAACGTTTATCCCCAAACTTCTCAATACAACTTCTTTAAAGAAGTGTTTATTTTTTTTCCATTCAATTATTTATTCAATTATAAGCTCTAGTTTTTCTCAAACCACACCAGCTGTACATATAAAATAAGATCACTTTTGCCATTATCCGTCCCACTTCCTGGGTTGTGGATATTTCATTCTTCTAGTAGTTTCCTTTCTCCACATAGTTTTTGGAAACCCCAAAAGGATACTTACATCTTCCACAAATCTGTCTTGGTACTTGATTTTTAATTCCCCAAGGTATTCCAGTAATAGTTCTAGAAATATAAACATTACCTTCAGTTTTGTTAAAAACTCTTCCAAGCAACACTGTTTCTGCTTAATGATATATATTTTTTTTAATTTTTTTTTTTACATATAATTTTTTTTTTCTTAAGGGTATTTTTAAATGGAGTCATACTTATCGTCTCCTGTGCCAGTAAGATCAGGTTTGTTTTTGTTGTTGTTTTTAATTTACTGATTGTTTATAAAGTTTAAAAAGACAAAACCAAGGGGCGCCTGGGTGGTTCAGTCAGTTAAGCCTCTGCCTTCGGCTCAGGTCATGATCTCAGGGTCCTGGGATCAAGTCCCACACGGGGCTCTCTGCTCAGCAGGGAGCCTGCTTCCCTTCCTCTCTCTCTCTCTGCCTGCCTCTCTGCCTACTTGTAATTTCTGTCTGTCAAATAAATAAATAAAATTTTAAAAAAGACTCTTTAAAACAAACAAACAAACAAACAGCCCCAAAGACCAATCTGAAATCTGCTCTCAGATAAGACCAAGATTAGAGATTATTGAGCTCCCCTGTGGTCTGGTCCTGAGACCACAACTATGCTGAAAATCTATCATCTTTCAGTTCAGAAGGAAATACCTTTTTATTTTGACAAAGTAAACATTTTCTGTTATTTTGCAGAACAGTGACATTTTTCTACAGAAGTATATATTTTGCCTTACTTAAGATGAAGTAGAAAACTACTTATGTCTTCAGAGTTAGCACTCTCTTAACTATCAAATATTTGGAAAAATTTGTGTGCAGTTTCAGAATACCATGGCTCAATAATCATTGGTACCAATCTCCTCTTACACCTGAAATCATGGATTCAAATTGCTAGCTTAAGAGATTCTGAATCTGCCTCCTACTCTTTAGGTGTTCACACATTAGTTAGAAAGAAAGAAATGAGCATGGGTGAAAGCAGGACTGCATGTGGCCTCTAGAATGGACCAGACAGTTGGTGCTTAGAGGAAACATTAACCATCCTTGGAGGTCTCAGGAATAAAATCTACCCCCCAAAAGTTGTACTTTTTGAAAGATGTGGGATTATTTAGCCAAGGAGAACAAGGCAGCTCAAACTAGAGGAATATCTTGAATAAAATTACAAAGTATATGTTGTAATGTCTGATGGGAGAAAATGATAATTTAATATAATATTGAGTATATGGAAAATATGGTAGGAAGTGGGGCTACAGGGTAAAAAGTGAAGGCTCTTCTAAATTATGCTCTAAATTCAACCACAGTCTGCTTAGGGTCAAATTTTACACTCTCACTATTCTCCTCCACCATAATCAATTATATTTAATGAGAATGGACAACAATTTTTTTTTCTTACATTGATCACAATAGATAAGGGAGGATAGATCACCTTGGACCTGTAAGAAATGATATCTATTATTTTTATTAGTTTTATGTTTAAAAGTATTATAAAATATTTGAGACATTTGTAGGAATAAAAAAATAATATAACAGATGAATAGTATAAGAAACATATTACAAACATAATTTAAACTACTGCTTTATTCCTCCTTGGTAGCATTTCCTTTACTCCTCACTCAAAAGTAATAGCTAATTTCACTGAGTTAAAATTTGACATTTTTTTTTCAAATATTTATAGATTCTTCCTCATATGTATACACAAACATATACACATGTGTAGATGAATACATACATATATGCATATGTACAAATATAATTGCATGCTACAGTTGAATGTATTTTTTTTTAAGATTTTATTTATTTATTTGACAGACAGAGACCACAAGTAGGCAGAGAGGCAGAGAGAGAGGGGGAAGCAGGCTCCCCGCCGAGCAGAGAGCCCGATGTGAGGCTCGATCCCAGGACTCTGAGATCATGACCTGAGCTGAAGGCAGAGGCTTAACCCACTGAGCCACCCAGACGCCCCAGAGTTGAATGTATTTTAAAGTTTTGAGCTATGTAAGTATTCTTCTGCAATTCGCTTCTTGATTTTCCTCAATATTTTATTTGTGTGATTCATCAATTCAGATGAATGAATACCTATAGCATTATGTTATTCATTTTCATTGTTGTATAGTATTCTATGGTTGATTATTACATGCAAGATCTCCATTCTCCTGCTGGAAACTTATGCTGCTTCCAATTGTTTGCTGCAATTAACAATGCTGCTATGAATATTCTTATGGATATATTTTTGCTCATCTGTGTATGTTTTGTTATATTCTATCAAAACTTATGAATGATGTGTAAAACGTGATTTTTAAAATATCAAGTGTACTCTATTGCTAGAATACGAAGACCAATATTTTTTCTTACAGTTGTATAGATATATATACCTATGATCTCAGAACCTGAAAACAAAGGGCTAAACAAATTGCACAACAGTCTACAAAGCTGTCAGAGGTTATAGTCAAACTTCTATATTTACTTTATTGAGTAAAACAAGTTACCTGTCCATTCTTCAAGGGTGCCTGAGGATTTACCTTTACATCAATGTTACCTTTATTTCCAGGATCATTACTTACAATATTCTTTATCAGCCTTTTCCTGTTCTATATTTAATGAAGTCTAAAGACACTTAAATGTTTATTATTTCAAGAGTGGTTGTTTCATGTATAATGCAGTCTCATGACCCATATCAAAATCACTCTAGTGGATTATAAATTATACATTTTAGGGTCCATAAAACCTGAGAGGATCCAGTTATCAGGCTTTTTTTTGTTAAAATATTTTTATAATATCTTTCTAGATATAACTAGCCTTTAACTGTTATGATGACCATCCAAAATACCTCCCTTGACTAGTAACAATTGAATCCTGAATTCTTTTTCTACGTAATTTTATGAGAACAGGGTGAAATATCACAGGGATCTTCTTCAAATATCTACCATAGGAGATAATTTGACACATGCCACATTTTGGGAAGCATTAATCTTTTCTTTCATATCCCAGAGGGAAAATAGCTAATGAAAATATTGTGACTAACCTTATCCAAAATGCTCTAGTTTGATTTTCATACATACACAGCTAAACCATAGATAGTGAAGCATTTAACGTAGAATTAACTAAATCAACTTTACCAAATATTTACTGTGTTATTTCTTTATGCAACACTCTATTCTAGGAACCCAGGATACAGGGAATAATACAATGAAGTCTGGTCACATAGGGCTTATATGCTATACTATTGCATTTTGCAACACCATGTACTCTTAGACAGTATCCTAGCATTCTGCCTTATGTAGCATTATATAATTTTTAGAGGATACATTTCTTAGCATAAATAATAGCATATTTGAGGGCAAATTCTTTTCAGAAATGTTTCTACAAAATTTATATTCTACAAATGCTTTAAAATATGATAATGGCTGATGAAAAGGAAAAATGCTGATAATAAGTAAAACAATAGATGACCTAAAAACGAGAGACAATATACAAATTTAATTACATAAAATCTTAGAGATTCCAAAACTGTATACAAATATACAACTCAGAGAGAATGCAGGTGCCACAGAACTTTGTTTAATATGGTGTAGTTGCTGTGAAAAACGGGATGGTAGTTTCTCAGAAAATTAAACATATAATGTCACTATGACTCAGTAATTACACCTTTAGGTATATAACCAAAATAACTGAAAGCAAAGATCCAAGCAGAGATTTGCATGCTCATGTTTGTAGGAACATTATTCACAATGGTCAAAATGTGCAAGAAACTCAAGTATTAATTGAAGAATGAAAGGGTAAACAGAATGGTGTACATACAAAATGGGATATCAACAAGTGTTAAATAGGAATGAAATTCTAATACATACTTCAACATGGATGAACCTTGAAGAGATTAGGCTGAGTGAAATAAACCAGACTTAAAAGAACACATGTTACATGATCATATTACATGAGGTACCTAGAATTGCCAAATTCACAGAGACAGAAAGTAGAATGGTAGTTGCCAGAGGCTGGCAAGGAAGAAAGTTGGGGAGCAATTGTTTAAAGAATATAGTTTTTCAGTTTAGGAGCTTGTTAGTGGTGATGATTGCACAATATTGGGAATACACTCATTGTCACCAAACTGAACACTTAAAAATAAAGTGAAGGGAAAGCAAGAAACCACAGAGTTATGATCAAAGGGGAGAAGTGAAAAGAGGTTGGAAGGCAATGGGGACTCAAAGGAGGTGGTTTGGTTTTAATATGAAGAGAGCTGCTGCATGTTTGGAATATCCAGATTACATAGAAATAGTAAAAAGAAAGAAAACCAGCAGTAACTATGGGAGCAGAGTTTGGTTGGGAGATGGGCAGGAACTCTAAACAGTATTATTTTGGTAAGCATGAAAACCTATAAAGAAACCTATAAAGAAAACAAGGCAGCAATAAGTAATTGATAAGAAAGTCAAGATAATGTACCTCTAAAGGTGAAAGAGTGACATAGTCAGAGGTGACACAGAGGAATTTCCGGGTGATTGTCCTGCTTCTTGATCTCAATGATAGTGTGTTTTCTATAAAGGGATGAATGTGTGTTTTATAATTATTCACTAAATTTTATATTTAGGCATTGTGTGTTCTATTCCATACTATCAAAAGTAGTAAATAAATAAATAAATACACACACTCACACACACTCACACACACACACAGACACACATACACACATACACACGAAGATTAATATCCCTAATGGTTGTAGAGTACTTACAGATTACTGCGGAAAAAATAGACTGCCTTGTTTTTTTATTTTTTAATAGGCAGATTATGCAAATAGCTAATTCGTAAAAGAAGAAATACAGCTGGTCACTAAACGTACAGTGTGATGTTCGACCTCACAGATCACTTCAAAAACTAACTGGAACTCAAACAAAATCTTAAGAAAACAAAATGAGAAGAAAAAAACTTTATGGATCTGGCATAAATTTTTAAAAAGATGGATACTCTCCCAGGATGGTGAAAATGTTGGCACAGAGATATTTTCTTTAAATGGTAGGTGGGGACTCTATTCTGATTAAATATGGGTGAAATGTGTGATCAAGCAATTGCACTTACAGGAATCTGTTCTTCAGTAATTAGGCAATTATCTCACAAATGTACTGGGCTTTTCACCACAGAATTATTATGTAGGAAGACAAATGGCAACAGAAAGAAAACAACCTCAATATCCAAAATTAGGAAACTGGTTAAGTAAATTATGGTATGTTCATGTCATGGTATGTCACAGAACTATGAAATGAAAATGCACTTGTATACTGACAGGAAAACAGGTCTATGGTATAGTAAGTAGAAAACCTTTGTAAGGTCTAATTTCACTTCCATTAAAAAAAAGCCAAAAAAACAAAACAAAACAAAACAAAAACATAGTGTGTGTGTGCACTCCTTTGTGCATGCAATGCAAAGACAAAGATAGGAAAAATGTAGCATGAAGACACAGAAAAATACTAATGTTTTTACTTTTAAGAGACATGATTGGGGGTGGAAGTCTGATTTTTACTTTAAATCTCTCTCTCTCTCTCTCTCCCTCTCTTTCTCTCTCCCTACTTATCACCGATATTCATTAATTAAGAGGTTTATTGATGAATTTGTTTTCTTCTTTTGCTTAATGTATTTCAAATATTTGAAGACAGAAAAGTTAAGAAGCTGTGTATTTAAACACTGTGTTATGTGTTCTCTTTCCTATCATGTTAATTTGAGAAACTAGCATCACAGTTTTATAGATTTCTATTACTAAATTTTAATTCAAATATGCTATTTTCCTAATGCTTTTTATATTGCTTTCATTTTCTTCTGAAATTAAACACAAGAATCCAAAGTTCTTCCTCAATTCTTTTTTTTCTTAAAGTCTGCAGTTAATTTTAATACCCGAGATAAAGAAGATCTCACTAAATTAGGTAGCTATGTTTAAGGGGTTGAGAGAATTGCAGACCTAATTCTATTAAGGAAGTAAATAATCTATTTGCAAACCCTTATCTTGAGTTCTTTCTGGAAAAGGCTAATTTTACTGGTTGTCTGGGTGCTGATGACAAATAAAAATTTTTAAATAACATAATAAAGAATGACCAAATCAAGCATTGCAATCAGAGGTGACAGGCAATTTACCTCTGAGAATATTGTGATGATAAAATTTTTGATGTGCTATGTCTTAAGTGCTTCCTTGAATTATAAAAATATAATTACATTTTAGAGACCTGATTTTTAAACCACCCACTGATTATTTATCTGAGGATACTGCCATTTTCAAAATTTCTTTTAAGCTTGCCTATATCCATGATTAAATCACCCATTCTGATGATCAACTTAGCAAAACATGAAACTGATATGATTACTAAATCAAATTAACTATTCTGATGGTTGCTTTCATCTGCTGGATTTCCTTTCAGGTTATTGAAGTGTTACTTAGTCTCAGATATGTAATGTGGCCTGATTTTATGAACGCAGCTTAAAGTATTTCTGAACATATTTGAAAGACAGTAGAACTAGAAAAATGTGGTTCAAAGAGAAATCCTAAGTGTGGTGACTTAGTCACATATAAATTTGGTTAGACTGAACTTCATTGTCCAGAATTTCCTTTACACTAAGTCTCCAATTAAGGTTGACCAGGAAAGGGATTTTTTGAGAGATTTAGAGAGAGGGGAAGCAGCATTTTGTAACTCACATGTTTGTCACTAATCCGTTGATTCACCTTCTTGGTGGTGGCTGGACCTATTACTACTCAAACTTGCCCCTCAGTGTCTTTGACACCTGTGTGCTTATCTCAGTGATAAGGAGTCTCAGCTTAGGCAGGATGCCCATACAACCAGAGTCAGAGTAGGAATATTGAAATGGTTTCAATCTGTTCCAGTGGGTGTCAGAACATTTTTGTAGGTTTCCACTTTCCCTTGCTCTCCCCAAATTTACATCCATCTTCCCTTTTCAACTATTGTCTTGGAGACTTCAAGCTTCATCTTCAGACACCAAGGCAACAGTTTTGCAGAGACTGCTCAACCAGCTCACACAACTTTGTGATGTCAAATCCCTCTAATAAATAATAAATCTGAAGATAGAAGATAATAGGGAGATAGATAAATCAATCTCCTTATGGTTCTCGCTTCTTTGAATGAATCTTAACAAATACACTATGACATGGACTTAAATACTTTTACTTGAATTTCAATTTTTCACCAGAAAAATGATTTTAATATATTTGAGTTATTATGAAAATTTAATTTTAAACTAGGCAAAATTAATTAATACCTGTCTTATTAGGTACTAAATGAATGCTAAGTAACATTGAAAGTGTGTTGAAGAAAAGAGATATTCAAGAATAATAATGAAGTGAAAAATAAAACACGATGTCATTTTGTTCTGTTCCAAAAATATCTTATCTATTGACTGGGAAGAATGGCACAATTCCATTTCTGCCTGCAACTCTCACTCTTCCTCTCACTGTATTAAAGACAAAGGCATGGTATCTAAAAGTTCAATGTCCGTATTATTCAGTGATTGCTCCTGTAACCCTATCCCATCAGTACAGATTAGTTTATCACATTAGGTAGTTAATAATTTGCAATATCAGAATGCTGACACTAAGAGTTTAGCAGACATGGCAGACATTTCAGTGGTCCCGGAGCACGCAGGTAACAAACCCCAGATGGTAGAGGTCAAGCTGCGGGCTCCGGGCCAGGAAGAACAGGCTCCTGGTGATGGCACCATTAGAGGGGTACGTGGGAATAGATATCCTGAGAGCTGGGAGTTGGAGTCACAACAGGGAACATTTCTTGAAATATCCAATGATAATTTGCAAGTATTTTGTTAGCATTATTAAAATCCAAGAGTCCAGAACATGAAGAAAAACTTTTAAGGTTGGAAGGTATATTATACTACTACTAATTTGAAAAACCCATTTTATTTATTATAACTTTACTATGCTTATAAAGTTTATAGTCTGTGTTTTTAATAAGGCATGTGATAGTGAAATATAACAAAAAATTATCATATAAATGTATTATAAATAACATTTATAATCAATATGCATATAATTAATTGAGAATGTGTTTTATATATTTTTTTTTCTGGCAAATTTTGGATATACTGATTTAGAGTTTTTGATGAGACCTCTTATTTTCCTTTGATGATCTCTGTAGTCTCCACAAAACATTGCTCAGTAGTATATATGTGGATATGCAGTAAACACTGCTAATCAATAAATATATAAAAATGAATATTTTTTATATTAGTGTTATTAAAAAGCCTCCATATTATTAAAATAGTTGAATGTCACAGCAACAGTATTAGTAAAATACTAAAAGACACTGGAATGACTTCAGGAGAAAAAGGATTTTTTTTTCCTGTTTTGTTCACGAATGTATCCTAAATGCCTGGAACAGGGATTTAGGTGACAGAATCATTTGCTGAATGTTGCTGTTTCAGTCAAAGTGAGCAACATATTGTAGTTTGATAATCAAACCACTTCTTTTTCTATTTTCTATATTCAACTCCAGTTATATCTTGATAAAGTGAAAGAAAAAAAAAAAACAAGCAGTGACAATGAATTTAAGACAGCTGATTTGGCACACAGGGCAGTTTCTCCCCATCACTAAATTTGAGAATCATAAAAAACATTTTCAGAAAGCTAATAGATAACTAGTTTCAAATATAAAGTGAAGTTTTGGTGGAATAAGAACTCTAGGTTTATAATATTGGGCTGGAGAAATTCTCAAAATATCTGGCACAAAGGATAAAGAGATAAAGAGATGGGAAATATAAGAGAAAAATGGACATATGGAAGGTAAGAGTCAAATAATCTTGATTTTTTTTCATAGAAATGTAGAGAGAAAGAGAGAAAATGTAATTATTTGAGAAAATAATCACAAAAGATTAACACAATTAAATAACTGGATATATAATAAATTTTCAAAATGAATGATAAGGAGCAAACTCAGAAACTACTACTTTCAGAGAAAAATAAAGAAAATCACTTCCAAAGGAAAAAGACCCACTGACTACAGACTTAATAGAAACAGTGGTTGTAGGAAGATAAGGAAGATAAAGGACCAGCATCTTCAAAGCGCTGAACCAAGAATTCTCAAGCCAGTCAAAGATCATTTAGGAGTGAGAGGGGAAAAAAAAAAAAATTCAGTCATACACGGACCCAAGAAATTTACCTCACTAAGAACTTTTCTCAAAAAAACCCACAAAGGCAAATAAATTAGTAACTCATTTTCATCATAAAATACTGACTGCAAAAATCACATTTTAAAATGACAATATTCAATTTGACTCCAGATGATTCAAACATGACAAATGAGATGAAACCCAAAGAGCAGAGAGAAAGAAAATTGAAATAAAATGCTCTACAATTTTTGGGAAACCATAAGTTTAAAAATATTGGTTAACGTTTTATGTGAAAGCACTAAAATAGAAATAGAATGCATAATTCTCAAACCGGTAGAATGAGTAGAAGAAAAAAGAAACTAAGAAAATGTAAGCTTATATAATTCTACATTTTATAGGGAAAAAATTCTCCCTTTAATTCTTTGAGCAATAGCTCTCCATTAGTAGCCTGTGTTCATAAAAGTCATGTATTTGCACGTTGAATAGACTAAAGCAGCAAATCTTCCGGCCCTCTCTGTGATGAGGGAAACCAGGTCTGATAACCTGGTCCACAGTCATACAGTGAAAATAATCCACAAAAGAGCAGCAGGAAGAAGATCAGGATTTAATATGAAAGAATGCAAATATCTTCAAAATACATTTATATCATTTCTGATAGGAGCATTTTAACTTAAAACATATTATTTCTTCAACCTCCATCTCTCAGATGCATTCATATGACTTCCGTTGTCACAATTCATTGACCCACTCGATTGAATCCATTCCTGTCTATTATATATATATATATAAATGAAAACTCAAAACTAAAAATCTAAGATTTGTAATAATATAAAAAGAAGGTGGGAAAGGCATTTTTAAAAAGTGAGACAGATATGTTAGCATTTTTCTCAATATTTCTCATAACACTAAATTTAGATCTATAGTAAACAATCCTATTCAATGTAATACTTTCAATGTTAACTTAAATATTTATGCAAAATGTTTATAGCCTTGAGCAAAACAATATAAGAGCTACCATTTTAAATGCCCCAGGAAAAGATGATTTTAGGCATTTTAAATATTATGTTAAAACCATTTATATATTTCTAAATGTGTTTCTAGTTGGGCATTTTTCCAAATATACTAATTTGGCCTTTCTCAATGTCAAGAAATGAAGGGAAGATTAGTCTAAATAAGAGACTGTGGCATTAGAGTCAGTGTTTCAAATGCAGATGTAAAGTTTATTTGAGTCTGATAATAATGTCAGAAAAGACTTTAATGAGCTATTTAAAATGGGATATGGGTAATATGAAATATTCAGAATGTTAAAACTTGATCAATGGGAAATGCTGACATTAGCAAAACCATTTATATTTAGAATAAGATGGGGCAGGGATTTAGCTTTATTTATTTATTTATTTTTATCTGCTTTATTTATCTGCTTTTGTTATCTTTTTTTGTTGCTGTTATTTGCTTTATTTATTTTTGTTAACTGTGCTACATATTTTTCTGGTTATCTTTTTAATTACTTGTAGTAATAAGGGCCAGGATATTCATAATAAGAGCTACTTTTTTGAGCACTTACCAGGGGCCAGGTACTGGGATAGGATTTTAGTTTGAGGAACTCATTTAGAGCTCTACCATCGTCTTGATTTGTTTGAAGGGGAAGCATTGCACTATACTGCCTTCGTACATGCATGAGAACAGCAGCGAATACACTGGGGCAGGAAGTATGGGTTTGGGAGTCCTCATGGACCACTGGAGAGAATGTGGATGCTCCACTACACCCCGCTTAGGACGCTGCATTTTCTCCTGGGCAAATGTCTCAGAGGAATTCTCATAAGGTTTCAAGCAAGGCCTGCATGAAAGGATGCTCATTATAACATTATTTGAAGTGCCAGGTTTTACATATGACTATGTCCTAACATGAGGAAACTTTGTGGGTAAACTGTGGTGGAATTTCATAGTGGAGCACAGCAGCTAGAAGAAGAGGTGATAAAAACAAATATTTATAAGTCCTAAACGCATAATGTTAAATGGCAAAGACAAAATATATCTTGAAAGACAATGCTAATAATAATAATAATCACAAGGAATACAAAATAAACACATTAAAAGAGTTGTCTGGTTAGAAATGCAAATGGGTGGGAGAATGAGGAAAGAGAGGATGAGTACCTAATTTTTAATTAAAAAAAAAAGAATGGAGGAATTTTCAGGGATCAAGGAAGATAGACATGTATTAAAATACATAAAAACATGTATTAACTCAGTGTTTTGTGTCTGAATTCTAACATGGATAAAAACATAAAATATAAATGAAATATTCTATTGCAAAATTATTGAATAACACTGTCTTTCAGTTCAGATAAAAATCAGAATTGGCTAGGAACCAAGATAACCGAAAGTAATATTCAGTTTTAGTGTAAGTTAAATTTGTGCAACCATTTTTGGAGCAGATTTTTATAAATGCACATTGTTTTTACTATAACGATGTATCTTCGAAAATTTTGTTGTAAACAAATAATTGGAAAAGTAGCCAAAGACATATGTGTATGACTGTTTACTGAAATAGCCAGAGAAAGGACATTGACTGCTTTCATAAGTGTATTTAAAGATTATTAAAAAATAAGATAAATGAAAGTCAAATTATTGATTTATACATCATGTGAAAGAAGGCAAAGCCCAGCAACTTAAATGTATTGCAAAAATTGGTAATTATATCACAAATTTTAAATAAGCATTCTACATTTGTTCTTCAGAATAGACCAGCATTATGAAAATTATTGTTTAATTAAGGCTAAACAGATTGCTTGCAGTATGCCTAATCTCTATCTCCAAATCTGTACCATATTTGCATCTGCTCTGTAACTATTAAACTAAAAAGTGTAAAATGCAATAAATTAATAAATGGTTATTTTATGAATGCATACCTACATACAATATGAACAAAGGCACTTGAAAAGGTGAAAGAAAATGATACTTTCCTCTAGTAGAATTATATTTTGTTTTCTTTTTACTTTTCTGTATTCTCTAATTTTTTTCTGCAAAAAATACAACTAATCTGTGTAATATAATGGGACATGCTCATTTTGATTTTGCCTGAGTATATGGGGCTTATTTGCAGATAAGAGGTGGGGGCAAGACACAAACACACAGTTTACCAAATTTACCTAATTCAGCCTCTGAATTAGCCTACGAACTTTCTAAGTCAGAGGCTTATATTTGTGCCATTTTATAGGCACCATTATTTATTAAACAAATTCTTTCCAACAGTGGTCAAATCTCAATCTTTCTCTCAGGATGGAGACAAAAGGACAGCTGTCTTTTCTTCTGAGTAACAGACAAGTCAAATCAAATTGACTGCATGAGTTCATCAGTTAATCAATGTATTTAAGAGTCTATTGATCAAGAAAATCCAAAGCCCCTTTTCTCCTTCTTCTATATTGTTTTTCTCTAAGTTGTAGAAGAAATGGATTGAGAGAATCATTTGATTCATCAGGTTATAAAGATGTAGTTAAGTCAGTGGTAGCAGCTAAAGCAAAGGTAAGAAATGTGTATCAAGTCATAGGAAAGCTTAGTGATATTACTCAGTAAATATACTCAATAATATGTCTTTATCTAAATAAATCTTCTCATTTCTTCTAGAATGTAGATTTGCCTTTTTAAAGACATTTTACTATGAAATATTACAACACATAGAACAGTTTAAAGAATTTTACTGTGAAAGTTATATTCCTACCATTTAAATTCTATAAATAACATCATGCTTTTTTAGTTGTCTATCTATTGAGTACTCTAATAGCCATCACTCCTTTTTAGTTTTAGTGCATGTTAAGGTTACAGACACTATTACACTTCCATCCAAACATATTTCAATATGCATATTATCAACTGAAATTCATTTTTTATAATTTTTCCCATTTGGAGTTAATATCTCTTATTTCAAAGTTTGATTTTCTGCAAAAATAGTTGCCTCCTTGAAATTTGGGGATAAAGTGGCTAAGTTTTTTAACTTAAACATTTCTGAGCTAATGTTCCTAGAGGATTATTTAGGGACTATCCCAAGAGCAGATCCATTTTTGTCTTGTAATCCACATAGTATAATTTAAAAAAAGAAGTCATCAGAAGGAACCACTTGCATTTTCCCATCAATAAGTCTGCAAACCTAGGTATGTTTGCACTTGTCATCTCTATTGCTTTTGTTAAAATGTAGCTTACTAGCATTTTGCAAGATGTGAGTGTTTGTTTTGCAGATTTTGATTTATTAAGTGTATGAAGAATAAGGCTATTTCATGAAATACCAAGAAATTTATGAAGAGAGAAGGGGATGAAACTATTTTTGTGCTTAAGAGTCAATTATCATATGGTTTCACTTATTTGTGGAGCATAACAAATAGCATGGAGGACATGGGGACTTAGAGTGGAGAAGGGAGTTGGGGGAAATTGGAAGCGGAGGTGAACCATGAGAGACTATGGACTCTGAAAAACAATCTGAGGGTTTTGAAGGGACGGGGGGTGGGAGGTTGGGGTACCAGGTGGTGGGTATTATAGAGGGCACGGATTGCATGGAGCACGGGGTGTGGTGCAAAAATAATGAATACTGTTATGCTGGAAATAAAAAAATAAATAAATTTAAATTAAAAAAAAAATAAAAAAAAAATTTAAAAAAAAGAAGTTCTCAGTAGTCTAGGGGAAGATTACAAAATACACAAAAATCCAAGATAAAAATTTGTGTTACCAAAAGAGATATTATTTGTTAGAGTGTATATGCTTGTGTATAAATGGAGGTAGATAAGAGACTCTTAATCTCAGGAAACAAACTGAGGATTGCTTTGAAGTGGGGCAGGGGGATAGGGATAGGGTGGCTGGGTTGTGGACATTGGGGAAGGTATGTGCTGTGCTGAGTGCTGTAAACTGTGTAAGCCAGATGATTCACAGACCTGTACCCCTAGGAGAAATAATACATTAAATGTTAATTAAAAAAATAAATGGAGGTATGATAGACTACATAGTTTATGAACTTCCAAAGTACAGAAAAAGAAATATCTGATAAATTATGCAGCATCAGATTTTGCTGGCTTATATCTGGCCCATAGGCTCTTTGAAAGTTTTCATAGACAAAGTCAATGAAGAACAACTGGATATAATTAGAGATAATGATGATATGGAAACTCTGATGGTCATTATGGGGCCTATACTTGCCATTTTTAAAGTAATTTTTCTTTAAATTTCTTTCTTTTTTTTTTTTTTTTTTAGATTCCACAAATAAGAAAGATCACACAGTATTTGTCTTTTACTGTGTCACCTATTTCACTTAACACAATGGCCTTGAGGTCCCTCCATGTTGTCACAAAGTAGTGTTCTTTCTTTGTGGCTGATAGTTCCATTGTATGTATGTGTATGTGAATGTGTATGTGAACATTATATATAAATATTTAATTTTTTGTCCATTTATCCACTGACGGACACTTAGATTGCTTCTCTATGTTGGCTATTATAAAAAATGTTGATACAAACATGATGGTGTAGGTATCTTTTGAGTTAGTGTTTTCATTTGCTTTGGATAAATACCCAGAAGTGAATTGCTGTATCATATGGTTGTTATATTTTTAATTTTTTGAAGAACTTCCATACTGGTTTCCATAATGGTTGCAACGAATTACATTCTCAACAACAATGCTCCAGGATTCACTTTTCTCCACATTCTTGCCAACACTTGTTATTTCCTATCTTTTTTTATTAGCCATTCTAAAAGGTGCAAGATGATTAAAAAAAACAACAACAAAACTGAGGTTTTGATTTTCATGCCCCTGAAGGTTGATGATGTAGAGTATCTTTTCATCTTCTCATCTGTAAGTCTTTGGAAAAATGTCTATACAGATCCTCTGCTCGTTTTTCAATCAATTGTTTAAGTTTTGCTATTAAGTTGAATGACTTCTTTACTTATTTTGCATGTTAGCCTCTTGTCAGATACATGATTTTCAAATATTAACTCCTATTCACTAGGCTACCTTTTCATTTTGCTGATGGTTTCCTTTGCTGTGCAGAAGCTTTCCAGTTTGATGTAGTCACACTTATTTTTGCTTTTTTTTTTTTTTGCTTTTGTTTTTTTTGCTTTTTGTGTCAGACTTAAAAAATTATTATCAAACCTATGTCAAAGAGCTTCCTGTCTATATTTTCTTCCAAGAGTTTCATGGTTTTAGGTCCTGCATTCAAATGTTTAATCCATTTTGAGTTAATGTGTGTGTGTGTGTGTGTGTGTGTGTGTGTGTGTGTGGTGCAAAATAGTGGTTTATTCTCATAAATGATATGATATTCTCAGATAATTCTTGATATGTCATTCTATTCTATTGGTCTATGGATCTGAATTTATGCCAATACCATACTGCTTTAATTACTATAGCTTTGTATTATAGTATAATGCCTTCATCTTTGTTCTTCTTTCCCAAGATTGCTTTGGTTATTTGGGGCCTATTATGGTTCCATAAAAATTTTAGGATTGCTCATTTTATTTCGGTGAAAACTATGACTGGGCTTTTGATAGGGATGACATTGAATCTGCAGATTGCTTTAGATAGTATGGACATTCTAACAATAGTGATTCTTCTAATCCATGAGCATAGAGTATCTTTCCATTTATTTGCTTTCTCTTAAATTTCTTTAATTAATGTCTTATGGTTTCAATATACATATATGTCATCTGTTTGGTTTGATTTATTCCCAGGTATTTTATTCTTTTTGATGCAATTGTATATGGGATTATTTTCTTAATTTGTCTTTTATTTATTTAATTTTTATTTATTTATTATTAATTTTTCTTTATGAATGTTTATTAGTAGTGTATGGATTTTGTATCTTATAACATTACTAAATTTATTAGTTCTAAAAGTTTTTTCATGAGTCTTTAGTGTCTTCAATATATATTATCATGTCCACTGAAAATAATAAGGTTTTAATTTTTCTGTTACAATTTAGATACTTTTTATTTATCTGTTTATTTTCTAATTGCTATGACTAGGACTTGAATGAATAAACAGTGAATAAAATTGGTGAAAGTAGGCATCCTTGTTTTGTTCCTGTAAGCTGTGAGCTCATCATTTATGGACTTCGCAATGTTGAGATACACTCCCTCCATCACTTTGTTGAGAATTTTTATCATAAATGGATAATGAATTTTGTCAAGTACATTTTTGGGGGATTTATTGAGATGATTACATGATTTGTATCCTTCATCTTTTAACCTTTATCTCGGTCTCTATTTCATTTATATCCTTCCTTCTACTAACTTTGGGTTTTATTTATCCTTCTTTTAGTTTCTTGGGGTATAAAGTTATGTTGTTTGAGACTTCTTGGTTCTTAAAATAGGCATTGATCAATATAAACTTCTTAGATCTGCTTTTGTTGCATCCCACAAATTATATTATGTTACATTACTATTTATGTTTTTGAGTATGTTTTGATACCTCCTTTGACCCATTAGTTATTTATCATTTATTGTTTATTGTTATGATTATATTATGGTTACTATATATTATTTATTTTCCATGCATTTGTGAGTTTTCCAATTTTATTTGTATAATTAATTTCTAGTTGTACAGCATCATTGTGAGAAAAGATGTTTGAGATGATTTCAATCCTATTAAATTTATTAATATTTGTTTTATGACCTAACATACCTTATCCTTGAAAATGTCCATGTGCACTTGAGAAGACTGTCCATTTCATTGTTTTTGGATGGAATGTTCTGTATAACCCTTTAGGTTCATCTGGTCTAACATGTCACTTAAGGTTGATTGTTTCTTATGGCCTTCTTATCTGGATGATCTATCAATTCATGGAAGTAGGGTATTAAAATTTCCTACTATTAATGTTATTATTGTTATTTCTCCCTTTGGGTCTGTTAATTTTTTTTTATATATTTAGGTGTCCCTATATCAGGTGCATAAATATTTACAAATTTTATATTCTCCTTTTGGATTGATACTTTATAATTATTTAATGCCTATATTTTTATCTTATAGTCTTTAAAGTTTGTTTTCTGATATAAGTACAGCTACTCCAGCTTTCTTTTGGTTTTCATTTGCATGTAATATCTTCTTGTATTCCTTCACTTTCAGTCTGTGTATATCCTTACATCTAAAGTTAGTCTTTAGCATATATAGGGGTCTTTTTTTTTTAATCCATTTTTTATTGGAAAATTTATGCCTTTTACATTTAAAGCTATTTTTGTCATCTTAAAATTGTTTTTTGGACATATACTTATTTCCTGTTTCTTCTTTTCTTATTCTCTTGCTTTGCAGTTTGGTGCTTTCTGTAGTGGGATGCTTATATTTGTTTCGCTTTACTTTTTGTACATTTCCTATATCTTTTTGTTTTGTGGTTATCATGAAGCTTACATATAACAGCTTATATCTATAACAGTCCATTTTTAAATTGACGGCAACTTAAATTTGATTTCATTCTAAAGGTCAACATTTTTACTCTCCCTTGCAACATTTTATGTTTTTGTTTTTTTTTTAAGAATTACGTGATTTTTTTTAAGATTTTATTTAATTATTTGACAGACAGAGATCACAAGGAGGCAGAGAGTCAGGCAGAGAGAGAGGAGGAAGCAGGCTCCCTGCTGAGCAGAGAATCCAACGTGGAGCTCGATCCCGGGACGCCAGGATGATGACCTGAGCCGAAGGCAGAGGCTTTAACCCACTGAGCCACCCAGGCACCCCAACATTTTGTTTTTAATGTCGTATTTTACATCTTTTTATCTTGTGCATCTCTTAACTAATTATTGTAATCATAGTTATTTTACTGCTTTTGTCTTTTAACTTCCATACTAACTTTGTAAATGATTAATCTACAACATTTATTGTACATTTACCTTCCCAGTGAGATTTATACTTTCATATGTTTCCTTATCACTAATTATCATCCTTTCTTTTCAACTTAAGAAAGTCCCTTTAACTTTTCTTGTAAGACCAATTTAGTGATGAAGTCCTTTAGCTTTTGCTTGTCCATAAAACCCTTTATCTCTCCTTTAATTCTAAATGATAGCTTTGATGTGTAGAGTATTCCTGGCTGGATTTTTTTTTTTTTTTTCTGTCTACACAGTAAGTATATCTGTTACTCTCTTCTGGGGTTTCATTGTATGTAACAAGTTGTTTTTCTCTCACTGCTTTTAATATTCTCACCATGTCTTTAACTTTTGACTTTTTAGTAATAATATGTCTTGCTGTGGGGTCTTTTTGGTTTCATCTTATCTGAAACTCTCCAGACTTCCTGGTCCAGGATGTTAGTCTCCTTCCCCAGGTTAGGTGTTTTCAACTATTATTTTTTCAAATAAGTTTTTTGCTCCTTTCTCTCTCTTTTTTTCTTGGGCCCTTATAATGTTAAAATTAGTCTGCTTGATTTTGTCCCAGAAGTTCCTTGGGATATGTTCACATTTTTTCCCCTTTGCTCTGATTGGGTGAGTTCCATGGCCCTGGTTTTGTGCTGACTGATTCTTTCTTCTTCTTCATGTAGTCTGCTGCTGAATCCCTCCAATGTATTTTCCAGGCCAGATATTGCATTCAACTCTGTGACTTTTACTTGGTACTTCTGTAAGGAAGCACCATATGCTATTTAGATTTGGGCTTGCCAAAATTACCACAGAAAATAAGTGTTTTGGTTCTGACAGAGATTTTTCTGTCCCTCACGTATCAAACAAATTCCTGGTTATGACTCTTAAAGAATTCAGTATAGAACTAGATTGCAAACACATCATAGACCAGAATGTTGCAGATTATTTTTTTACACAATTGAAAAAGATGTACTTTCTTAGAAGAATTATATCCCTTTACATAAAAGGAACAATATAATTCTGGATATGGTTGATTAATAAAATGATACGGTTGATTAATAAAAAAAATTCATGTTGCCATCCATTGAATCTTGCTAATAAAAAAAATTCATGTTGCCACCCATTGATTCTTGCTATAGCTTATGAAAAGGAACAAACAAACAAATAAATAAGTTCAAAAGATGAGAGAGAATTACTCCAAACTATCTTACCCAGAATAAAGGTAAAGTTACTCAACAACAGGCAAGTTTCCTTAGAACTAAAGAGCAGGGCATATTAGCTAAATCAAGCCTAGAAGCATTCTATGACTTTTTCAGATTAAAAATAAAATTATTGATCAAGAATAAAAGTTACTTCTTATTTTCAAAGGCCACTCCTTGCAAATGTGTTAGCAATCTTTCCACTTATAATCTTTTCAAGACATGCTCTCTTCCGTGCAATCCTTCCTTTTCCTAGTTCATCAATCTCTTCCACTCTATGCAGTTTTTCTTAACATTTAAAAAGCATGTCCTTCTATATCCCTCATAATTCCTATCATGCTCAAGTTATATTTTCATTTTTCTATTCACTCTAATAGCCAAACCTCACAAAAGATTATATGTGCTTTTTTTCTCTACTTGCTCATCTTGTATTAATTTTCATTGTGACTTTTCCTGTAACATTTCAATTAAATTATACTTATTACATTCCCATTATTGTTGTCAAACACCAGAGATAATTATCTACCTTAATACTACTCCACTTCTTACTTTATGAGAATCCGTTAACTCTTCACTCCTTCTCAAATCCCTGTGTCCTCTTGAACTCCATTATATCCATGACCTTCATGCCAAAGGTAAATGGTACCAAAAGATAGAATTAGACAAAGACCAGGACAGTACACAGAAGATAGTAGAGACTGATAATTAAGAAGTCCCCAGTCATATTAGAGGATGCAAGGGGGAAACTTGAAGTTGATTCAGTATTTATTTTGTCTCCCTTATAGCTTGTTATTGTAACCATGAATAGAAAAATGAAATCTTTTATTATAATTTAAATTGTTTTATATATAACCTTTCCCAACTTTCTTATTCACTTATTTAATAAAAATTTTTGCAATTTTTTTGCATTTACTGGACAAAATTAAAGTTTAAATGAGCAGTATATTAGGTTATGCTAAAAAACTACAACAAAATGTTACATAGTTTTCTTATCTTTAGTATTTTAATATTATAAAATATCTGAAATACATTAATCCTAAAGAGCAAAAAACTCTTTTTTTTTAAATCATAGAGACTATTTCTAACCCATATCTGTTATATTCTCACTGTATTAACAGCTTGCAGTATAATAAGAAGTTGCTATAGCAACGTATCTTAATCCCATAAGAATCACTTTTACAATTTACTGCTGGTTTTGTACAGATAGACAAATGACTATTTTTGATTCACATTATTACTAAAATTAATAGTGTATCAATCAGGAATATAAAGTTATTCCAGAAGTATAAAATGAAACCAGCAATATTTAGCTTTATTCATCCTAAGTATTTTTCCACATTGCTTCTATTCCAAATGAAGTTTTCACATTATATATTCCATAACTACATTGAAAAATCCCCATCTGGTAGGGTCAGCATCGTTAAAGAAAAGATAAACCAGACTGCAAAATCAGCTCTCTATCATTTGGTGGTCCTAATATTCATTAAACAGTCAGGGTGCTTTATTTTGGTTTTTGTTTATTTTTACAAAGCTATAATGTATCTCTTGCCTATAATTTGTTAAATCTGTTAAAAATTCATTGAGAAGGGCACAACCATGGACAAATGAACATGACAAAAATTGGAAGATGTGAGCTGCCTTTATTGAAAATTTTCAATTAATATTTCATTTTGATACAGAACACTAGTGTCTTGGGGCACCTGGGTGACTCAGTTGGTTAAGCCACTGCCTTTGGCTCAGGTCATGATCCTGGAGTCTAGAAGATCAAGTCCTGCATCAGGCTCCCAGCTCTGCGGGGAGTCTGCTTCTCCTTCTGACCTTCTCCCCTTTCACACTCTTTCTCATTCTCTCTTTCTCTCTGTCTCTCTCAAATAAATAATAAAATATTTAAAAAACAAAAAAAAAACAAAAACAAAAACAAAAACAACCCACTAGTGTCTTTCATAAAGATTTCAAAACCATAGCAACATAGAAAAAATCCACTTAAAATTCTAGCTTTCTAAGATTATCACAGTTAACACTTTGGTATAGACCCATATGAAATTAATTTTACATTGTACCTACTGTGCAGTAACCTGCTGTTTTCTTTAAAAAGCAATCACAAACATGTCTCTATATCCTTAACTGTTATATCATGGACTGACATTCAATATTTCCATGACATTTGATTCCAAGGATATACAGTCTTTTTTTTTTTTTTTAACCATTTCCTTTTGTGGTCCATTTAAGTTGTTTTCAATAGCTTGCTCTTTTATACAATATCTCACATTAGTCTTCACTCACTTTTCTATTCACTTTGACGATTGGTAGGTCAAACAATAAACACATTCTTTACTTTTATTAATTATATTCGATGCAGATTTTTTAAAAAGATTTATTTATATATTAGAATGAGAATGTGCATGAATTGGGGGAGGAGCAGAGGGAAAAGGAGAGAAATCCTCAAGCAGACTCTCCGCTGAACATGGAGCCTGAACTGGGGCTTGATTCCAGGTCCCTGAGTTCAAGACCTGAACCCAAATCAAGACTCAGACAATAACTGACTGAGATACCCAGGCATTCTTTCTCAATGCAGTTTTAATTAAATGTTAATAATCACATGGGCTTTAAAATCAAACCTGTTGAATTGAAATTGAATTTGATACTTAATAACTCTATAACCTGAGAAGAGTTATTTAATCATCCTGTCTCCACTTTCTCATCTGTAAGATGGGATAAGCACATTACCTCTCTCAGAATGATTTTTAAATAATTAGAACTGTCAATACATGAGAAGAGCCTATATCAATATCTGGCAAAGAGTAAACACTCCAAAATGTTCATTATTACTATTTGCCAAATGAGCTGCTGGAATTAATGCACTGATTTATACTCAAAAATATAATATATACATATTCCTATGTTTTTATAATATAATATATAGTATGTATTGTTAATATATTCAATAGTATATATTGTTATTTCTATGCAGTGAAAGGCATATTGATTGTATTTAATTATATTTTTTTTTGATAAGCTAAAGGTCAAAGATTTTAAAAACTTACCTAAGTAAACATGGGTGATTAAAGTAAGAATCAGATAGAAGAAACTTCTATGAACTTCCAGAACACTCCTTCTACTAAACCATAATAATTACACTGAAAAAACAATCCTCAAACATTTGGTTATTCTCTTAAGTAAGCAGAGTTTCACTATATCTGAAATGTTCTGTGCAAGCCAAATGTCTGTAATATAAGAAATGTATGTTAACATGAGGCTAGAAATGTTCTAGAAATGGATAGTGAGATGGGCATGGTGATAGACTCTGCATGATAATTTCTATAATAGGAACACAAATCGAAAGGTGACAGCAAGGAAAAATATGATTGATATTTTCTGATTCTTAAAGAATATGCCTCTCTGCCTACTTGTGATGTCTCTCTGTCGAATAAATAATAAAATAAAATCTTTAAAAAAAAAAAAAAAAAAAAAAAAAAGAATATATAAGGAAAATAAACTCAATTACCAAACAGTCAACTAATATGAACAGTAGGGTCCTCTCTTACATCTTAACTATGGAATAAATATAAAGGCATACTACAAGGCATAGAAAATAATAAGCTCATGAAATTTATAGTACCAAAGGATTATAGACAGGTTGAAAATTTAGATTCAAGAAAATAAATACACAAATGGGTAAGAGAACCTTAACATACAATAAGACATTAGGGAAGTTTCCCTAAATGTTTGATATTTTCTGGAAGGCAAAGTATCCTTAAAAAACATAGCAGGTTGCCATGTGTTATGGACTGAATGGTTGTGTCTCCCCAAGGCTCATATGTTGAAGCCTTAACCTCCAGTGTGACTGTATTTTTAGATAGAGTCCTTAGGACATAATTAGGTTATATGAAATTATAAAAGTGGGCCCCTAATTCAATAAGATTAATATTCTTATACGAAGAGAAAAACTGACTAGCTCTCTCGGTCGCTTTCTCAACAAATGCACAGAAGAAAAGGCCATGTGAAGACACAACAAAAGGCAGTTCTCTGCAAGCCAGGAAGAGTTCTCACCAGAAACCAAATCAGCTTATCTTGGACTTCCCACCCTCCAGAACTGTGAGAAAATAGTTGTGTTGTTTAAGCCACGGCCAGTGTACGGTATTTTGTTATAGCACCCTGACCTGAAGTCATTGCTGATCCATCTTAGCAGCATCTCTCGTGTTCCTAAGAATCTCACCTGCTAATGATTGAATGCTTGTGTTCCTCCAAAATTCATATATTGAAACTGTAACCCTCAAGGAGTTTAAAAGTTGGGCCTTTGGGACATAATTAGTTCCTAAAGGCAGAGCTTTCGTAAGTGGGATTAGCACCCTTATAAAAGAGGCCCCAGAAAGTTATTTTGCTCCTTGCACACCAACAATGTAGATTAAGACCAAAACTTGTAAATCTGAACTTTAACAATAATAATGGCTATCCTGTAGAGACTCTGAACTGACATTGGAAAGATGGCTATGAGGAATTTTCTGGTCCATTACACTAATTATATTGTTGGCTTTCTGTAAATTATCTGGATAATTGTAGCTGGTTGTCAGCTTTAACTGCAAACGGAGTTGAAAAATAGCAACCTTTGGAAGAGAATTATGATAGGATTAAAATAATGTGAAAAATCTTCCCCCAAAGAGAATTTATATGTATTAAAGTTTGCAAAGCACTATGTATAAATTTAGAATTAGGAAGATAACTGCAAACCTTTCAATCTGTAATATTTGGTAAGCCTATGAACTTCTATAGATCGTCTTTTCACACATAGTCTTTTGTTTTCTCAACCAATTTCTTAAAGATATATGGATATACTCATTAAAATAAATTAATTGAAATACATTGATAAATCTGAGAAAGAAGAACACTTAAGGTGACCAACTATCAGACCATATTTATAATTCAGGTCATCTGTATTTTTCAAATACTAATTTAATGTAATTATTTAACAATTTGAGGTAGGTGTGTAAAGGATAAAATGACAATTTTAAAAAAATCTTTTAAGAACACATTGGGCATTATGGTAGTTAAAGTTAAATTACAGTAAGGAAATGGGAAGTGTTCTCTGTCAGTGTGCCTTTAGGGAGCAGAGGATTTTATGACTTGGTTTTTAATGACCCTCATGATTCCTGAGGGGAGTCATAATTTTTTAATCAGGCACAGCTGCCATTTAATAAAAGCCAACTTTGCTAGAGTAGGTCAGTGACAGTATGTTTAACGGCTTCCTGATAGTTTTGTACACGTTTTTCTTTTAAGCTTATCCACATTTCTGGACATCCTTAAAAAAATTTTTTTTAACTAACTTAATCAAGCAAGGGTATACATTCCACAGGTCAGAGCAAAGATTTTGGTAATAGATACTTTAAGACTTTCAGTCCCAAAGCAAGTATGAAACTATCCTATTAACTTTGCCATCTTTTTTATTTTATTTTTTTGAAATCTTTAAAGATATTGGGGAGAAAAACCCAAATTTTCAATATGAGGAATGTGAAGCTATTATGTAAAATTTAGGAAAGTTCACTTAACAATTTTGTTATGTGAATGTCTTAAGATGTCTGATTCTGCCAGTGAAACTACCTGTCCCTTTCTCTCTACTTTCAACCAGGGTTTATATCCTAGTGTTCTAGAACTTACCTCGAATCTCACTGGTCACAGTTTTCCTCTGAAATGTCATGATTCTTCTTTCCCTCTTTTAATGATAAACTTACCCTGTATGCCCTAGCATGGTGCTATCTTCAGGAAGGTATTTATAAAAAGTTTAAGAAAAGACGATAAAATAGCTGCGGTATTATTATCAGGTCATGATTTGGGCACTCGTTGCTGAGATTTCCCTCTGTGGTTAACACTGCTACTAATCACTATTATTTCAGGTTCTCTCTTCCCTCCAGGAACATAGAATTGCATTTACTCTCCCCTGCAAAGTTAGGAATGGGGATGTTATTTGTTTGTTGTTAAAAGGTTGCCGGAAGAGGAGTGTATCAATTCTGGGCTGAAATATTTAATTGCTATTGCAAAGCCCTCATAGTCTTTCCTTCCCTCTGTGGACATTATAGATGCATACATTGAAAGGGTAACACCTTAAGATGGTAAAGCCTCTGTTTGGATCTTAGGAGACTTGGGTAAGAAGAACTCTTCTTGTGAACCGGCATTTTACATATAGCTTAACCGATAAACTTTGTTTGTAAGCCACTGAGATTTGTGGTTGATTGTTAGCTGATGCACCTCTAAATTTAATTTATTCCTAATTATCAAGCTAATTATGAGAGTTATGCCACTTATCAAATAAATGGTCTTTGCTGGTCTCTAAACATCCCTAATAGTTAGAGATGGTTGTTCATGATTTTTGTATAGGTTCGTTATTGCGCATTTCGGTCTTACCCACTATTCTAATGTGAGTTTCCATTGTAGCTATTTTCTTTGGAGTAGTGTGATAAATTATGAAAAACTGACATCATGCTAAGCTTAATAGTCATCAAAATGATACTTTCCATGTCGCCCTCGATGGCAGTACTGATAAGGAATGAAGGCTAGGAACTTAATCTAATTTTACTGAACTTACCGTTGAGAGAACTATATAGTTCTAACCTTTCCACCCTGGTTCCTGTGTCCTATTCTACCACCTGCAGCACTGTAAACAGAAAAATCTTGCCGGATGGGAGCCATCTGCAAAATAACTCATCTCTTCAAAGGGCGGCTGGATTCAAGTGCTATCGTGTCTTCCAATGTGCAGTATATTTCAGTTATTGCTTTTAAATAATCTTTAGTTTCCTCTTTTGCACATCGGTAAAACTTTAAATAGCAGATATCAAAGTCACTTGATTCCTTTGCTTATTGAATTTCCAGAAATGTTCAGTATGAAGATACGCTTCTACAGTGCTTGTGTGAAATAATGTAATTCAATCATGCTTCCTCTATAGATAGCAATGGTCCATGTATGAGAAAAATTCTGAATGTGTTATCCAGACATTAGCTTCCATACATTTTATTATACTTAGCTCTTCTGGAATAAACAAAATTTGATGCCATTGATGCTGATGCCCTAATTCTTACTTCACCTGCTGTGCATGAAAAATAGACACTAGAAGGGGAACACAAACAGTAGCAACGGTATAAAGATTTCTTATTTCAATATTTACCTTTTGTGGGCAGATCTGGGAATTTTCTCTTGCCTTTAACGAGAATTGAAGATAAGCTGGCTTCACTATGGCAATACAAATGTTAAAATTATCACGAATGCTATGCCATATGTCACTTAGATAATAGTAGAAATAGGTTGTTGATCAGTAGATACATTCTCATTAGAATCTCACCATTTTTAGCATAGAACAGACGAATTTTCTTTGGAACAGTTTGTTCTGAGGATGGTTTTCTTGGCTGTCATAGGAGGTTTTACAGTTTCATGAATTGTCGCTATAGAATTCTGTATAGATTGAATAAAATGTCTATTGTGTTTTCCAAGGTACATGCTTCCTAACTTCTACAGATATTTCAATATTTATTTATTCTATGCCACAAATTAATGCTAACTATTAAAGTCATGACACAGTTCTTAAATATTGTCTGTAAACATCTTCATATCTTTTATGAAGCAGGCAATCCCCAAATTCTCATGCTGTAAATGGTTTGCATTTTCAATGTAGGGGACTGAGAAGAATAATATTTGTTTGTGCCTCACCTGAAGAGGTAATTCTATAATGATTTAGAGGTGTATCTGACTATTCAACTTTAGAAGTAAGATTTATATAAAGAAGATAACCTAAAGAAAATAAAATGTCATTTACATATAGCTACCTAGAGTCCCATGCAAAACTGCAGTATAAAATAGAACCCTATTTACTTGTATTTTTTTATTACTTAACTTGTCATTGCTATATTTATTTAAAATCTTTGCTTTCTATATTCTTTATATTCTGCAAGATTAAATATTTGTGTTATTTTATATTTTTTCACTGAAGTGAAATATTATTTTTCTAAAGTAATAGAACTAATTACATAATAGTTTTGATTGAACTTAACATTTATTAGCATAAATAGAACTGGAAAAATTTAAATACCTATGCTAAGAGAATAGACAACCTTCATTACTGAAACTTTGATGTTGATAGAAATATGCTTCGGTTTGAATCATGGCTTCCAATTTAGAGAAAATTTAGTACAAATAACGTTTACTTATGGAGCATAAGGAATAACACAGAAAATATTGGGAGATGGAGAGGAGAAGTGAGTTGGGGGAAATGGAAGGGGCAGACAAACCATGAGAGACTGTGGACCCTGAGAAACAAACTGAGGATTTTGGAAGGGATGGGGGTGGGGAGTTGGGTGAGCCTGGCGGTGGGTATTAAGGAGGGCACATATTGCATGGAGCACTGGGTGTGGTGCATAAACAATAAATTCTGGAACACTAAAAGGAAATAAAATTAAATTTTTAAAAATCACGCTTAAATGTGTTGAAATGTAAATACATTATTTTTTTTCTAATTAGATATAAACTCAACATAGTGAAAAAGAACAACAGCTTTGAATCTGGTATTTCTAAATCAAATTCTGATTTGTTATTTAAAAGCTATTTAAAATTTTATTTAAAAGTTATATAATCTTTCAGTGCTTCAGGTATTTTGTTTGTTTGTTTTTGTTTTCTTTTTAATTTTGTTTTGTTTTGTTTTGTTTTGTTTTGTTTTTCCCCGATTGTCAAATGGTGATTGTAATAGCATCTGTTTTGGGGGACTTACTTGAGTGTTACTTAAAACACTTAGAATGGGGCCTAATATAAAACTGGCACTAAACTTTTGCTCACTGTTATTTTTATTTTATTACTATTACATTGTATCATAAGACAACATATCATTAGGGTTTTGGATCAGTAATACATTATTATTATCCAATGTCATAAGATAGTTTCAGCCTATGAAAGTTATTGAATTTTCCCCAAATGCTGATTTTCCTATTGAAGACATAGCATATCTCTCATACTTCTGTTTTACCCTAATCTATTCACTCTTCAATTTTCTTCGATAACTCTGACATGACTATTCCTTTCTCCTTTCTTTTTAATTTTCCAATGCCCCTCATCCATTTTTACTTTCATCTGAAGACAGGGCCTCCTATTCCACCTAGAAAACTGAGAATATCAGCTGTAGTTTCCTCATGCTCCTTTATCCAAGGAACTCATGCCAGCATATGTCCCTTTTTCTTCTGTATTAAACTCTTTCTTTTCCACTGAAACTTTTCCATTAGCATGTAAATGTATTTAACAGTACACATTTTTTAAAAACATCTTTATTTTTCCTTCAGCAGTATCTCATATAACTTCCCCTTCTTAAAATAAACAAAACCCAAAAATCTCTCTAAAGAGTTGTCTTACAATCACCGAGTCTCTCATTGCTCTACTCTCATTCCTTTTTAAAAATATGACCTTAAAAAAAAAAAAAAAAATTTGGCTTCCACCACGTAACTAAATCAGCTCCTGTCATTGTCAATGATGACAGGGATAAATCCAAGGTTCATTTTTATACCATTATTTAAAATATCAGCCTGATTAAACATAGTCAACAAATCTTCTTTTCTTAAACTGATTCCTAATTCAGTTCTATGCCTTTGCTACTTCCTTCTTTTAAAACTTCATTACTCGACCTCAAATGCTAAATATTGTAAATGATGGTTCAGTCTTTCTTTTATTATCTATTGATATCAACTCTTGCTCAGTACATTGACTTAAAATTCTAGTATATGCTAATGATTTAAGTTTATATCACTAGTCCTGATTTTACCCACAACTGCCTGTTTAATAGCATCGTTTGGATAACTACAGATAATCTCAATCCTCTAGCAGTCTTCCTTCGGACTGCTTCCTAGTGCCAAATATACCTTTTACGAATACTCTACAAGTAGACCTGCTCAGAACAGAATATTTTGCTACAACATATATTCAATACATACACTAATTTTGACATGTATATAAAGCTCTTTTATCTCATCTATCTTTTATCTTCATCCATGAAGTTGTTGTTTAGAAAAACTCAGGTATATAAAAATATTCATGGATTATGATTTTAGCTAATTTTATGTAACAAAGAGTAAAACAGATTGGGTTATTTAATTTTAAGAATAGTACCTTCCTGCTTCTTATATTTGCAGAGTAATTAAGGTGCTTTTCATATGTTCAAAATACTTAGTTATAGGTCTCCTAGTTTTCCATCATTTGGGTTCACTTACTAACTCAACAATTCTACTTCAGATCTTAATTTAACTAAGCAAAGCAAAACAAAACCCACCTAACCCCACTCCCCCACCACCAAATAAACAAAATGAATCTATTGTGAAATCTCCCTTCACCACTAATTCTGAATTTCTTTTTTTTTTTTTTAAGTTTTATTTATTTGACAGACAGAGATCACAAGTAGGCAGAGAGGCAGGCAGAGGTGGAGGGGAAGCAGGCTCCCAGCTGAGCAGAGAGCCTGATGCGGGGCTTGATCCAAGGACCCTGGAATCGTGACCTGAGCCCAAGGCAGAGGCTTTAACCTACTGAGCCACCCAGGTACCCCTAATTCTGAATTTCTATTGAAAAACTTTTACCACCTAGAAGACTCTCATTAACTCTTCTCACCATTTTTTTTTTTTTTTCCCATGAACCATGGCTTTCATGCCCTATATAGTTCTTTCCTCTTAAATCTGGGCTTACCTTTGACTTGATTTTGTCAAAGGCCCAAACCACATGGAGAAGTGACATTAAGTATTCCACTTAGTAGTCTAAACTGAGCTCTGAAAACAGCTGGTAGCTAATAACCACATGAATGAGACATCTTAAGACATTCAACCTGAGTCTTCATATAACTAACTACGTGAGAGACCTTTTGCAAGAATCCAGCTGAACTTAGTCAACTACAAAACAGTGAGTTTTACAAAACTGAGAAATAGTAGTAAGTTGTTGTAAGACATTAAGTTTTAATATAGTTATTTTAGGATTGGTTTTAGATTTTGTTTAGAGACTTCTTATCTACGACACTGGGATAGTTTTGAGATGACAGATTATACCAAAATTAATAAAACATAAGCAATTTTAAAATGCTCATTCATTGATTAAACTGTTTGGTTATTGATTTATTGATTTAAATCAACTTATAAACAAATCTATAAAGTAGCTCTGTTAGAAAAATATTTTAAAAATTTTTTTCTAAATCAATTAAAAGAACATAAAGCCTTATAAATTCACTAAATGTAAGCAGAAACTCTAAATAAAATGAAAAGTGTATTTATCTTGATTATTTGAATATTGTATATAACATGAGCTGAAAAAATACTCTCAATATAGATAGGTAATAGGTAACTAATCGACTTTTTTCAACTGCATTTGTTTCTAATATTGCGTCACTGGTATTCTTCTGATGAAAAAATATTCTTCTGTGTTCAAAATTTATGATATGTTATTTTTTCCATAAAATTTTTTCTAATTTTTTTGTGCCAGTACCATGCTGTCTTGATGATGACAGCTTTGTAATAGAGCTTGAAGTCCGGAATTGTGATGCCACCAACTTTGGCTTTCTTTTTCAATATCCCTTTGGCTATTCGAGGTCTTTTCTGGTTCCATATAAATTTTAGAATTATTTGTTCCATTTCTTTGAAATAGATGGATGGTACTTTGATAGGAATTGCATTAAATGTGTAGATTGCTTTAGGTAGCATAGACATTTTCACAATATTTATTCTTCCAATCCAGGAGCATGGAACATTTTTCCATTTCTTTGTGTCTTCCTCAATTTCTTTCATGAGTACTTTATAGTTTTCTGAGTATAGATTCTGTGCCTCTTTGGTTAGGTTTATTCCTAGGTATCTTATGGTTTGGGGTGCAATTGTAAATGGGATTGACTCCTTAATTTCTCTTTCTTCTGCCTTGTTTTTGGTGTAGAGAAATGCAACTGATTTCTGTGCATTGATTTTATATCCTGACACTTTACTGAATTCCTGTACAAGTTCTAGCAGTTTTGGCCTCAACGTGTGAAAGGAATCCATCAAAATCCTTGAGGAGAACACAGGGAGCAACCTCTTTGACCTCAGCCACAGCAACATCTTCCTAGGAACATCACCAAAGGCAAGGGAAGCAAGGGCAAAAATGAACTATTGGGATTTCATCAAGATCAAAAGCTTTTGCACAGCAAAGGAAACAGTTAACAAAATCAAAAGACAACTGACAGAATGGGAGAAGATATTTGCAAACGACATATCAGATAAAGGACTAGTGTCCAAAATCTATAAAGAACTTAGCAAACTTAACACCCAAAGAACAAATAATCCAATCAAGAAATGGGCAGAGGACGTGAACAGACATTTCTGCAAAGAAGACATCCAGATGGCCAACAGACACATGAAAAAGTGCTCCATATCACTCAGCATCAGGGAAATACAAATCAAAACCACAATGAGATATCACCTCACACCAGTCAGAATGGCTAAAATCAACAAGTCAGGAAATGACAGATGCTGGCGAGGATGCGGAGAAAGGGGAACCCTCCTACACTGTTGGTGGGAATGCAAGCTGGTGCAACCACTCTGGAAAACAGCATGGAGGTTCCTCAAAATGTTGAAAATAGAACTGCCGTATGACCCAGGAATTGCACTACTGGGTATTTACCCTAAAGATACAAGCGTAGTGATCCAAAGGGGCACGTGCACCCGAATGTTTATAGCAGCAATGTCCACAATAGCCAAACTATGGAAAGAACCTAGATGTCCATCAACAGATGAATGGATCGAGAAGATGTGGTATATATACACAATGGAATACTATGCAGCCATCAAAAGAAATGAAATCTTGCCATCTGCGACAACATGGATGGAACTAGAGCGTATCATGCTTAGCAAAATAAGTCAAGCGGAGAAAGACAACTATCATATGGTCTCCCTGATATGAGGAAGTAGGGATGCAACATGGGGGCTTAAGTGGGTAGGAGAAGAATCCATGAAACAAGATGGGATTGGGAGGGAGACAAACCATAAGTGACTCTTAATCTCACAAAACAAACTGAGGGTTGCTGGGGGGAGGGGGGTTTGGAGAAGGGGGGTGGGGTTATGGACATTGGGGAGGGTATGTGCTTTGGTGAGTGCTGTGAAGTGTGTAAACCTGGCGATTCACAGACCTGTACCCCTGGGGATAAAAATATATGTTTATGAAAAATAAAAAAATTTAAAAAAAAGTTCTAATATTTTCTTAAAGTTGCATCCTATATTTAATGCATTTGAAATTGTTAATTCTTTACATTTACTGGTATGAAAACAAATTATGCTAAATGAAAGATATTCTCAACGCTATATTTTGACTGAAATGTGTACATATATCAATCTATTTTAAAGATCCACTCCTTGCTATCTTGCCATGTCTTTTTTTTTTTAAAGATTTTATTTATTGATTTATTTGACAGAGACAGAGACAGGGAGAGGGGGAACACAAGCAGGGGAGTGGGAGGGGGAGGCTCCCTGTGGAGCAGGAAGGGGGCTCAATCCCAGGATCCCAGGATCATGACCTGAGGCGAAGGCAGAGGCTTAACCTACTGAGCCACCCAGGCACTTTTATCTTGCCATGTCTTTCTGTGATTATTTTTATAAAATAAAACTTGTCAAAAAAGTTGTATCTACTTATGATTATTTCCTCTATTTCATCAATTTTAAATACTATAAAATCTTAGACCTTTTCATTTTCACTTTATACCCAAATATAATATGTTCATTCTATGTGAACAGAACCCTATCAAATTACTATTCCTATAAGTATAAATATTTCAAAGCACAAGACAATGCTAAAATAAACTTTGCACACTGAGTTCTTATCATTTCTTTAGTTTTTCCTGTGTTTTGTATGAATAGAATTTAGCATCTTCCTGTCTACATGCTTTATTTTCAATAATTATGATTTGTTAAATACTTCAGAAGCTGAAGATGTAGGATGTTCATTCATTGTGTACTTTCATTAAACATTCCAATTTTTATGCAACAAAAATATTATAAAACAGTTTAATACAAATATAAGAAACTTAGGTTGATTGATGAAGTAATTTTTTATAGACTCAAATATATCTAAAATCAGATTAGTGTTGTGCAAAAAGGATGAATTCCATACTACCATGACAAACTAGTATCAGTTCAGTATCAGCTCAGTATCATCAGAAAATTGCACTTAATCTGAGTATATATATTAGTTATTTTTGGCAACTATGGATTCTATTTCAGTTGTAAGAATAAGTGTAGTTTATTTGAATACAATTATAAATTATATGTCTCCTATAACTACATAATAACATTGCTGCTTTATAGGTTTCTTAATGTAAAACTTTATAATTTCACCATACCAAAAAAAAAAATTGTATTCTAAATGTTGAATTTTATCTGAATTTATGCCTTCACAATATTATCAAATATTTCAAAGAAAATTTCTGAAAGCTCAACTATGATTCCATAAATTGCATGAAACAACAATATATTATTATTGTGATTAACTGATTTTCTGTTTGAAGTATTTTATGATGTTGATTATCAAACTTGCATCATTTAACTGATGAAAAGTTCTGTCAATGGAACCAACACAGCTCTAACTTCACTTTTTAAATGCACAAGAAAGCTTAGAATTAATAATGAGAGAAATTAATTATGAATAAGTTATTTTCTCTGAAAATGTTATGTTTTCAGAGTGATATACAAGCACAGCTTTAATGTGGCTGTTTATGACCCCTCCTTTTCAAGTAGTCTTAAAACTGCAACTTGTATTTGAAGTTAAGGCTAATAATCCTTCTGAAGGTTAGGTCTTATCTGATCATTGATAGCATCATACTACCGGAGGTAGACAGTAAACGTCAACAGGAGTTTGTGAAAGTCACATATATACATGTTACTTTCCTGGGATACGGAAATCCAGAACATGATTTTCATGTAGCTCTGGCATTCACTAAGAATGAATGGCTTAGAAGGAGTGATCTTTTCCAGTACCTTGTAAGGAATATTCTTATTGTCAGAAAAATCTCTATACTCATTGGTGACACCTCCCATGAATCCAGACATACCTGCTATGCTGAGCTGGTTCAAGCATGGATCTGTGCTTCCCTCAGTTGTTCAGCTCTGATAAGGATGGGTTTGTGGACCTTGTTTGTGTAGAATTTATTCACAAAAAAAGAAAAGAGGAAGAGAGAAAAAAAGCAAAAAGGAATAAGAAAATTATTTTTTAAAAATATCTAAAAGGAAGAAAAATGAAAAGACAAAAAAATCTGAAAGGAAAAAAATGAGAAGTTAAAATATGAAAGAATTGTAAAAACTTAAAAACAGAAAGTGAAAACAGTAGAAACTTAAGAAAAAAGTTCCTCATAAACTAGTTCACTGCTACTAAATGATTTTATCAGAAAATGTAAAAATGGGCTTTCAAAAACAAAATAATTAGGTAACTATAATTGTATGTGAGATCATAAAAACACTCCAGCAAAAGCCTCTAGAACACTCTCTGGGCTGAATGACTTCTATTTTCTGGGTACATATGTCAGATATAACTAATCTATACTTGCCTATGTTCTCCACAGACCATGCAGTTTGGTGGCCTGGTGCCCTTGAGGCATTTCTCAGACAGTGAACACAACAGAGCCCTGTGGTAAGCCTAGTGGCCAGCGAAGGGAGCTGTATCCAATGCTACCTTTACGCTCCCAGCACCCAGCACCCAGCCCTAGCACCCAGCACAGGGCGTGAGTTTATCAGCAACTCTCAGTTTCTCAACAAGTATCCCCAACATGTTACTGTCTGGAAAGAGAGAGGATAGCTACTCCACATCTGGAAAGATTGAAAGAAAAAGTGGTAGGTTATCACTAGTTGCTTTTTATGTTTATTCACACATTAGAATGAAAATTATGCCCACTATCTGTGTCTTATTCACTACTAGAGGAAGTTAATGCTGAATCTGGAAATACAAAGCAGAAGTCTATCAAAATCATCACATCTTGTCTTAGAACAGCATTTAATTAATAATGCTCTTTTTAAAAAGTGAGAAATGTAAGACAAATCTAAATCAGATGCCAAAGGAGTCAGTATCAACTGGCCAACTGGGACGGACAGAGGATCACTCATTTCTCAGCCACAAGTCTGCAACCCTGTTCAATAAATGAGTAAAATATTGACATCACTTATAAATCCTTTACTGACTGCTTCCATTTGACTTCAATTTTCCTCAGCTTTCTTTAAGCATTTATGTACTTAGTTCTTTAGAGCTGGATAGCTTGGCATTTACTTTGTATATTTTGCCATGATATATTCTTCATTAAAGCTTTTCAGTTTGTGTTTGTCCTGTTACCCTTGTTGGATTCTCTGTGTTCTTAAGGACTATAACCAACTTTTGTAAATCTCTGCACATAAATATTATTGATTACTAATGACATGGCTTAATTTAATATTCACTGGAAATTAATTTACATTTGATGAATATAACTTTTAATGTTGAACATTCAGTGAATGAACAATCCACTTTTAAAAATACATTATGTCAAGATTGGAGGTAAAGAGAAATCCAGTGCTTTTCCTAGACTGCTGTAGTCTGAAATATACCTTATTTTAGCAAATCTGTTATTTAAGGAGTCTCAGTTTAGGCAAATGAAGTGACAGTTACTTTAGATATTTTCTTGATCTTTTTTGATAGTTATAAATCTAGAAGTCTGAGCCGCTTAGAATTCTTGGTAATTTTCCTTTAAACACAAATGTCACATTAAAAAGGAAAATAAAAACTGCAATACTGAAGCCATCCCCCGATTTTTAATCCCCTTGCACAGAATTTTGATTTGCTTATTGGTAATTTACTTTTAATTCACTTTCTAAAATGACTAATTAGAAACTTAAAATTAAATAATTCTTTTACAAATACCACTGGTAGTAAGTATATCCATGACTGGAAAACTTTTTTTTTTTTAAATATGATGCAATTATTGGAAAAATAAAAATAAGCACATATTGCCAATATAAGCCTATTTAATTTCTTATAAATAATATACTTGGAATACTCAACTAGTTCTAAATCCCATTTGTTTAAAGGCTTGTTTTAATGGTTGTCATGGGGGAGGGAAGTGTATTACTAGACTATGTGGATCCAAATTAAAAAAGTACATTGTTGGTTATCCCTTCTCAATCCAATTATTCAATGGTTAGTTCCTACTACCTCCCAATGCAGGACTCAATCCCAGGACCCTGAGATCATGACCTGAGCTGAAGGCAGATGCTTAACCAACTGAGCCACCCAGGGCCCCCTATTTTCCACCATTTTAAATTACAGCAAGAAAGCAAAGCTTTTATTTGAAATTATTGGTGGTCAGTTCTGTTAAACCTCGTATCCCTCAACCCCCGCCCCCAGTTTCCACTGCCTCCTTCTCTGGTCATTCTTATATTTCACTATAACGAAGTTTTTTGTTTATTACGTTTTAGTGAAATTGTGTAAAATGCTCCTTTGAATCCCATACAATTTTTTTTCATAATATACAATTTTGTTCTTTGTCTTCTAGATGTTTGGTTCTAAAAAGCCTTCCTAGTTGCTATGCCTTCATAGTATCACTATCTAATCACCAAAGATATACTCAAACTTAAGAGAACTTTGACCACAAAAAACACTGAATGCAATTCAAACTTCTAAGTATCCTTCTGACAGTTGCAAAAATTTTGGTCAGATTTTTGCCTGATCTACCTAATTCTGATTGTTTTGTTTCAAAGCCTGGTTGACAAAGAGCTCATGCTAGAGGGGGAGGTGTGTCAACCCTGTAGTTACGCTGTTTGCTGATACATGCATTATTACTTTCTGTCGTTTCTTCTTAAGAAAATTTTCTAATGCATTTGCCTATATTATGAACATTAAGTTTGACGAAGCTCAACAATATAATTCATAATTATAAGCATGCATAAATTGCAGTATTTCACAAAATGCTGAAAGTAAAAAACATAGGTGACATAGACATAGACATAAGTGCTCCTGTCACACTTTGCACATTGAAGAATGCCCACTCTTCTCTGAGGATAGCTCATTTACCATGTGGATTGATGATCATCAGGGTTAGGGCCTTGGTGAAGTACTAGTCCCAGTGATGAAGTCCCAGAACCTAAGTCAGGTTCGGTGGGGTGAGGTTCGGAGCTGACGACTAAAGAAAGAATTCTTAAGACGTCGCTGGTGCAAAAGGTGTTTTATTAAAGCACAGGGACAGGACCCGTGGGCAGGAAGAGCTGCTGCCCTGGGTTGTGAGGGTAGGCATGTTATATACCTTGCGGTTGGGGGGATGGTGAAGGGATGGGAGGTTTCAACAGAGTTTTCACATGTTAAGGAGGGCCTACAAGGTGCCGGGGGGAGGCCTTGCCCTTATGGCCTGATCAATGTCGTCTTTAGGTCAGGCATTAACATCAAGATAGTTGGGAGATTCTTGGTGGGGTGTTATGATCATGCTATCATTTACATTCCCTTCTACCTCAGTCTCCTCCAGTTTATGGTGGGAGGGAGACATTAGGGCTTCAGGAACCAAGAGTTATTTGCCTCTGGAAATTTGTGCTATTGATAAGGTAACCTCCCTGTTTAGGTCTCTAGGACATCTGTAGAGCAAGGGAGATTCCTGTTCTGCAGGATTGCGATCCCTGCAAGTTAACTATTTATCGTTTTATGGCAGTCAGGGGTGCCTGAGGAATGCTACACATGGAGGGAAGGGGGTGAGGAGGGGGTGCAAGGCGCCAGCTTTTGCTCTGTCCTCAGCCAGCCTCCTGCTCCCTCATCACCAATGCATATTTCAAACAAATAAATGGTTATAAGTTTATTTTATAGCCACATCCAAATGTATACTCTTGATGATTCCCTGAATACATAAATACACACATTCTACTGTTCTAGGAAGCTGCATACTAGATGAAAACTTTGGTTTAATTCCATATTCTGATATTGGTTTCAGCTCAGGTCTTGATCCCAGGGTCATGAGATAGTGCACTGCAATGGGTTTGCCACACAGTGCAGAGTCTGCCTGAGATTCTCTCTTCCTGTCCCTCTGTCCACCTTGTTTGTGTTCTCTATCTCTCTTAAAAATAAATAAATAAATCTTCAAAAATAATTTTCTTACTTATTTCCTGGGAATTCCTTTTTTTTTTTTTTGCTTTTCATTTTTTAACAGCTTTACTAATTTATTTTTTAACATTTTATTTATTTATTTGTCAGAGAGAGAGATTGAGAGTGCAAAGGCAAGGGGAAGCAGCAGGCAGAGGAAGATGCAGGCTTCCTGCTGAACAAGAAGCCCAATGTGGGACTTGATCCCAGGACCTTGAGATCATGACCTGAGCCGAAGGCAACCACTTAACCAACTGAGCCACCCAGGTGTCCCTTTTAACAGCTTTATTGACATATAATTCGCATATCATATAATTCACCTATTTAGAGAGAATTCAATTTTTTTATTAGTAGGTTCGTAGAATTGTGCAATCATCACTATAATCTAAATTTAGAACATGTTTGTCTTCCCACAAAAGCCCTAGGCAACCATCAATCTACTTTCTATCCTTATAGATTTATCTGGATATTTCATATAAATTAGATTATACAGTATGTAATCCTTCCTGACTTCTTTTGCTAGAACAATATGATTTTCAAAGCTCATCCATGTTGTAATATACATCAGTTCTTTTTTCCTTTTTATTGACAAGTACTAGTCCATTATATACATTGAAGACATTCTATTTACCCATTCATCAGTTGGTGGACATTTGAGTTATTTCAAATATATTCTTTTTTTTTTTTAAAGATTTTGTTTATTTATTTGACAGAGAGACATCACAAGCAGGCAGAGAGGCAGTCAGAGAGGCAGACAGAGAGAGAGGAGGAAGCAGGCTCCCTGCTGAGCAGAGAGCCCAATGTGGGGCTCGATCCCAGGACCCTGAGATCATGACCTGAGCCAAAGGCAGTGGCTTAACCCACTGAGCCACCCAGGCGCCCTATTTCAAATATATTCTATATATTGTGTGAATTTTCATATTCTTATATGATACTACCTCACTGTCCATAATTGATTGGTCTAAAATGAAGTTCTTATACAATTCTGAAAGCAATATACTTCCTTATGACTTTTAAAAATTTACATATGCTAAATATAAGGTTTTGGTGGCCATATTTTCCAACATGTGAAGAAAGCCCCTCAGCATGCAGAGAAGAAAGAGACAATATGAACCTGGCATCCTGGAGGCATTTTCTTGGCTGGTTTCAGTATTGAGAGGCCGAGCAGCATCCTGCCTTTCCTGTTGTTCTGCTGTTCACCTCTTCTAATCAATCTTCTAATCAATATAATCATTCTTCAACCACGGCAATAATCATCAGGGGTGAACTTCTCCCAGGGAACTGGATACAATTATCTCACAGAAAGAATAACCTGCATCTCCTAGTGAAGCAGCAGCAGGATGGTAAGTGGGCTTTACTCTGTTGCCCTAAAAAAGCTATTTGATAGAACTCAGGTAAAAGGAGCCTGAGAATACCTTAATGAAAGCAAAAAAATAAATAAATAAAAATAAAAAATAAAAATTAATTGCTACTAGGCATCTCCAGAATTTATTAAGTATTGCAAACATATACATATTCATACATGCACACATGCACACACACACACATCAACACTAGTTGGTAAAACAGGATGGCAGTGTGGAGTTGGATCTGAATGAGGATGTGTCAGCCTGAGAGAGTGCTGTGGCTCTTTCCCTGCATTTTTTTTACTATGCTTAACTTCATATAAAGTCAAATATGGAATTCCATGTGATTTATTTTAGATTAAGGGAGCCTATAATAACTGAGCGACACCTTATTTCCTGCTTGGATATCTGCCTACACAGTAAACTTTCCTGTCTGCTGTGCTTATGTGAGCAAGGAAAGTGTGAGGAAAGCAAATGACTACAGAGAAAAATAACAACGTGGGGAAAAAAAGGTAAAAAAGGACATCTGAGCTTCTGAAGACTTAGTAAGCCCTACAGGAATTAGCTTGACTTGAACTAGCTTGCTGCTCTGCCACCCAATAGGACCGGCCACCATGCCAGAGTAGTCCAACAGCAAATGTCTACTCCACCAAAAGCGGGAGTTGAAGTGCACTGAAAAAGTTGAAGTCACAATAGATCTCCCTCTTAAGTGGCATAAGCACAAAGGGACTCTGAGGGCTCCCAGGATGACTCGCACATGAACCTACCTGAGAATCCGTCCTGGGATACTTGCTGAATGGAAGGTGTTGGGATACCAGTATTGAATGGAAAAACCGTGATGACCCAGAAACAACTATAGGAGCAAGACACGTTTCCCTTTACAGCTCCTGAGTCCTCACTCCAGCCCAGGGAAGAAGAAGACACACTGGAAAAGAAAGGGAGGAGAAATGAGAGGGCAGGTCCAAATCTGCCTGGCCAGCATCCAGCAAGTCCTGAGGAAGAGGAGAAAATAAACAATCAACAGGATGTATAAGTAAATTTTCATTCTAGACAGAATTGTTATACTTAAAAGTGATTGGAGAATTAAAGGAAAAATAAAATCACTTCAAGTGTAGGTTGTTCAACAAATGGGTTACACATGGAGCGTTTTCCCCCAACATTTCCAATGATTTTCAATAATTGCAGAGGTAAATTGTGTGTGTATGTGTGTGTAGCAGGCACGTATTTGGAGAAGGAGGAGACTGCCTTCACCAAAGTACATGAGAGCATAGACAATGAGGTATAATGGGGATCAGAGACAATCTGGTCCAAATACTCATTTGCATAAAGTAGTTAGAAAACAAACTCAGGTATCATGGCCTGCCAAGATCCAATAGCCCTCATGGGTGGCCCTTGCCCAAGGATCAGTATGCATGTTGCTTCAAAACATTTTCCCATTATTATACTTTTTTCCTGGACTTTGTTCATTTTCTGAGAAACCCCTTATAAATGCATGAAATAATAACTCTTTCTGGTATAATGTGACTTATGCTTTGTCTCCTGTCTTATTCCCACCTAGGAAAGTCAATGATATCTAATCTCACCACTTGCAAGTGCTTATAGGTTCTCAGCCATCGGGCTATATGCTTTGAATGCTACCCTTTTCAAATAAACAGGAGTGTCATTGGTTTGCAGTTCCTTGCTTAAATACCTTACTTTTAGGCCTTTAACTTCTCTCAGGCAGGATTTTCAACCTTCTTTAGCGACTCATTCAGGACTGCCTCTGTGATCACCTTCTGTCCCATTGACATTCAAGGAATTTGAATAAGAATGGAGAGGGGAGGCAGTAGGCTGAAAGAAGAAAACACAGTCCTGCGCGGGCAACACCAGAGTTTTATTAGACTCCTAAATGTGAAAAATTTGTTAAGCAAAGAATTTGTGATGTTAAAACAAATATCTAAATTTTCATTGTTCACATACTTTTAAGATACACTTTTTCTAATAATATACAGGATATTTTTGCCATTTAAATACTGCCTTTAACTTGTTTTCTCCTATAAATGACCACATTTTAAAATATGAGGGCAGCATCTTTATTACTATACTATACAATATATAATTAACTTGGAAATGATTCAGCTTAGGCAGCATAAAGAAGAATTATAGCACAAGTCTGTGTAAGTATGTGTTAAGGTTATGGTCACGGCTACGGCAGTTTCCATGGTCCTCCCGTGCTCTTAAGTCTTCCTGGCTTTAGCTCTGAGATGTTATCTATTTGATTCTAAATGAGAGGGTATTTTATTCTGAAAATCCCATTATGGTTATTATAAGAAAGACAACAAAGCAAAATAGAGCGCACGTTTTCGATAAAATAGATTCAGGTCTCCCAATCTCCAGGGTGTAAACAGTAATTGACAGGGATAGGGAAAAAAATAAATCTAGCTTTAGGAGGAACCTCCTGGGAAGTGCCGTCAGAGAGAGGAAAAGGAAAAAGGGAAGGAGAAGTGGAGTAGGTGGGGGGAGGGGAGAGAACAGGTGAGAAGAAAAGGTCAGGAGAAGGGGCAGAGGAGTGGAAGAGATGAGGGATGGAGCAGAGGAAGAAGACGGTCTTCCCAAGGAGATAAGATTGTAAGTGAGAGAGCAAAAGTGAAGCTCAGTGGGTTGAGCCGCTGCCTTCGGCTCAGGTCATGATCTCAGGGTCCTGGGATGGAGGCGCGAGTCGGGCTCTCTGCTCAGCAGGGTGCCTGCTTCCTCCTCTCTCTCTCTGCCTGCCTCTCTGCCTGCTTGTGATCTCTCTCTCTGTCAAATAAATAAATAAATAAATCTTAAAAAAAAAAAAAAAAGTGCACTATCAGGTTGCCTGGGGGGCTCAGTAGGTTAAGCATCTGCCTTCAGCTCAGGTCATGATCTCTGGATGGAGCCCCACATTGGGCTCTCTGCTCAGCAGGGAGCTTGCTTTTCTCTCTTTCTCTCTGCCAAATAAATAAATAAAATATTTAAAAGAAAAAGTTTCAGGGCGCCTGCGTGGCAGAGTGGGTTAAAGCCTCTGCCTTAGGCTCAGGTCATGATCCCAGGGTCCTGGGTTTGAGCCCTGCGTCCAGCTCTCTACTCTGCAGGGAGCCTGCTTCCTCCTCTCTCTCTCTCTCTCTCTTCCTGCTTCTCTGCCTACTTGTAATCTCTGTCTGTCAAATAAATAAGCAAATAAAAAAAAAAAAAAGATGCATGGGCCAAAAAAAAAAGATAAGAAAAGTTTCGCTGTACATATTTTTTGGTATTGCAAAAAAGGAATCCATTGTGTTATCTATTGTTTTTAAACTTCGCACTAGCAAATAATTCAATCTTTTCACATTTGGACATTTATTCACATTTAGAATATACATTTTAAGATTATTTCCTCTAAGAACACATGGAATATACTTTTTAAACAAAATGAGATTAGAGCAAAGGAAATAGGATCAAAGCTACTCTCTTTTCTAAGTCAAAAGCATTTCATTTATTCTTTAATTTCATTATATAGTTCTTTAACACCATTTCAATTAACACAAAATATTCAAACATACTGGGATTCCATTGCCATAAAGAGAAATGCTGTAGTGGGTGTTCGGTGTTTCCAATTTGCTTCCTGTACTATAACTGAACAAAAGTAAAAAAGCTGTATATGTATTTCTGTGTGCATATTATTTAATTATTTTCTCAGCATCAATTACTTGATGTGAATTTCAGTTAATGAATTTGAATCTGAAGTCTTTTGTGGTTCATTACCAAATTGTCCCTTGGAAAGTTACTGATTGACTATCCTATTCGTAGTACATGAAAAGCCCCACAAAGAGAGTTTTCCACGTTTCTTTACAATTACTGAAATGCTGAATTATTTTACTTCTCTGAATAATGTGCAATTGTGAAAAAAATGTGTTGAAGATTAAAGGAGACCATAATAACCTAAAGAGATCAAAGAATAAAAAAAAAAAAAATCTCTCTATGAGTGATTTCCTTTAAATTCATTAAAAAATAGTCTAAAGGCACTGCAATTGTTTGGCTTGGAAGAACTGATTATTAGAACCAAAAGAAGGCCCACAGACTTGAAAACCAGCTATTTGACTTCAGGCCATCCCCCACCACTCCCAGCCCCCACCCTCTGCTCTTCTCATCATCGTCTGAACATTATAAACACATTACTTGTGGACTTATATGATGTTCAGCTTCTGCTAAAATGATCCAGATCAGCCCTTTGATATACTTTGCTGTATGTTGTGGGTATACCAGCCCCAGCTTACAGAAGGGACATTTTAGGCTCTTTTCAGAGCAGAGAAACTCAACTATTTGCATTTTTACATGTGCCTCCTAAACTATTTTGATATACTTACTTCATAATACATGTTAAAGTGTAATAAATTCTTAAGTAACAAGACAATTAAAATGTAGTCATACCTATTGTATTTTAAGGTCATAAAATGGTAACTTTTAAGTGTAATCATTCCAGTTCATTTTCACAAGGTGTCTTTTGTCTAAATAAGATTCAGAAAGGAAGAATCTCAACTTACATGACTGATAAAATAAAAATTATCACTTACAAAAGAATATTTTAATGGTTATCCCTTCCTTGAGATCAATCCTAAAAACTGTTTGGGAGTTATAAATTAGTCATTTTGACATTTGAGCATCTTGAAAAACATGAAATAATTTTGATAGAAATTATGTTTTAATCTTACCCAGATTTGCTTTGCTATTTAAGACCTTTCTCAATTTCTCTTATCTCTGTCGCAGTGTTTTTCTGCCTGATAACTTCATATTTAAGGCACAAGCTATCAGTTTGCCCCTAATAAATCAGGTGTCAGAATTTACCCAGAAAAATAAATTTGGATTTTAGGAAGCATACGCTTTATGAAGGGAAGAAAGGAAGATCTAAACTGAAGACAAGGATGGTTTTACAAGCATTTAGCCAAAGATAGAAGAACTGTCCGACTGCAAAATACGTATCTTTTTTGTTGAGAGATTATTAGAAGCCAATGAAACATTTTAGGTAGAATGATTTAAGGTAGTTGTGGCAGCCAAATTTAATGTAAAGGAAAGGGAGAGGCCAAAAGTGAGAAGAGATTTCAGGTTAATTAGAGAACAAGGCAGATCAAAATCCTTTGTGTGCTGGGTGCAATTTTTCTTCTTGCATTGTTTAAGCATTTAATTTTGGTCTTTAAAATTAAAAAAGAAAACTTATTTTAATAGTATTTAACTATTATCATTCACTTGTAATCAGGTTGTGTTTTGATGAATGGCTGGACTTTTTGCTGCCAGTTTGAGGAAACCAAATTTCAATTACATCAGAAAATAATATATCCTTATGTGTAAGGCATTTCACGTAGAAAAAAATTAACTTTTCCTTGATCTATATCTAGGTGAACTTTTTTTTTTTTCTGTTTATACATAGATAAGATTCTCTGAGGTAATCATGAATATTTGGTGGCTCCCAAGGGGCTCTGACATTTCAATATTTCCTGACACGCTTGGGATGGAAGCATTTCAAAAAAATTAAAGGCACTGATAAGCAAACCCTTCATTTAAAAAACAGAATATTAAGTTTGTAGCTCCTGCACTTAAAATTTTCCTATTTTATCTAAAATTAATTTGCAGGTACCATGAACCTTTTTGAAGTTTGAAAAAAAAAAAAAGAAGAAGAGATTAAGTTAAGGGCAAGATTTAAAAAAAAAAAATGGCTTCATCTACAGTACATCGCTGCTCTACAGATCATTTTCTCCTTTATTTAATAATTAATGCCAGCTACACCAGCATGTTTAAATCCTCAACAGATAAGAAATAATTAAGTTAACACCACTCAAAATGATATGTAACATCTCAATTAGTGAGAATTTTTAAGTGGCAACAAGGAGGATGAATTTATTGAAAGCTGCACTGTAAGATATTTTTTTCTGATAAAAGTCAAAGTCACATTCATACAGATGCAAGAAACACTACACTTAGTGAAGTTGTTGTATCATCTGCTAAAATACGTGATGTAGCTGCCAGCAATCTAATGAACGCGCTCAGTGGCATACATACAGTACTTTTCTGGAAACCCCAACAAAATATACTCCAAATTTGAAAATCAGACATTTCCCTGGATGGTGAACTTCCCCTCATTTTTCCTTCTTTTTCCACAAATACTAAAGTGTTTGGCTAGAATAAAGAGCTTTAATTGTCTCTGCCTCTGCTTTAAGCTCAAGACATTATAATGGACAAGAATAATAAAAATACCTCATTCTATGTGTGTGTGTGTATGTGTATGTGTATTTTATCTAAAATTAATTTGCAGGTACGCGTGTGTGTGTGTGTCTTCTTCTCTCTTTCCCTCTCTCCCACACATCTTCCCTTCCTCTTCCTCACTTTGCTGAAGGAGCTGTGTGTCTTGTATACTTCCCAAAAACATCCATATGCCTTTGTCCATGAATGCCGTATACATCATAAGAGTCAGTGCCAACAAACAAAAGACCCCATAAAAAAGTAATCTTCCTACAAGTACACATCAGCAAATACACTCCTTGCTTTATTTTTTGACAACTATCTAACATTTTAGTTGACCCAGAAAATTGGCACACTTTCATTTGGCTCTTCTTCATTTCATATGCCTTAACTGAGAAATGGGGAAAATGACTTGAAACACAGAAGTCCACTAAAAGCAATACCACAGAGAAATAATTTCCTCTTTTAGCGGCAACTGTCTTCATCATCCAACACTCATCATAAACATTGTCATCATGTTTACATTTCCCAGAAGCTCAGTGCATGTCAGGCAGATTGTTAAATCATTTCCTAACAATTATGGCTTGTGGGTTTTCCATTAAAGAAAAACATGGACATTCCACCCTGCTAGCCGAGAGGTTGAATTTGCATGATGTCATGGAGTAGTTATTTCCTTCTGTCCCTAGAGAAAGACATAAAAGTGTCCATTAATCCAAAGTCATAGCACTGCAGCACTTTTTTTAAAAGATTTTATTCATTTATTTGACAGAGAGAGCGATCACAAGCAGGCAGAGAGAGAGAGGGAGAAGCAGGCTCCCCGTGGAGCAGAGAGCCCAACACGGGGCTGGATCCCAGGACCCTGAGATTATGATCTGAGCCAAAGGCAGAGGCTTAACCCACTGAACCACCCAGGTGCTCCCAAAGCACTGCAATATTATCATTGTCTGGGGCCATTCAAAATACTCCTAAACCAGATTCCCAGTCTACACTGGGTGAGCCAAGAGACACTTTAGGCAATTGCAGAGAGTAGGCTAAAAGTTGAGTGGTCGCAAATCTCTGCTGTCTCAGTTTGAGGGCTCCAGAGAAGTGAAGGGAAGGGGACCTTTTTGAGTTACTAGCAGCAGGACTGACTGAAACATGGAATGTCCTGACGAGGCCAGGTCCGTCAGATCTTCAGGGAAATGGGTCACAGAAGAGGTAAGAACAACTCTGCTGCTTCCTCTCACTGCTTCTTCCACTACAAACTATCAATTCACCACTTAATAATACCATCAAAAATAAGCGAAGCTGAGGATAGGTTCTGTAGAAGAGAGATTTTTCCATTCGTTGAAGGTTTTTTCTTTTTTTTCCCCCCTCCCCATGACCAAATATTTAGGGACATTTAATTTATGTAGTTTTCCTTAATGGTTAATGACTTATTTTCCAAAAATAACCATAGTGCTCTATACCACAAAGGGCCTATTTATTTATTCATCCCTGCAGGGTATCTAACATGGCCTCATACATACTCCAGATTCACCTGTCTTTGCACTTACCACATAGTATTGAACATGTCCTTCTCTTTAATGTAAAGATTTTTATCTTACTCATTTCCTTATCCCCAGCTCCTAGCACAAAGTCTGACATAGAGCTGGTGCTCAACAAATACATTTTGTAATAAACCAAACTAAGGCAATATATTTTAATCATTTCTTCAGATATATAAAATATTTTTTGATATTTAGTAATTTAATTCATCAAATATGACATCTAAAGTTAAGGTTAGGGATGCCTGGATGATTCAGCGTCTGCCTTCACCTCAGGTCATGATCCCAGGGTCATGGGACCAAGCCCTATATCAGGCTCCTTGATCAGCAGGGAGTCTGCTTTTGCCCTCTGCCTGCTCTGCCAGGGCTTCCCCTAGTCATGCCTTCTCTCTCTCTGACAAATAAATAAAATGTAAAAAAAAAAAAAAAAATGTTAAGGATAAAGGCGCCTGGATGGCTTAGTCGGTTAGGTGTATGCTTTGGCTTAGGTCATGATCCCAGGGTCCTGGGATAGAGCCGCACATTGGGCTTCCTGCTCATCTGGGTGTTTGCTTTTCCCTCTGCCCTCCTGCCCTCCCCCTCTGCCCCCACTCATGCTGGTGCTTGCTCTCTCTCTTTGAAATAAAGAAATAAAATCTTAAAAAATTTTTACAAAAATTGAAGTTAAGAATAGTTCCACTTTTCCTGAATACCTCTCAGGGACTAAGAAACCACTACCCCAGAAGCACTCAAAAACTAGGCTGAAAGGTTGTAGTTTTTTGAAATGCTGACTGTCCCATGTATCTAATAGCTTCTAGAATTAGTGAAAGCAACATATATTAGCCAGAGTTGTCCAGAGAAACAGAACCTATAGGAATGGGGGGGGGGGTGTTTGTGTGTTTCTGTGTTTAGAAAGAGATTTTAAGGAACTGGCTTACATGATCTAGCAACCTGGAGACCCAGGGAAGAATTGATGTTGCAGTTCAAGTTTGAAAACAATCTGGAGACAACATCTCTCTTCCACAATTGTTTGTTTGTTTTCCTTTAATACCTCAACTGATGGGTAAGGCCCATTATGGAGAGTACTATTTACTCGAAGTCTACTAATTTAAATGTTGACTTCATCTAGGAAATACTGTTCACAGCAACATTCACACTAGGGTTGGACTAAATATCTAGGTACCTTTGTTTCACAGAATTGACATAAAAATTAAATTAAATTGACATAAAAATTAACCATGTACAAAATGAGAATTTCTGGAAAAAATTTAATAATTCTACTTTGGTGAAGGAAAGGTTATGTATAGAATTGATTAAAAACCCAGAGATAAAGATTTAGCTTCACAGTTTGCACTAACTCAACCTTTGCCAACTGTACTTTATCTGCATCAATTCTCTGTGCAATTTACATTTGTGAACTTAGGAAAGGTTGGAATTTGGATGCATTAGTAGGGCATTGAAAATCTTCTCTCCACTTTTTAAATTGTTGTTACTTCTTTGCATGCTCTCTAAGCAACCCAAAACTAATGATCTACAGAAAAGCTGTTAACTTTTGTGTCTCTCTAATTTTGAAAAATTTTCTTGGCCCATTCATTGAAATTCCAATCAGAAATCAAGATTATTCTCAAATGTCACTTCTAGGAAAACTTCCATAAACTTGCTTGCAGAATAAGTAGCTTCCTGCCTTCATCTGTGTTTTCATAGTAGATGTATACATCTTTATTAAAGTCTTATTTTATTTAAATTAGTTATATATAAGTCTGTCTTCCACAAAAGTTGATAAGCTTTCTCATATTACGAGAGTTCCTTAAAACCTTAAATGTAGTTCCCAGATCAGCAACATCAAAATCACCTGTGAGCTTGGCAGGGATGTAGAATCTGGGGCCCATCCCTGACCTTCTGAAAAGCCAAGTGTATTGTCAAAAATATTTCCAGATGACTTTATGAACTTAACATTTGATAAGTCCTGTCTAGATATCGGTATTAACAAACATAGCTAAGGGAAGATTTCTACATTAAATGAATTAAACGAACCCCTGTTCTACTAAAGAGGTTATTATCAATTCCTAGATCAGGACAAGAATTTGTCCTGACTTCTCGTTGAGCATTGGTGAGGACTATTCCACATCGCCCCTGATGTTCAGACTCCCCTTAATCGTTCTCCTGCTCCCTGTTTCTGAACTCTTCATGTTCTTCAGGTCACAGCTTAGATGTCAGTCTACGTACAATTAAAATAAAGCATGTACCAAGCCTTAAGATAAGTCTGAGCAAATTTATTGTCTATTCCCCTCCCACTGCTGAACCAAATATCATCAAATTCTGTCAAAGTTTCTGTTTGTGTGTTGTTTTATTTTCTTTTGTTCTGGTGTCTATGGCTACCACTTAATTACAGGCTCGGTCTATCTGTTGGAAAACCATTAATTCCTGAAATCCAAGATTGGTTGAGGTGTCCGTTTTTTGGACTGCCATGAAACATGAATGCTGGAACATGGCACTGTCGTTTTCTGTTTGTGTTTCTAGTGAACTTGTGGTCAACTTCAAAGTAAGAATTCTTGTGTGTTATATGATGTTACCTCCAGCATCTTATCCAAAACCGGGTGCCCTATAGGTTCTCACAACTATTTGTTGATTTCATGAATGAATAATCCTGAGAATGCAATGAGATAAAGAATAGCCATATATGTAGGAAGGGGCAGATCTGAAACACAGAAATCACCCCCAGCAATTTACATAAAACTGAATTATCAAAAGTAGGAGTTCTTTAGTGCAAATTTTTTTTTCTTTCTCAATTTTGATAAGTGTAAGAGAGACTAATTTTTTTTGATTGTGGGGATCACAAATTTAAACTCAGTTTTATTTTTAAATTAAATCCATTACTTTCCTCTTTAAATACCAGAATGCAATGATTGCTAAGTAAGTATTGAGGCAGAAGTGAGGGTGAGTAGAAAAATAATGTGTTGCTAATGAAGTCAGTGGAATGCAACCAGGTTGTTATTTGATTTTTTTAGGCTCTCAAGTGGTCAAATCGACAAGTTAAATCTATAATCGCGTGACAAAATCCCTTTCCCATATCTACTGGAAGAAATTCTTGGCCAAATTTAAAGAAATGCCTCCTTAAATTTGATCAAGTCTTTCCATTTTCACTTTAAGAAACATCTGCAGAATCTGATGTTTCTCTCAGGTACTTGCAGGGGGCTTAGTTTTAATATCATTCCTCTTAATGTGTTAGCTATTATTTTTACATAAATAGTCTAGCAGCAGGCTGTATATTAAATCCTGAAGTACACTGTATTCTTAGTATTTCTGAAAATAAATAAAAGCACACAGAAGAAACATTTATGAAAAATGACACATTTTCCTACACGTTCAGCTGAAAAAACAGAGGTTTATTAAAGAAAACAAGAGATGCTTTCTAGTGGTAGAAGATAATGCCCCACATAAACATGAATAAGATCAGCTCCTTGAAATATCTCTGGATCTTGTTATGGTCAGATTCAGAGGCTTATGGTGACAAATTTAATGATGGATTTATTGTGGCTCACATCGTATTTGCACAATGCCTAGAAAACTAAGCACCCAGGCACAGAACTTTGCTGAGAGGACATTCGTATGACAACTGGCGTTGGGGAATGAATGAGGAATGTGAGCAGATCTGCAGGCATGTAGGGCATGACCAATTTTAGTAAACTACTTGAGTCAGCTCTGTTCAGTATCTATCTCTAGGCACTACAGAGATGCCCATCACCACGCTACTTAGTGCTCAGAGGAAGATATTAGAAAGTCTGCCAAATTATCTTGACCTAATTAACTGGAACTCAAACTGGGGCAGTATTTTACGTAGTCTAAATTATTGTGCACTTGGGTCTGGCTATTTTAGCACATGGTGATGACTTCCTATTGTTTTCCACACACATAGCATTCTTATATTTTGTCAAGTATTAAGCATATTTGAATTACCCTTTCCTATTAGTTTATACTAATTTAAAATATTCCCATAGTAAAGATGAAGAAACTGAGGCAAGAATAAAGCAAAATATCTGTGATGACTAATTTATTCCTGACTAATACATCATCGAAGCCTAGTTTTATGCAGTATGAGAAAGACACAGAGTCTAACATTATAACAATAGAGAATCATGAACTTTCTCATAGACAGTGCTAGCTGATTTATTTTCTCCTTGTGGCGGTGACTACCTATTGATAATTCTCACACAGGTAGAATCATCTTCCTCCAGATTAGCATATTAGGATTTGTGCCAATGTGTTTATGTGTAAGTGGGTTTAATTTGCAAAAGTACCACACAGATTATTCTGATACCCTCACTCCTCATCCCAAGTGAAAATCACTGACCGGGAAAGAAGAGCATTCATTCATTCCACGAGGGCCTGAAATTATATCTCCTAATTATTTAGGTCAAGGAAATTACACTTTGTTTCATGTAAATAAAATGGCATTTTCAGAAATAAGTATCATTGATTTATGTTTGCAGTTAAGTAAAGCAATACTCCCTTTTTCTTAGCACCTATTATATGAGAAACATGAAGTCCAATTGTTGTTGTTTCTGTTTTTAGGCCACTGGTTCACAGGATTTTATCAAATTATAATTTTATGACTCTCGATCTTGAATGAAACTCCTTCAATTTCTTGGGTCATAGCTGTTCTCCACTCACCAAGAGACAATCTATATAGAAAGTACTCTATATAGATTTAACTATTTAACTATTTATATAGATTTAACTATTTTTCGAGGATCTGGAGGGACATAATTGTGCTTTAACAGTCAGTCAGAAATGTCTGAAACATTCTCCTTTATATGCTAATCATGAATCTCATCATCTTCAGAAACGAGATCTAAACTCATCCTGCTTAGAATGTCTTCCCCAGTGGATAAAATAGACCCAAATTGTTCTGTTCGCTTTTTTGTTTGATGACCTTTGAACAAATAAATTAAAAATATTTGTGTTTATAGTTATATAACTTTTACTATTTTCTGGGTATTGTCTTAAGCCCTTTGTTAAATCCTCACGAAAGTCCTGTGAAGATAGTAACATAATTTCCACCACTTAAATGAGAAAGCTACATAGTAGCCTGGTGATGATGACACAGAACAGTGAGTGGGAGGCAGATTTTGAACCCTGGCCAGAAGATTGCTGTGGTCACGCTTTTAACAGCTATGTAAGCCCATCTTTCAAGAGGAGAGTCGTTTGTGTTTCATTTAATTTTTTTTTCCACTGAGATAGATAATATTCTTTCCTAGAAAAATTAATAAATCCATCTGTTTCAAACCTGCCATTTAGGTATTTTAGGCCTACAGAGCTACATTAATATGTATTTTATATAAGATCTTATCATTTGATTCTGGTAACTTCTGAAACTTGTTAATTCTCAAGGTCACACTGAATTTTAATTCTGTCCTTCAAGGTGCTAAATAACCCTTACCTTTCAGTCTGATGTTATTAACTAAGCAAATGAGCATGTTTTGAAATGATTGATGGAATTATTAAATAGCACTCATCCTAGGACTAGCCCCATTAGTCATGTTTCCCAACTTTGATATTGAACTATTTAGACTACAACTGTGAAACAAATTATATACATATTTAGTAGTAATAGGGTAGGTATCTCAGCTCTCTCAAATCCCTTCTAGCAGTTAAGAGTGTATTAGAAAAATATATTTTGAAATTCAAAAATAACCATAATCTTTTTCATTTGTTGATAAGATTACCAGATTAAGCAAAAACTTTCCTAAAGTTTATATACTTACTAAGCACATATTAAAATACCATAATTATTATTACACAATTCTTCTTAATTTTTAACTTACTAGAGGAGAAAGATTCATCTGATAGCATTTGTTTGCTCATGAAATCATTTTCATTATTTTATAGCACCTAGTGGTAATAGAGGTTTATGTGTTCAAAAACAAAATGAGACAAATATTCCTCAAATATCTCTTATCTTTTGTTTATTTAAACAAAAACATTATATGTGTTTGGAATTGGGTATTTTTTCCTGAAATTACTTTTGTCTGCAGTTCAAAATATTAATGCAATAAATTTAAAGTTTGTTAACTATGCTTTTGAAAAATCCACAAATGTATCTGGTCAAGAGTATAGTATTCTTTTCATAAAATACTTTCACTTTCTATGTAGAACTGTCAAGAAGTTTTTACAGTAAAAGAGTGTCAGTATAATACAACTTCTTTTTTTAACAAATCTTATTTTTCTTATATAGAGAGATATTTGGAGTGTTCAGTTTTCTGTAGAACTTTGAAACCCTCTTGACTTTGTTGCTTTTGATATGTTATTTTTATTTATTTGGGTTTTTTTTTGTTGTTGTTGTTATTGGTTTAGTTTGATTTGCTTCTTTTTCTTTTTAGAATTAGGATTCGTTGCTGCTTTCTCCTCCAAAGTCACTAGATGCTACTATGTTTACATTTGCACTGCCAAATTAAATCATTAAAAGGCCGTTTTAGTCTCTACATTTCCTTTTGACTTTTCGCTGTGATCCTGTGATCAGGGTTTGTGCGAAATGAAGGCTTTCTAGATCAACATATAGTATCCCTTCCCCTGTATTACGTAAACTGGATCTGAATTTCACCTTGTTACTCACTACTGCAATTAACTTAGCTTTTGGTACATTCTGGGGCTACCACTTAGTGTTTTCTAGATGGTACAAAGTCGAATCAGCTCTACGCTACACCCAGTTTAGAACTTAATTAACCACAAAAGTTAAAAGTGAGGGCAGTCCCCAATAAGCTGACAATGAAAGTTGTGGCTGCCCTAAGCCCCATCAGAAGGCAACTGCGAGTTTTAAATCGAGATCACTACCAACATAGCCGTGGGTTTCGGCAGTGACAAACTGTAGTCACAGATTCCAACAGCCCCTGATGAAAAGCTGTTCTCATTCCCTAATGCTTTATGAGAGAGCTGCAGCTGCTTGGAATATTTTTCAAGCAGAAAACCATCATCATGACAACACCAGAGTAAAAGAGGGCAAAAAAAATTTCTTTCTGGTAGGGAAATAAAGACATCTTAAGCTTGACTTCAAAAGCTCTCTACAGCAAACAGTAGCTGTGGAAATACCGTTTCATCTTTGCCTCTGGGATATTATTAAGCCTTTCTGGTAGCTCCAACTGCAGGACAAGGGATTACAGAAGTTGCTGCTGTGTAGCCCCTTGCCATACAAATATCTGGAAAACCTGGCATCGTGGATTTGTATTCCGGCCCCTGATTAGCCAACCCCCAAGAACTGACCCGGTAATGAATACCGCAACCCACCCCTTTTTACACCATACAAACAAAAACACGCAAGACACTGCCATTTCTTGTTGAAGTATCAAAGACTTCTCTTGGGTGCTGAACAGGAATGGGGCCCGTTCTAGGGAGACCTACTAATAGCACACAGAGTGGAGCAACGCCACTCACACCCTGTCAGTTACGGTTGTGTCCGCATTTCCATGTTGAATCCCGCTTCCGAAGGTTGTAGCTCAATTGTTTAAAAATCCACTAGCAGCTGCAGTGACCCATGCAGTCCTGTTGTAGCAACGACACCAGATCGTTTTAGCACAGAGGGCAAGGAACTCAATAAAAATTAGTAATCAAAGGTGTTTATTTGATTCAGCTGCCCGGTATGTTTTTTTTTCAAAGTCATTTTTCAGTGGAATGTAACTAATGTCCATTTGATGTGGATGGATTACTTGTTATTTGCGGGGGGAAAAGGGGGAAAACAAACCAATTTCATTTTTTTATAAAGTGAATGAGTATGTGCAGAGTGCATTTAAACATGTCATCAAAGACCTGTAACTGAGATGGAGTGAAATTTTGTTGTTCTGTGTAACTAATAGTTATGGTGTAAATAGCCACAATGTGGCTAAATCTCCTAACAAAGTAAAATTAATGATAGTTACTAAATAATAACTAGTTGTCTTTACAGTTGGCATTTTGTTCTTACAGATTAAAATGTGAAAATGAACCCAAGGTGTAAGGTGCATGCATATATATTATATTAGTTGTGAAAAATGCAATATACTTAGAAGTTGAAATTGATCTTTTCAGGACAAAGAAATGTCAGAACACACAATGATGGGCCTAAGACATATAAACAAGATTGAGCCATAAGGTATTTTGAAACAGAGAATAAAATTTATTTTTAATGAATGTCAACATTAACTTGACTTGACTTTTGTCAAAAGTGGACACACTTGACAATCCTTCTATAGATACAACTGATTCAACTCTATTGCTATTTTTAAGAGGCTCTAATAATTAGACTTTTACAACAGATGTTTATATTCTTAATTTTCCTATACATTGAGATTTCATAAAATCATTATTTGATTATTCTCTGATCACCTCCCTGGTCTAGCCTCATCATTATTATTTTTCTCAATTTCATTTTTATCCATTTCATTATTTCAATTGCAGTGCATTTTATAGCATCAGTAGATGCCCTCCAATAATAGAGATTTATAGCAAAGGAGGACCATATAGTAAATCCACCTCTCCCAAATTTGTACTGAAAATGCATGTTTTTAAGGAAAGACATAAATATCCAGTCTATTATTTTATTTTCTTGTTTGAGGCTATCTTTAGAACATAAAGAGTGAGGCCTGACCTTGCATATCAGCATATTTTAGTAAGCATTCAGTAAAAAAGCAATGACTAAAAATTTATTTAATTTACTAATCTGAATAAAAAATATATCTATATGTATACATGTATATGTGTATCTATCAACTTGAAAAAAGATGATTTGGTTCTAAAATATGCATTGATGTTATTGCAAGACTTTTAGATTATCATAATATTTCAAAGTTTTTATAAAACTTTTCAAAATGTAAATTTTTTCAAAATATAAAGTTTATTTCCAGCAATCGGCTACTTTGAAAACACCTGTTTAGTAATGGTTATTAAAATGTTACATAAATAAATTAAATGGTATTGTAAAATATACCCAGACCCATTAGCTTAGATTTTAATAGTTTAAAGTTCTGGTGTTCTTTTTTCAGAAGTAACTATTTGCATTCCATCTTTTGACATGAAGCTTTAAATATCAAATGCTTTGATGAATAATAAATACAAATATAAATGAATAAACGATCTGATGCCAGGAAAGAGGCAAACAAATATTCAAAGGAGGTGACTTTGTGTTTTGTTTTTTTATTTTGTAATGTATTTTGCATTTGGCCTATCAACAAATAGATGAAAAAAGAAAAATAAAATAAAATATTTACTGGTAAGCTACTGTTGTGGTTCTTGTATTTCCTGATGAGTCTAAGGTTCATGAATCCAATATTCTGTCGGGCAGGATGACTCAGCTTCGGCATTTTATTTGCCATAATATGGAGGGTAAGGGGACTACGAATGGCAGGGTTTTCCAGAGTGATTTAAAAAATCAGTCCTCATAGCAGAAGAGAAACAATATTTGATTCCCCTGGGCTGTTGCTGCTCAATCAAATTTATTACCAGCATTAGGGCTGGAGGAAAGACAGGCACTGGGAGCTGCTTGGTTCTTCACTGCTCCAAAAACACAGGCCATAATGCAGCCTGATTCCACGGAGCCGTGTCCAGGGATTACAGCATGGCAGTGAGTGTTCTCTGGTTCTGAATAAGAAAACTGCAGAGACAGGTGCTTATTTTGTATAATATGCTAAGAAAGTTGAAATATGTAATCAGAAATATAGACTTCATCACCGTTCCCTATTTGACTGGTAAGGTCATGAGTCAGGCTGATAAAATGTAAAAGGCAGAGAGTTAAAGTTTTCCTCCTGCTGTGATCAGATGTTCTTAGGATTCCAGCAGAGGTAATCTTTAAAGGAAACATGGCAGAGCTTTGGAACGCTTGTGATCATGACCCACCAGTAGCCCATAGGCTCATTGGAGGGGCCAGTTGGAGCTAGCCTCTGGTCAATTTTTATCCTGCTATTCTTAGATACTCTAAAATTACAGACTTTAGTCTCTGAGGTAGACTTTAATTCCCACCATGCAGAGGTGCCAAAAATAAGGCACCAATGATTTTATCTTAAAATAAGATAGAAACATTCTATACATCCATGTCTTTTCTGCTCCAAACTCAATAATAACATATTTTAAGATGATTTATAATTTTCAATTGACTTACAAACACTATATAATTCAATTCTCAAACAACCTTTAGAGTTGATAAGAAAACATAAGCTGTCTCTCATTTTATTTTTTTCTTTTCTCTCTCTCTTTCTCCTTCTCTTTTAATGTAAAACAAGAATTCGTAAGGAAAGAAGAAGTGACTCTCTAGCAAGTAAACAAGAAATAAAACAAGCTTCTAGACCCTGGTTTCACATCATGGCAAACATCAGTATTCATGGTGTAGTAGAATTGCTACTAAATCTAGACTGTTTATAGAAATCTTCTCAACACAGTATTCAGAGTATACAACAGCAGAGCAATTCCCACAAAAAGGAAACAAAGTTACCATTCCATTCTCCTGGACCAGTGAAAAGCAAAGATCAACATACAGAATGTTTAAATCCTGCTTCACACCTTTCAGGTAAATAGATTTAAGTAGAAGCATATCCTAACCATAAACAAATTCAGTATCAAATGAGTTTTGATGTACGTTATTCCTATGGATTTTACTATTATAATACTCGGGAAGTAAAAATAAATCCATACACTTTAAGAAATTACAAATGAATCTTGATTTTTTTTTTTAATTGTTGGTTATGTTTTCATGATAGTGTGAGTCTAGCAGTTTTGAAGGTCTTTGTATGTATTTTCAGACTGAGTGAGTATGTTGGTGTTTGGAGCTAGGTTTTTCTTTTCTTTTCTGTTTAAGATTTATTTCTTTATATCAGAGAGAGAGAGAGAGAGTAAGTAGAGAGAGGAGTAGAGAGAGAGGAATAGAAGCAGCCTCCAAGCTGAGTGCAGAGCCCAACATGGGGCTCCATTACATGAGCTTGAGATCTTGACCTGAGCTGAAATCAAAAATCAAATGCTTAGCCAACTGAGCCGCTTAGCCAACTGAGCCACCTAGCCACCTCTGGAGCCAGGGTTTTCATCGTGGAAGAGGGGCATACAAATATGGACTAAGGAAAGGCAAGCAAGAACCCAGACGTGGATTGAAGTTGGAGGTAACAGTCTATACTTGGTGTGCATGTATTCACACAAATATACATTGGTTCTGGGAAGAATCCTAAATGCCATGAAAGTTTATGAGAAAAGTATCTCCCCACAGACTGGTTACCATTTGTAAAGGGAGTAAGTCAACAAATCAATTATAATTTAAAATTATAACAAGTGATTTCATTTTTGTGAATGGCTCAGTATGGGTGTGTTCAATAAACTGGTAGTTTCCTAGTAGGTACAAGTATGTTATTCAGATCATCCTGCTAGCTCTTACAGAAATAAATTCCTGTTGATTTCTCATGATTTTACTGTCTTAGCTGGTTTTAAATGACACAAAACTCCTCTAGGTAGTAACTACACCTGAGTTTTATTTACAAAAGAAATTTTTGTTCAAGAACACCAAATTAATCTATCCCCAGGTCACTAAGAGCACCTTGAGTAGGCTACAGATAATCTACAGTATAGAAAAATCACATGATGCAAACATCTATCCAGGTTCAGAAGCAGAACCTCTTATCTAAAAAGTTGTAGAAGTATCGTGATCATCATCACACATACCTCACTGAGTGGTCGTTACCACCTATGAATTATGTAATTTAACACTAAGCTGAGTAATGTGCTATAACTTGAATAGCCTATCTTATAATATTTATGTATAGGCTTCCTTCCCCAAACCACTGCCCCTCAAATGTGTTTGCATGCATCTTTATGCATAAATATATTCTTTGAGGAGATTATATCCATTACAAAACCAAACATACTCCTAACATATAATCCAGCAATCATGCTTCTTGGTATTTATTTACACAGAAGAGTTGAAAACATACCCACCCAAGAACCTGCACATGATGTTTTAGCACCTTTATTCATAGTTTTCACAACTTGAAAACAACCAAAATGTTCTTCAGTAGGTAAATGAATAAACTCTGGTATATCCAGAGAATGGAATATTATAGAGCGCTAAAAGGAAATGAACTATCAAGCCATGCAAAGACAATGTGGGGTGGGGTGGGGGGGGTTGTTTAAGTGAGGATACTACTGAGGATACTACTGAATGAAGCCAAATTGAAAAGTCTACATATTGTATGATTCTAACTCTGTGACATTCTGGAAAAGACAAAACTGTGAAGAGAATCAAAAGAACACCTGTTGCTAAGTGTTAGGGGTGGGATAAATAAGCAGAGCACAGCCAATTTTTAGAGCTGTGAAATAACTCTGAATGGAAGTGTAATGGCAGGTACATGTCATCATATACTTGTGATAAGCTGTAGAATGTACAACACTAAGAGTGAATTCTAAGGTTAGCTATAAACTTGTAGAGATAATGACATGTCAGTGAAAGTTAATTAATTGTAACAAATGCACCGCTCAGGAAGAGGATGCTGGGAGAGGAAGAAGTTGTGCACGTGGTGGGGCAAGGGACATCTCAGAATTCTGTAATTTCTGCTCAGTTTTGCTAAGAGCCTAAAATTGCTCTAAAACAGATCAATTTTTTTCTTTTAATTTATTTCTAAAGAAATTATGATGATATTTTGGAATAAATGTGAAAATGTGTACGTAGTTTACCATAGCCGTTTACTTCTAAAGCAGTTATTATTTTAATATGTAGAGTGTTGACTCACTCCACAATGATGAAAACTCCATTCAAATGTCCTTTTGTTGAGAAAAGAAAGATTGATAATTGGGAACTAAGAAGCGATTATAATAGAAAATATGGGATCTGAACTGAGAAGAACCATTTCAAATTCCAGTTCTGTCACCCTTAACTATATGATTTTAGGAAAGTTGCTCAGCATCTCTGAGCCTTATTTTTCTCATCAGTAGGAATAAAAAAAATGAATAGTTGTAAAATGCCAATTTCACAGGGCTGTTGTTGTAAGGATCAAATTATAGAGTGAGTGGATGTTCGAGTTCTTTATAAAGTAATGGCCAATCATTGGTATCATTTAGATGATCATTTCAAGGATAATCACCCATACCATTCTAGAATCATTTTATTAAATATCAGAAGAAAGCCATACAAATCTGAAATGGATAAAATAACCTCAGAAAAATATGTGATGAAAATCACAGCAGTGAAACAAATTTGTACTGCAATGAAAACCCACAGAATAAAATACAATCTTGATATGATGACTCTTTCCCACTCTTTTATATGAAAGACGCTGATTCTGGGAATATGGTGCTATATTTTCTTTTAAAATGTATCAATATTGCTATAGCATATCAAAACTTCTGACAGGTTAAAGGAATTCTGACAGGTCTCAAACACTGCATTACAATAGGTTTAAATTTCTCTGGAAACTTAAATGAACTGTTAGTCATACCTTAAAAAGTGCTACATGTTATATAATAAATAATTGAGTGTGAATATAAAATACTTTAAATCTGGTGTTTTATATTGTTGAATAACAATAACAATCTATCATAATTTTTATAATAGGAGACAAATGTATAAAAAATTGAGGGTTAAAAATTGTCTCATTACCAAGTCAGAAGACAATTTCTAATCATAAAAGCTATGTTGAGTATGGAGAGGAAAGTAAAATAACAAAATATCAATATATGTGATGAAGTCCATCAAAAACAAAATTAAAGAACAAAGAGAAGAGTTATAATTTTAAAAAAAACTAAAAAAATAATAACCTTAATGACAAGCTTATAAAGCAAATGATAATAATCACTTAAACAACAGTAGAAAAGCTTAAACATGACATGAAAATATTCAGAAAAAAAGAAATACAAATGATATTTAGACCCATAAAAAATATTTCAATCTTTCTATTAATTACAAAATTTCAAATTATAATAGCAGTTACTACTGTTAAATAACAAGTAAGTAAAGATTTTTAAAGTTCTATCTAGTATGTGTGCACTGCAAGACTTATCAATATACTCTACTAGTGAGAGTATAACCTGGTACAACCTTTCTGGAAAGCAATTTGTCAATACATACAGAAAGGTCTGTAAAAAGTTCATACCCTTTAGTACAGTAATTTCTCTTCTAGAACTCTATCCTATAGAACTAATAAAAAATCCAGACAAATATTTAATACAAAGATGAAAATCATGACATATTTATAACAGTAGAATCCCTTGAGCAACCTTAATGTCTAATGGTTGGATAGTGATTAAATATATTTTACTATAGTTTTAAGGTAGAACATGTGGTGCGAATAAGCATAGGTTTTTAAATAGTATATAATGACATGGCACAGTGCTTACAATTTGCAGTTAAATTAAAAATAAGGATACAATTCTATATCAAGTCTACTTAATCTTAATATATTGTATAAAAAACTCAATTATAATTTTAAAAGTAAAAATTTAAAAACTGGAAAATATATATGAAAGCAGTTATAGCAATTTTCTACATAAGGTAATTTTATTACATATTTTAATTTTTATTGTTACATATTATTACATATTCTAAACTCTTTACAATGAGCATGCATTTTTGAAAATTAAAAAGACATAATTAATATAAATACACACATTTCAATATATTTGATCACATTTTCAAGATATTTATTAGCCCTCTTGTCATTGATAATAAAATAGAATTTAAATCTTAAGAGATGGGGGAAAATGCCAGATGTGGATTAGTTCTCAGCCTTTACTACTGGCTTAAAGAAATTAAGGTTACACATGCTGCTTTTCCATAGAGCTCAGCACTAAGTGGGATGAGCCTGCTTTTCCCTGCTTTGTGCTCCTTCTAACACTGTCAAAATCACGGATAGAGAGAAATTTCCATCTCTTCCGTGTATTGGTCTGAGATTGTGGTGTCACAATTTGTTTCACTTTGTATTGAAGCCATTGTGTGAATTCTGACTAACAAGCTGCTTTCAGGTTCTGAAACATTAAATCTGTCTCGGGAGACTGGCACAGGGGGCTTACACCAGGTCGTAAGAGGTGTTTTTTTTGTTGTTGTTGTTTGTTTGTTTGTTTGTTGCTGCAAAAAGCTTTATTGTTTCCATTTGGTCCAGGACTTGGGAGAGGGCTCAAAGCTGCCTCTGGCTGCAGGGAGAGGCTGGGGCACGGATGTCAGCGAGGCCCCCTCAAAGGATGCTGCTGGTCTCCGGAGCTCCTAGTGGTGCTTGAGGGTGAGCCTCTCGAAGAGATACTCGCCCAGCCCAGCCTGGGGGTCGGCCAGCCTGCGGAGGTTCGTCAGGGGGTTGCCCTTCTTCTTGATGAGTTTCACCTCCTCATCCAGGAAGTGGTTCTCCAGAAAGTCACAGAGATGGGGGTCTGTGCGGGCAGAACCCAGGGCGTGCAGCTCCACAAGGGCCTGGTTCAGGCTCTTCTCCAGAACCAGGGCAGCTTCCATGGCGTCCAGGCTTTCCCCCCACTCATCTTGGGACGGCTTCTGGACGTCCTGGAAGAGGGCGCGGCCGCCACGCTGGTTTTGCATCTTCAAGAGACGCTCGGCCCCCTCGCGCTTCTCCTCTGCCAACTCATGGGAGAAGCGCCCCACACCTTCCAGAGCCACATGGTCACGGTCGAAATGGAAGCCCAGAGAGAGGTAGGTGTAGGAGGCCCGCAGATGCATGTTTGACCAGACGGTTGACGGCGGCCTCCACCTCGGTGGAATAATTCTGACGAATCAGAAACTAAATAATGTAAACAGGTAAGATAAATTATAAATTAAATGGTAAATACAACTTATAAAATCAATTAGGACTATAATAATCTCTTCAGTGATTAGATGATCAGGTGATCTCTATGTTGGTTTAGATAGCATCAATGTAAAGAGGATTTGGGAATTATCTAAAAATATTTTTATATTAGACAACATACCTGTTTCAGAATAACACTTACAAGTAAATGTTTAAGTATTTAAAGCAACTCAAAATCTCCAAACCGTGTTTATAATACAAACAAGTCAACCATTTGCCATAGGAAATGATATTCCCAGGCTTTTTCCTCACTGGAAAATGTGCAGTCATAAAAGCACGCAGGAATACGAGCAAGAGTGGTATCAGTGTTGCCGAACTGTAATATAAATGCCTTTCTACCCAAGGGCAGAGTGGCTGGTAGTTGGGCTCCAACGCTCTGCTACTCGGTATCAAGCGCTGTCAAAACTAGCTGAACGAAGTTTTCCAGAAATGTAATGTAATGATTCCTGTAGTGCCCCATTACTCCAGAAGATTTAGTTTGACAATTTAATATTGGCTTCTGAATTCTCTTATTCTTGTTCATGGTTGACTCTGGAGGCTCCTTTTCTACCCTCACTCTTTGTGCCAGTACTTAGGCGAGAGCTATCTCAGCAGCATGAGATAAGTCACTAGGACAGACCGGATGCTGCAGGGACACTTCTCTGAGCAGGCAATTTCCATTACTACATAGTGGAATAGATGTGCCCTCCCTCTCCCTCATTCCTTCCTTTCCCAGCACATACATTTGTATAGCATTTTGAGAGTGGAGCGACTTTACTGGAAATTTAGCTATGCTGCATACAAATCATTTATGCCTGGCCTAAAATGTGGGGTAATGAGGGTTCAGGGTCTTCTGTGTAGTCAAGTGATTCCCTGCTTATAGGCTCCCCCCAACCCCTGGCCGCATATATTTTCTCTCTAGCTGAACTGTTTGGCACCAGCAGCATGAGTTTCTGACCCATTGCACAGAAATCTGAAAAACTGAAGCAAGGCTTCAAGCTGGAACGGAAGCATACCTACACGGATCCAGACAAAATCTATGAGGACTGGGCAATAGAGAAGACTTTTTCTACTTTTCCACCAGTGTACTAAAATCATCTCCCATGGCAAAATGATTTTGAAATGTAGTCCAATGCATAAAATTAGATAACCAGTAAGTATGTGTTGAATTGATTTTATCATTTGTCCTTCCTCATCCCTTTGATTATTTTTTTCCTACATCCTCCCTGGATTTACTATTTTCAACTCTGTACTGCTAAATGCTATAAATTTGCAGTTTGCTGTAGAACTCTTTGATCTTTTTGAGGAAAAATGCCGTTGAAATTTGATGAATAATTAATGAGAACTTGACAGCAATCAGTCAATTAATCAGCAAGGATATGCCAAGTGATTATACTATGATAAGCATCCAGCAAAATAAAGAAAGAAATATAAGGTATGGTGTTAGGACTTCAAGAGTTTACAATCAAGTGAAGATATAAAATTCTTTTATATCTTAAATGGGAAGCATATGTTTAAATATTTACTTTTTTAATTGATAGAGATAAGTATAAGACCAGAGTATATAAAAGAGTAGTATTAAATTGAGAATTTAAATACATTTTAGTTGTAAATATTGAAGCACATACTTATTTGAATAATCCACAATACTGATGCTAACTATGAATTCTGAACTATTGTCAAAATTGATACATTTTCCATGTTGCTTTCTTTTCAAATCATCTGTCATGACTTGTAATGAAGTAAGAGAGAAGTCTAATATTGGTTCCAAAATGTTGGAATGTGTTGTGTGCATTCTAGTTTTAGGAATAGCATTTTTTTTAATCACAAAGCTCAGTGAATTTAATTAAATCTCAACTGCCTCAAAGCAATCCTTTTTATTGTACAAAATTGCACTTATCATTCAGATGGCAAAAACCGTATAAAATGCTACTGTCTTTCAAAACAAGAAATTTACATATAGGCAATAAGTAAAAAGGTCCATAACATGGCCCAGAAATGCCATTTAAGCTTTTTGATGGATGTTTTAAAATCAGTTCAGATCATTGTATGGTGAATTATGTGGATGCCTTAAAAAGTCTATGTTATTCAAGGACCCCAGATGATAGAAATCATCTTAATCATATGTATTCTCAACAACAGAATAGAAAGACACTGAATGCCATGGTAAAGATAGCTCTTTGAGTATCAAGTTCAGAACTATACTAGCATACAGAAGTTCAGACTACACTACCATATGTTTTCCATTCATTCATATTTTTATTATTTTCCCATTCCTATTCTCCAGTCTCAGTATCACTTAATTTGATCTCAATTGGGTAATTATTTCATAAAGTAACTAACCTAAAAGCATGAATGACCAATGATTTTACTTTGTAGTTATCAGCATGTGTGTGTGTATGTGTGTGTATTGATAGATAAACTTGCCTCTGTACAAAAGTCTACCTATCCATCATCTATCATCTCTCTTTCTATATACCTATCCCGTATATATAGAAAGAACAGTTCTGTTGAAATGTAGGCAGACAAGAAACCTCTTAATAACTTCATCATCCTAAATTGGACATTCTGTCCCACCCCTTCCTATTCCATTCTGTCCCACAGTAACAGAAAATGAATAATTTCAGAATTACTTAGCACTTTGCTACCTTTATTCATTTCAACTTTATGATTTTGTAGGGTGTAAGGGTGTGTGTGTGTGTGTGTGTGTATTTGTAAGTGATAGATATCATATATTATCTTATTACTAAAGGAAAATGCTGCCATTACTAGACATTCTCTCTCTAAAGGTTATGTGGTCAAGAACAGCAAGAAAAAATCTAGTCTTTCTGGTAGGATATTAGAAAATTTTACTGCTTTTTTGACTGTCCCTTTACAATATTTCACAATCTGCTTCTATTTTATTCTGTCTCCGATAACCATAATAAACCACAAACCTTAACCAACAGCTAGACCATTACAAGAAGACAAAGGGAAATAAAGCCAGTCAATGAGACCTCTCTTCCTTTCTTCCTACAGTCAGGGAGTTTGTTTTGACATTTTCACTAGTACTGGCTTTTGGTGTATTTAAGCACTTAGCTTAAAACTGAGGATGCTCCCAAAATTTTGGCATAAAAGAATTACTTTGACAACCCCCTTCAAATATTCTCATAAAAAATAATAATTTGAGTTTCTTCTTCAGTGGAAATTCTATCAGGAAGTTGAACAGACTGTATCAGAGGTTGTTAATCAGTTTTTTGTTTGTTTTGTTTTGTTTTATCCTACATGTTCTTATGTAAATTTCATTTTGTTTTATTTTATTTATTAGATAGGATTTTCTCAAGTTGAAGTCTATAATATCTGTATCTTTTGAATAAAATAACTATTTTTGAAGAATTACTAATATATATTATAGGAAAAATCATAGACATATACCACACAATATACATATGTATTGTACGTATGTGGTATAATAGGGAATGCTTAAATGACTTTGATGATGGTGTTCCTGCCTTGGGAAATGCAGACCTGGCCCACAGTTTTTGTTCCTGGGTTTTGGAACCAAACTCCTAAAACTCTTGGAATGTTTTCAGTGACAGGAGTGACTTCCGTCATTCACAAGGAGAACTTTTCAACCACACCTCAGTTTAAGTTTAGGAAGTGACTTTTGGAAAGCCCCTAGATAACATCAAGATGAGGGTTGGTTGCCAGGGAAACCAATCTTTACCAGAGAGTTGGAGATTTGAGCCCCACCCTCCAGGGAGAGGAGAGATGCTAGAGATTGAGTTCAATTACCAATGGCCAGTGATTTAATCAATCATGCCTATGTAATGCAGCCTCCGTAAAAACTTAAAATGATGGGAATTGGAGATCTTCCAGGTTGATGAGCATGTACAAATGCAAGAGAAGTGATATGTTCTTATTGCACAGAAGCTCCACAGTCCTTCCTATACTCTGCATTATGCATCTCTTCTATCTGGCTGATAGCGATTTATATCCTTTTATAATAAACTGGTAATCTATTAAATGAATGTTTTCTTTAGTTATGTGAGCCAGTCTAGCAAATTAATTGAACCTTAGGAGGGAGTCATGAATAACTTCTGATTTATAGCTGGTTGATCAGAAGCACAGATGGCAACCTGGACTTGCTATTGGCATCCGAAATGGCTGGCAGGGGAGTCTCCTGGGACTGAGTTTTTAATCTATGAGATCCAATGCAATCTGTAGGTAGACAACATCAGAATTGAGTCAAATTGTGGGACACCCAGCTGTTGTTGCAGAATTGCCTGGTATGAGAAAAACTAACACATTCAGTGACCAGAAGTGAACTATTGTCATAGTAGAGTTGTATGTAGTATAAAAGAAAATAATAGAGATTTTCCTCTAATATAAACATGGAAAAGTATGCATATATGTGCATGTATTTAGTGTATATTCATTTTTCCCATTTTGAGTACTTCAGATATCCACAACCTGCTTTTATTTTCTGAGTGTCCTGTTTGTATGTAATTTTTCTCTGCCTCAGTGACGTAACTGGTTGGAGGATTTAAACTGTGTGTGTGTGTGAAGGGTACAATCGTGGTTTGGGTTTAAGGCAAAATGAGGAAAATATCTAGACAGTAGAATGAGGTTAGATACTGGGATCAATGAAACCTGTGTTAGTACCCAAGAACCTCTATGGATTAGATTAGTGATCTTCATTTTTCTTAGTTTCATATTCATAAAAATATCACAAACTAAATGAAAAGATGCTCTGCACATATTAACTCTTCTTGTGTTCACTTTTCTCATAAATGTGAATGTCACAGTGTTTCTTGTGCAGTTAATTCTATCGTTCTCTCTGACTACAGCACCTTAGAGTATCCCTTCTGAACTCATTCATAGTGATTGGCATATAGGGTTAACAAATAAGCTGTTTAAAAAAAAAACAAAAACACCATAAAAGTAAGGAAGTAGATTCTTTTAGGGAATATTTTACTGTATGGATGCTACACTCAAAACTTGGTAACATGGAACTGAACAATCATCATTTTTCTCCTGAACCAATATTTATTGGCTTTTGGTTATCAATAGTGTGCGAACCTTGTCCTGAACATTCTAGAAATACAGATACAATTTCTCAAAAGTCTGACTTCATTAATACATCCACTCAACAATATTGATTGCCTGTTGTGTTTAAAAAATTGTGTCAGTCTCTGGACTCCATATAAGAAGCAAATATACTTCATAGTTTAGTCTTTGTCAAAATGGATTAACATATAGATAACATAAATTTACATGGAAATAAAATAATGTGGCTTTTTAAGGTAAGGTATAAAACACAGTAACTGAAGTCAAAGAACTTCAGTGAAATTACAATTTTACCATGTTCTTGTGGTGATAGAAATCTGGGTGACTCAACAATTATGTGAATGGTGCATTAACGATAACTATGATGTGGAACCTGGAGATTGTGGATACATGAGGAATAGGTAAGGGACCCAAGAAATGCTCACTTCTAGTGAAACTCCAGAGGGCTCTTTTGTGCTATAATTTCAGGCAGGACAACTAATTCAAGTCTCAGATGTCTAAAAGTTAGCCCAATGATACTGTTATTATCAATCTTACTGAAGTATTGTGAAAATTAAGTTAAGTAATGTCTTTGGAAGCTTTTTGCAACATTTAAAAATGTTGTAGAAATAATATTGTTTGTAAGAAGCAATACACAATGTAGGGATATAATATTTTAATCTTCATTCCTTAAAACATGTTTTCTTATGTGAATATTTACACTTAATATCTATTAACTGTCAGAAAAAAAAAATGCAACAGACACTTATTTAAAGTAGTAATCAGGGTTTTATTCAAGAGCCGGCGGGCCGTGGTACTGGCAGCGGGAGGCGGCAGGATGGTGAAACTGACCGCAGAGTTGATCCAACAGGCGGCTCAGTACACCAACGCCGTGCGGGACCGCGAGCTGGACCTCCGGGGGTATAAAATTCCTGTCATTGAAAATCTAGGTGCTACCTTAGACCAGTTTGATGCTATTGACTTTTCTGACAATGAAATCAGGAAACTGGATGGTTTTCCTTTGTTAAGAAGACTGAAAACATTGTTAGCAAACAACAATAGAATATGCCGTATAGGTGAGGGACTTGATCACGCTCTAGCCTGTCTGACAGAACTCATTCTCACCAACAGTAGTCTTGTGGAACTGGGTGATTTGGACCCTTTGGCATCTCTCAAATCACTGACTTACCTAAGTATTCTAAGAAATCCTATAACAAATAAGAAGCATTACAGACTGTATGTAATTTATAAATTTCCGCAAGTCAGAGTACTGGATTTCCAGAAGGTGAAACTAAAAGAGCGTCAGGAAGCAGAGAAAATGTTCAAGGACAAACGAGGTGCACAACTTGCAAAGGATATTGCCAGGAGAAGCAAAACTTTCAACCCAGGTGCTGGTTTGCCAACTGACAAGAAGAAAGGTGGGCCATCTCCAGGAGATGTAGAAGCAATCAAGAATGCTATAGGGAATGCGTCTACCCTGGCTGAAGTGGAGGGGCTGAAGGGCTTGCTGCAGTCTGGGCAGATACCTGGCAGGGAATGCAGATCAGGTCCCACTGATGATGGAGAAGAGGAGATGGGAGAAGACACAGTCACAAATGGGTCCTGAACAATGTAGCCTGAGTATCTGCAGGATGTATACTATCCCTCCTTGGGACAAGTCCTGCTTGTTGAACTTGGAATAATAGCTTTGTTTGGGTCAGCAAAGTGGAGTTCATAAGCATTGTTAAAATGCTTAAGACTGCTGCTGATAATTTTGTAATATTATTAATTTTTAAATCTAAATGCCAGTTTTCTACAAATAGTAAAAACACAGCGACATTCACTGTGCTGCCAAGTTGCCTGTCTTGGTGGGGAGGTGCAGTGCAGTGAGGTATATGGACGTGTGGATGTTGGAAATGCCGGAGGGCGGTGTTTCTGAGTACGCTTCCCAGGCCTCTATAAAATGTTTAGATTTTTAAATTCTTAATAAAACTCAAGATTAAAAAAAAAAAGACAATTGCAATGGAATTCAAGATTATTCCAATAGGACAGATTGAACTCAGCACTGCTGAAACAAAAGAAAGAATTTAAAGGAATTTTTTTAAAGATTTATTTATTTTGAAGACAGAGAGAAAGCAGGCGGCAGGGGACAGACAGACTGACAGACAGACAGATGGACAGCCTCCATACTGAGCAGAGGCTTGGTATTCTACCCCATGACCCTGAGGTCCTGAGATCATGAACTGAGCCCAAATCAAGTCGGATTTTAACTGACTAAACCACCCAGGCACCCCAAGAAAGGATTTTTAAACACTGGAGCAAGCTAATGTAAAATATTGAAGGACTTTGGGGCGGAAGCTTGGCCAATGTGATTAGGCCATTTCTGTTTGCTAATCTGTACATACCAGAGAAGTTAGGCAGCTGCCTTCCCACAGAAACTGGGAGAAGGTGACACTACTTTTCTCAGTGATTGGATTTCAAAAGGATGTCTCCCAAGTTTTTGAAAATGACATCCTTGAGCTACAGGAGAACTAACATCTCAAAAAAGTAGAGAAAATGTTTACAATTGCTAGTGTCTAAAGTAATGCTCTAAGAAAACGGAGTCCATGGACCTATAGTCAGGAAGAAGCTGAACTAAAGTTTAGTTGAGTTGAGGGAAATATTAAAGATTTCTTGGTTAACCCTAAAGGAAAAAAAAAAAAAAAAAACATGAATTTTTTGTTTAATTATGCTAGAGAAAATGTTCAGGAAGGACCAAGTCCCTAAATGAACAATATTTTTAATTAGATGAACTAGGTTTGACTTTTTTAATTAGAAAGAGTTGTTTCCAAATTTAGATATTCAAGTGATTATCAAAAAATCTGCAGTGTTTCAGTAAACAGACCTGCTCAAATCCCAGAATTTATGTGATTTCCACAGAATATAGTGAATTTTTACTTGTCACACAGAATCTTCATCTTCATGTGTTTTTAAAATAAGGTTGCCAAAAAAGAAATATATTCTCACTGATGGAATTTTTTGAAAAGCTAGGCATATGCACTAACATTTATATTACTCTTCCCAAATCCACACACACATACACAATTCTTTATATTTATTTACTATCTTTCTTTTGTTAATTTACTTTCATCAGTTATAACTGAAGTCTTACACAATTCATTCTGAGTCATTTCAGTCTCTCCTAGTTCTTTTATTATTGAGGTGTATACTACTTTTCAACCCCAGCGAAGTCATTTTTAAACTAGGAAAGACTGTTACAAGCAATATCTTTCTTGATCATAACAATTTGATGTGGACTCATTCTTTGTGCAGATCTAAAGAGGAAAGTAAATTGGAATTTTTCAATTGGTGATACAGCAACATTGCTGTGCTACACTGGAGACCTGTTTTCAAAGACAGCCAAGAGATTTAGGTACCCTGCACCAATTCAATTTAGGGGGTCCATTTTAGGAGATTTGTTCACTCCCAAAAGGGAACTGGCTACCAAAAATAATGGGATGCCTGCAAAATGGTCAATACTTCTCATAGTATTTTTTTTTTTTTTTAGATTTTATTTATTTATTTACAGACAGAGATCACAAGTAGGCAGAGAGGCAGGCAGAGGAGAGGAGGGAAGCAGGCTCCCCGCTGAGCAAAGAGCCCGATGCGGGGCTCGATCCCAGGACCCTGGGATCATGACCTGAGGCGAAGGCAGAGGCTTTAACCCACTGAGCCACCCAGGTGCCCCAATACTTCTCATAGTATTGAGTGAGGTTTTAGTTTGACAAAAATCATGACAAGAGAATGTTCTATATTACCTTTTTACTTGTTTGTTTGTTTGCTTTCCAGTCATCTCAGATATGATTTAATTGATTTGTACAAACATAACACATGTTACAACTTATATAGAAATATAGATAGGAAAAGAATAAATAAAAGTCTATGAAATTTAGGGGGTTTATTGTGGTACTGAGGATATATTTATACACTGAGAAAGGTAACCAAGGTCACCAATTATTTCCTATGAGACAATGCAATTTTTTTTATTAGTTAGTGATTTCTTTTTTTTTTCCCCCAGTGTTCCAAGATTCATTGTTTATCCACCACACCCAGTGCTCCATACAATATGTGTCCTCCTTAATACCTACCACTAGGCTCACCCAACCCCCCACCCCCCTCCCCTCCCAAACCCTCAGTTTATTTCTCAGTGTTCACGGTTTGTCTCCCCCTCCGATTTCCCCCAACTCACTTTTCCTATCTTTCTCCCAATGTCTTCTGTGTTATCCCTTATGCTCCACAAATAAGTGAAACCATATGATAATTGACTCTCTTTGCTTGACTTATTTCACTCAGCATAATCTCCTCCAGTCCTGTCCATGTTGATAGAAAAGTTGGGTATTCAATAAATGGTGCTAGGAAAATTAGACAGCTATGTACAGAAGAATATAATTCAACCATTCTCTCACACCAAACACAAAGATAAACTCAGAATGGATGAAAGACCTCAACATGAGGCAGGAATTTATCAAAATCCCAGAACAGAACATAGGCAGTAACCTCTTTGATATCGACCACAGCAACTTCTTTCAAGACATGTCTCCAAAGGCAAAGGAAACAAAAGGAAAAATTAACTCTTGGGCTTCATCAAGATCAAAAGCTTCTGCACAGCAAAGGAAACAGTCAACAAAACAAAGAGGCAACCTAAAGAATGGGAGAAGATATTCGCAAATGACACTACAGACAAGGGCTGATATCTGAGATCTATAAAGAACTCCTCAAACTCAACACACACAAAACAGATAATTATGTCAAAAAATGGGCAGGAGACATGAACAGACACTTCTCCAAAGAAGACATACAAATGGCTAACAGACACATGAAAAAAATGTTCATCATCATGCCATTAGGGAGATTCAAATCAAAACCACATTGAGGTATCACCTTACACCAGTTAGAATGGCCAAAATCAACAAGACAGTAAACAATTGTGTTGGAGAGGATGTGGAGAAAGGAGAACCCAATTACACTATTGGTGGGAATGCAAGTTGGTGCAGCCACTTTGGAAAACAGTGTGGAGATTCCTTAAAAAATTAAAAATAGAGCTACCCTAAGATCCTGCAATTGTACTACTGGGTATTTACCCCAAAGATACAGATGTAGTGAACACAAGGGCCATCTGTACCCCACTGTTCATAGCAGCAATGGCCACAGTCACCAAACTGTGGAAAGAACCAAGATGCCCTTTGACAGATGAATGGGTAAAGAAGATATGATCCATATATCCCATGGAGAATTATGCCTCCATCAGAGAGACAAATGCAATTTTAAAACTACTTTATGTTTGAAAATCTGAACACTTTGTGCCTTTTCTATCCCTCATCTTGAGGCAAGTTCTAAAAGCAAAACAAAACAAAACAACAACAACAAAAACCCCACATAAAAACACCTCCTTTAAAAAAAAAAAAAAAAAGATTGCATTTATTTATCTGAGAGAGAATGAATTGAAGAGAGAAAGCATGAGAGGGGGGAGGGTCAGAGGGAAAAGCAGACGCCCCACCAAGCAGGGAGCATAATGAGGGACTCGGTCCTGGGCCTTCAGGATCTTGGCCTGAGTTGAAAGCATTGCTTAACCAACTGAGCCACCCAGGTTCCCCAAAATCAAACTCTTTCCTTTAGAAAATAATATTATAATGCAGTGATTCTTTTCAAAGGGTAAGAAAACATAAAAATGGAAGTGAAATTATATAACAAAATACATATTTTTTTGAGGTGGATTCTACTCTTCTGTTTCTATTTAAAATAAATTCTTTGTAAAAGTCAAGGGAAAAAACCCTGACTCTGCCTGTCTCCTTAATTCTCTGATTGAAGTGAATTAGGGTGAATAGCTTCACTATTATGATCTGAACTGCTGTTGTGCCCTCATGGTGGACAAAATCTTCAAGACGTTTTGCATTTACTTGCATGGAGATATTCTAATATATTGCCTATTATGGTAGGCAAACCACCAGCTTATATTAACAAAGTTAAACTCTATAAATTTCAACAACCACATTTATGTAGCAATAACGTAAGTAGAATCCAAAAGACCATTTTATTAACATGTTCATTCTAGTTAACTGACATAGATAATATATCCTACAAAAGTGATTTGCTTGAAATACATGGAATAAATTGATATGATAAGCCATAGTTTAAAGAGATGGTTATCATATCTCTTTTCTCCTTTCTCTGTGTGACCATACTTGAAATAATCAGATTAAAGTTCCCAGACTAATGTAGAATATATTTTATAAATGTAGATATCTGAATAAGGAAATGGGTAACAACCAAACTGATTAGAGAATAGATTGGAACTCCAGTCCAAAACAGTGTGATAACACAGTGATATCTTTAGGTTAAGAGGAATAAGATTCTATTAGAGTTTTTTGAAGTCCTGATTATAAAGTCACTACATTAAATGCTCAGTTATTTGATGCCTTGGAGAGGCAATAATACTCTACAATTTCAAATAGTTTTTAGTACGAATCATGCAATTATGGATATTTACAAAATCATGTCTGTTCATGTTAAAGTCATATATAATAAGTTATAAATACATGTGCTAGTTATAAAATATGAAAATAAATTGAAAAAATTTTGCAACCACGACATAAACTCGAATTTAGAATATTCATTACCAATATTTGAAGCTACCCATGTGTTTCTCCCATGTTTATGTCTTTTATTTTCAAAAGTAACCAATATTTTGAATTTTATTAATATCAGCATTCTACTTTTAATGAGTTTTATAAAAATGGCCCCTCAAACTTTTCAGATTTGCTTCAATCAAAACCATTATATTTCTGGAATTTATCCATTTTGCTTAATGCATAAATAGTCCATTCATTTTCAGTGCTGTGTAATATACCATTCTGTGAATATTACAAGAAATATGTGTTGATTTACCTCTCTATACATGATCCCTGCAATATGTGTACTACAGAGTCAAAGACTGGATTATCTCAACATTTTGTTCTAACAAACAGTACAACTATAAATATAACAGTTGACTATGTTGTATATTACTGTACAACATATTGTATGTGTAAATTATCCTGCGTATTTCCACATGAAATTGTTTGGTCTCAGGTTATAACCATGCTTGAAATTATAAAATACTGCTCAACTATCTTTCAGAGAATCTGAATATATTTTACTCATACTCAAAGATAGAGGAGTTTCTTTTTCTATTTTATTTTATTTTATTTTATTATTTGGTAGAGAAAGACACAGTGAGAGAGGGAACACAAGAAAGGGGAGTGGGAGAGGGAGAAACAATCTTCCCACTGAGCGGGAAGCCCAATTCACAGTTCAATCCCAGGACCCTGGGATCATGACCTGAGCCAAAGACAGATAGATGCTTAATGAATGAGCCCCCCAGGCACCCCAAGATATAAGAGTTTCTATTGAAATTCCATTTTTTTGCAATATGACAAGCTATTCTGAGCATTATTCCTACCAAAGCAATTCAAAATACTTGACAAAAAAAATTTTTGTTATTTAAGAGAAATAAATAATTGCCAAGATAGTGAGGAGTTACCAGGCTCCAAATTAAGAGAAAGCTAAAAATCAGAAAGAAAAGGACTTCTTGAACCCCTTTATGTAGTATAGTTGTCAATTGAAATAAACAAAAAAACCTCCACAATCTTAAGTTCTGATTTTGATATTTGATATTCGGAAGCAAGAAAGACAGTAATTAAAACCACAAGCCAGGCCAAGGAAGGAATGATTATAATAGCAATGCTCACATTAAGCTGAGTCACTGTAGGGTCATACCACTAACAAGAGTAAGAGGAAAATCTACCCTCCTCTCCAACAGTGTCACACAAGAGGTAAAAAGAAAATAAAATCCTTTAGTACTAAGCAAAGCAGTAATCAGAAAGGAAATACTTCTTCGAAAGTTTTCATAAAGTAGTCAGTCTGTGGATCTGGAGACCAAATCTCACACTTTGAATTAAAAATACGAGACTGGTAGTGGCACTTCACATGGAAAAACAAGTAATCATAGGAAGTAGTCATATCGGAAGTCATTTTTTTTTTTTACCATCTCAGATAATTTGATAAGAATATTAAGAAGGAAATCAAATAAGTGACTTTTAATCTCACAAAACAAACTGAGGGTTGCTGGGGGGAGGGGGTTTGGGAGAAGGGGGTGGGATTATGGACATTGGGGAGGGTATGTGCTTTGGTGAGTGCTGTGAAGTGTGTAAACCTGGTGATTCACAGACCTGTACCCCTGGGGATAGAGTATTATGCCTCCATCAGAAAGGATGAATACCCAACTTTTGTAGCAACATGGACGGGACTGGAAGAAATTATGCTGAGTGAAATAAGTCAAGCAGAGAGAGTCAATTATCATATGGTTTCACTTATTTGTGGAGCATAACAAATAGCATGGAGGACATGGGGACTTAGAGTGGAGAAGGGAGTTGGGGGAAATTGGAAGGGGAGGTGAACCATGAGAGACTATGGACTCTGAAAAACAATCTGAGGGTTTTGAAGGGACGGGGGGTGGGAGGTTGGGGTACCAGGTGGTAGGTATTATAGAGGGCACGGATTGCATGGAGCACGGGGTGTGGTGCAAAAATAATGTATACTGTTATGCTGGAAATAAAAAAAATAAAATAAAAAAAAATAAAATAAAATAAAAAAAGAGTTGGGGAGGAGCCAACATCACAAAAAAAAAAAAAAAAAAAAAAGAAGGAAATCAAATAAAAAAATAAACAATAGGAAAGCAAAATGTCATGAGCAATGCAAATGAAAAATATCTACAGCTGAAAGACACCCATAAAGACATCAGGCAGGAGTTACAAGATACACACACACACATACACACACACGCATACACACATCTTAATAATTTTTAAAATAGTACAAGTTTGAAAATATCTTCAAGGACATGGAAACAAAACAGATATGAAAAGAAATCAAAGGAACTTCTGAAAATAGAAATTTAATTAAAACTATATTAAAAAATAGGGACATCTGGGTGGCTGAGTTAGTTGAGCATCCAACTCTTGATATCAGTTTAGGTCTTGATCTCAGGGTTGTGACATCCAGCCCCATTTTGGGCTCCATATTGGGCATCGACCCTACTTAAAAAAAAAATAAAGAAAAAAAATTTGGAGGAGGTGCCCAGGTGACTCAGTCATTTAAGCATCTGCCTTTGGCTCAGTTTATGATTTCAGAGTCCTGGGATCAAGCCCTGCATCAGGCTGCCTACTTTTCCCTCTCCTCTTGCTCTTCCCACTGCTTGTGCGCATGCGCTATCTCTCTCTCTCTCTCTCTCTCTCTGTAAAATATTAAATAAAAATCTTTAAAAAAACTAAATAAAAGATAAAATTTTAAAGGATGAGTCAAACAGCTGATGAGTATTAGCTTCAGCCGATGGAAGAATTAGAAAGCCAGAAGTTCTATCAAAAAAAAAAAAATAATAATAATAATCAAGACACAGCACAGAAAAACAAAAAGATAAAATGATGAATAAGAGCAGAATAAATACAAAAGATATAAGTTCTCATATAAGTTGAATAATATTTTAGTTATATGAGATTTCATAAAATACATTAACAGATTAATTTCACCTGTTTCTTTTTAATTTATTGTCAATTTTACATCTATAAATGTAATATTAAAGATATGACTCCCTTATACTTCCTTAGAACGTTTGGTTTAGAGCTGCATTACCAGATGTATTTAGCATTTAGTATTTAGTATTCAGCCCACTGTGAATAATTCACTGTGTTCTGAAAACCTCAGTCTCCTAGAGATTTCTTGGGAGTCAGCAATATATGCATATATTTTTGTATTTGACCAAGGACTACATCATGCTGAGATAGAAGATAGGGAAGATATATAAGAATATTTAATCTAAAATACTACCAAATATAATTATCCTCAAAAGTTGTCATTTGTTTTTTTTCAATGAGATTTTCTTCAAGTATTCATGACTGGTATCTTCTATTTCCTATGATACACAGCTAATCATGTACCCTTTCTTTGTATTAATTTTGTGATTTGTAGGGAAAAAGTTGGGGTCCAGATCATCTTAAGTTATGCCTCTAAATCTAATATTTTGTCACTGGTTTGAAATTATCTACAAATTTAGAAGAATCTTAGCAAATGAAAAGTTAAAGATGTTTTTCTGGTATAAAGATTAATCTACTAAGAAAGGTAAAAGAAACATGTAAAACTATTCTCTGGGTGAAAAAAGAAAAAAAAAAGAAGAAAAGTGAGAAAAAGATGTTTATAAAGGAGAAATGTATTACAGCTTTTTAAAAAAATTTTTTCAATTTATTTATTTTCAGAAAAACAGTATTCATTATTTTTTCACCACACCCAGTGCTCCATGCAATCCATGCCCTCTATAATACCCACCACCTGGTATCCCAACCTCCCAACCCCCGTACCTTCAAACCCCTCAGATTGTTTTTCAGAGTCCATAGTCTCTCGTGATTCACCTCCCCTTCCAATTTACCCCAACTCCCTTCTCCTCTCTAACACCCCTTGTCCTCCATGATATTTGTTACGCTACACAAATAAGTGAAACCATATGATAATTGACTCTCTCTGCTTGACTTATTTCACTCAGCATAATATCCCGTCCCGTCCATGTTGCTACAAAAGTTGGGTATTCATCCTTTCTGATGGAGGCATAATACTCCATAGTGTATATGGACCACATCTTCCTTATCCATTCATCCGTTGAAGGGCATCTTGGTTCTTTCCATAGTTTGGCAACCGTGGCCATTGCTGCTATAAACATTGGGGTACAGATGGCCCTTCTTTTCATGACATCTGTATCCTTGGGGTAAATACCCAGGAGTGCAATTGCAGGGTCATAGGGACGGTCTATTTTTAATTTCTTGAGGAATCTCCACAATGTTCTCCAAAGTGGCTGCACCAGCTTGCATTCCCACCAACAATGTAAGAGGGTTCCCCTTTCTCCACATCCTCTCCAACACATGTTGTTTCCTGTTTTGTTAATTTTGGCCATTCTAACTGGTGTAAGGTGATATCTCAATGTGGTTTTAATTTGAATCTCCCTGAGGGCTAATGGTGAACATTTTTTCATGTGTCTGATAGCCATTTGTATGTCTTGATTGGAGAAGTGTCTGTTCATATCTTCTGCCCATTTTTTGATATGTTTGCCTGTTTCATGTGTGTTGAGTTTGAGGAGTTCATTATAGATCCTGGATATCAACCTTTTGTCTGTACTGTCATTTGCAAATATTTTCTCCCATTCTATGGGTTGCCTCTGTTTTTTTGACTGTTTCCTTTGCTGGGCAGAAGCTTTTGATTTTGATGAAGTCCCAAAAGTTTATTTTCGCTTTTGTTTCCTTTGCCTTTGGAGACATATCTTGAAAGAAGTTGCTGTGGCTGATATGGAAGAGATTACTGCCTATGTTCTCCTCTAGGATTCTGATGGATTCCTGTCTCACGTTGAGGTCTTTTATCCATTTTGAGTTTATCTTTGTGTGCGGTGTAAGAGAATGGTCGAGTTTCATTCTTCTACATAGAGCTGCCCAGTTTTCCCAGCACCATTTATTGAAGAGACTGTCTTTTTTCCACTGTATATTTTTCCTGTTTTGTCGAAGATTAATTGACCATAGAGTTGAGGGTCCGTATTACAGCTTTTTAAAAAGGTGAAAATAACTTTAGTTTTGACATAGATTTTAAAAAACTATGGCCTAAGAGTAATACTGTAAATTTTTTACAGTTCATGATTATAGGAGAAAAGCACAGTGTATACTGTGGTATGTGTCCTTCAAAATACTGTAAAGCAATTATCATAGTGCAGTTTCAGAATTAGAAATGGGCACGTTATTGACATTCACAAATCAAGAGAAGCATAACATGCAAATGGAATAATAAAAGGCATAGGATACAATAATATAGTTAGAATTCTTAGAATATATTATGCCTACTTTCACAACTACCTATGGTTTTATACTATTATTCATCATCTATAAGTTTTTTTATGTCAGGGAAGTAGGAGGAAAACTGTCACTATATTTTTTTAGGGAAAAAGATGAATTTTGTGACAAGACAGTTTGTATCTATAATTTTCTATCCCTCTGTATCTCTTGCATTTACATTACTATTCATACCTTCAGATAAAAGGTAAGAGGGTGTATGCATATATTTTTTTTTTTCTCTAGTTACTAAAGTGTTAAATAAATTTTAATTTTATTGAGGTCACTTTTTTCTTATAGTTAAAATAATAATATTTTCTTTCATACAACTAAGATGTTTTCCTAAATTCATTTTCATTTTTACCAGATATACCACTCATCCACCTCAGGTGTAAAATTGATACACTTAAGCAGTGTAAAATTTGTGATATGTGATCATCTAAAACATGTTTTAAATATAGTTAATTTGTAACATACTATATACAGTATTTTTTTTAAAAGAGAGAAAGGTACATTTGATTAGATTTATACTTCATATTATATTTTTAGCAGAGACCTCAAAAATCTCATAATATGAAGCAAAGGGAAATATAATCAAGATTATCTGTTATTCATTACAAATGATAAAATCATTGTATCAGCTATCAAGATTTTTAAATATACACAGGCAAAAAGAAAAAAAGAAAGACTTGATTTACATATGTCCTACAGTTTTCAAAACCATGTTTGTATCATTCTATTAAGAATTCTGAGACAACCAGAGAACATTCAGGGCAATAAAAATTAAATCTCATGAACAAAATAAGAGCTCATTCTCATAATCAACTTTTCAGAAAATATTTCAGGTATTTCAGAAAATATTGATATTATCTTTATTTTCTTTATTTCTGTAGGCTTATAGATATGACATTTCTATAAAAAGGAAAGAAACAAATAAAATGTTTACTACTCCCTTGCCTTTATTCTTTACATGATGAATTAAGTTTAAAAATAAACATGTAATTGTGATTTGACACAGTAATGACTTTGACTCTGATAATTTTTGACTAACAAAATAGCTCAACTTTATATACATATGTGTATGTATATATGATAACACACTTCTTCAATTAAGAAAGGTAAATTCATTTAGATACTGAGATTATCCATTTGCTACCATTTTATATTGATGAGCATTTTTTCTTTTTTATCTCCCCTTTGCCATGTAATATTGTGAATTTTGACCATCAATATCAGTGACCCAAAATGTCAAAATATAAGCTACAAATCTCTAGGAGAAACCTAGAATATTTACTGAAGGGGAAAAGTTTGCTGCAATGAGATTATTTTCACTCTTTCTTTCTCTTTCAACTAAGGAAGCAGCTATAAATCTTTTAAATTCTCAGTGAGCTCCAAGATTAGAACTAAGGTAGAATTCATTCTTTAAAATAGTGTAAATGTCACACAATTATGGTTCCCATTACTCTCTGGTACTTCCTGGGGATGACTTAGGTGACTGAAGCAAATAAACCTACCTTAAAAAATATGTAAGATTTATGGTGGAGTTGGGAAATTTTTAAGATTCTAGGTGGGGGAAAAGCTTTTTTAGTAGAAAATAAGCAGAAAAAAATAAACACAGAGTCGAAGGAGAGATCAGAGTATAAATTTAGATTTGAAATTTAGAGCTGCAGTTCTGCAATGCTTGCCTGGTAGGCAGGTCTTAGGGAAACTTGGATCCAGCTGCCTCTGAAACTCCAAGTTAAATCCCCACATGAATGTCTCTCTCAAGTGGTGTGATGGTACAAGTAAGTACATCTATCTGGGCTATTGCATTTGGACAGTATGAATGGTATTGATATTCCCAGATGACCACTTTGATTCCAGCTGCATATCTTGCAACTTTCTTTGCTTTTATCTCTAAAAGAGTTACAGTATGAAGTGGAAAAACCATTTCTTTGGATGTCACTGAAATAAATATATTTTAAGTATAGAAGCAGACCTTTCCTGTAATCCTTAAAGAAGCTTTAAAGATTCCCAAAGTTTTAATGGAAAACAAAAATTTATGTCTGCCTTCTTTGGGTTACTGCCAAACAGGATAATAGAATTGACTTGGTTGATAGTACTAAGGTTCATAATTTATTGTGAAACAAATATGTGACATCAATAAAACAGAAAAAAAAAATTGGCAACTTTTAAAAAGCTTTAATGTGTAATAAAAGCTTTTTTTCCATGAGCTTTTTCCCAGACCCATTCTTCCATTTTCTTTTTTCTTTCTTTCTTTCTTTCTTTCTTTCTTTCTTTCTTTCTTTCTTTCAGATTTTATTTATTCCTATGACAGACATAGAGTGAGAGACAATAAGCAGGGAGAGGGGCAGGCAGAGGGAGAAGAACAGGCTCCCCTATGTGGGGTTTAATCCCGGGACCTTGGGATCATGACCTGAGCTGAAGGCAGATGCTTAACCTACTGAGCCTCCCAGACTTCCCTTTTCCATTTTCACTTAAATAATTTCCCTTGAATCAAACCAGAAAAGAAAGCAACTCAAATTCAGGATATTTCAAGGTATAGTCAAACCTTCTTTATATCTTTCTGTATACCCAAAAGCAAACTGAGTGATACGCATTTCTCCTATAAATCATTAAATTCCAGTCAACTCTTCCATTGCGAATTAACACCTCTGTTAGTCTTGCAAATGAAGAAGGATCTCTATTAAAATATCTTTTCCAGATTGATTTTGTCAAATAAGGAAAGCAAAAGAACTAACACTATAATATTTGTTTCTTCTATTAAATATTGATACATTGGATTGACAACTGCAATATCTTCAAAAAATATCTATCTAGACTTAGGATCTTACATCTATATAGTGCATGATTTAAGATTTAATTTAGGCAAATAATATATTCGTCCTCAAATAGAATCAGACTTCTTTTCTATTTGTTTTGTCTACTACATCAATAGTGCAATAGTTGTTATAGAAAGACCTGCAACCACCTATATTTTCATATTTGCACATAATGCTTTTCATATTTCTTCAATGAATTGGAGGATGAATATGTTACATGGTCCTTCTAATACTAGAAGGACAAGAGCTGAAGAGTATTTTTGAGTATAAATTTTTTTGGCCTGCCTTTAAAATAAGAATAATGGCATTGATACATTATGCCATGTATTAACTTAAAAGGGATGTAATAGCAATCATATATTTCATACAAATAGATACAAATATTACAAACCTTCTAATAATTAAATACTCCATACTATGTGGTAGAGCTTATGCAGATTCTCCACTAGTACTTGGGTATGATAATCCACATTCTGTTTCTGGAAACAGTGTACTCTATCCAATGCAACACAATGATGGTGAAAACAAAGTTTAAATATAACCTAATGGGAATGCAAGGTACAGCATGGAAAATATAGTAAAAAATATTGTAATAACTTTGTATGGTGACCAAAAACTCACAGCAAAGGAAACAACAGAGTGAAAAAGCAATCTAAAGACATGTTTGCAAACCATATATCTGATAAAAGAGTAATATCCAACATATGTAAGGAATTTCTAAACAATAACTACTAAACTTTCAAACAAAAATTACTAACCCAATTTTTAAAATAGATGAAGGATCTAAATAGACATTTCTAAAAGGAAGACATACAAATGGCCAATAGGTACAGAAAAAGATGCTCAATGTCACTAATCATCAGAAAAAAGCAAATCAAAACCACCATAAGATATTACCTTACATCTTTTAGAATAAGAGAGAGACAGAGAGAAGTGTTAATGAGGATGTGGAGAAACTAGAATGGTTTAACAGTGTGGTTAGGATGCAAATTAGGAAAACAACATGTAAGTTTCTCAAAAAATCAAAGATAGAACTCTTATATGATCCATCAATCTCTCTTCTGAATTTTACCCAAAAATATTAAAATCACTATCTTGATGAGATATCTGCAATACCATATTCATTGCAGTTTTACTCACAATAGCCAAGATTTGAAAACACGTCAATATCCATTGACAGATTAATGAATAAAGAAAATGTGGTATATATCTCAATATCTCAATGTGGTATATATTCTCAATATCGGGAAAAAATTATAATGCCAAAAAAAGAAAAAAAAACAAAGAAAATTCGATGTAAACATATGATGGAATATTATTCAACCTTAGAAAAGAAGGAAAGTCTATAATTTTTGACAATATAGATGATGAACCCAGAAGACATTATTTTAAATTAAATAAGCCAGTCATGGAAGGACAGAAACTTCAGGACTCCATGTATATGAGGGGTCTAAAATAGTCAAACTTATAGAAGCAGAAAATAGAATGGTGTTTCCAGGAGCTGGGGTAGGGGAACATAGAGGGTTGCTTTTCAATGATTATAAAGTTTCAGTTACACAACATGAGTCAAGTTCTAGAAATCTGTGATACAGTATCATGCCTACAGTTAACCATAGAACAGTACACTTAAAAATTTTAAGAGAGTAAATGTCATGTTATGTGTTAACACAATTTTTAAAATGTAGACTAATCTGTAACGATTGAAGAATTTTACACACTATTTTCCCCATCCTCCACTGGACAATAGATACACCTTTAGAGTAAAAAAAAAAAAAGAAAAGATGGACTCTTCCATTAGGTCCAAGATCTTCAAAATGAAAATAATTTTTTTCTGATATTTTCTCCTTAGAGATTAATCTATTATCTCTTGCTTCCTGGAATTCAAATTAATTCTTGTCATATATGTACTGTATAATACATGCATAAGTGAAATTCAAATTTATAAGCCCTGTTTGTGGAATTAAAGAGTGAGAGGAAAAAGTGGCTGTTCTGTAATTAAATAAGTTATTCAGAAATTATGCTTCAAATTTTAGAAAAGACTTTCGTTTAAATGTATGGCCCAGGAAGCTTATTTTTGGTAATTTTACATAATATTTAAACAATATCTACCATGAACCTAGCATGCTGGCAAAACAGCTGTCCTCATCTTCATCATCTCTTTGTATTGCCAGCTGCAGAGACTATTATCAAGGTCAGCAATAAGTTTCTCTGAAGAGTCTTAGCAAGTTAATGGACCCTTTCCTTCAAAATCAAACACACAATAAACCTTGAGGGTTTAGAAAAACAGTTCTAAATGTGAAAAGCATTTTAAGTGTAGAATGAGCCACTCTTCTTATTTATCCTAAATTAACAGCAGTCCAGGATTACACAATAATAAAGCAAACAGTGATTATCTCAATTCAAGGTTGCCCTAAAGCAAATGATTGTGTTGGCCACAATTTTGTCTTTAATTTCAGAATCAGGAACAAAAGAAACGAGGTATAAATTAGAGCCTAAGTTCAAACTAAGAAATGAGTACTTTAAATGAATAGGAATTGTTCTCGTGTACTTACCAACTGCAACTACACCCCTATACCCCTACTTTTTATTTTCCGCAAATATCTAAAATTGGCTCTTTGCTGGGGTGCCTGGGTAGCTCATTCAGTTGGGCCTCTGCCTTCAGCTCAGGTCATGGTCCCAGGGTCCCAGGATCGAGGCCCGGTCCGCGCTGAGCTCCCTCCTCAATGGGGAGTCTGCTTCTCCCTCTCCCTCTCCCTCTGCGACTCCCTCTGCTTGTGCTCTCTCTCTCACTCTTTTGCTTTCACTCTCAGTCTTTCCATCTCAGATAAATCAAGTACAATCCTTAAAAAAAAATTAAAAAAAATTAAAATTGGCTCTCTGCCTTTTAAAGTGTTAGCTTTTCCTCATTGGTCATGGTGGCTTCTTTGCTACTTACTATACACTATTTCTAAGAAACTCCCTTCTCTCCCTGCCTTGCCTCATGTTAAATTCTTCAAGCATATTAAACTCACTTTTTCACAGAGAGGGCCTATTCATCAAAACGAAGTAGAAGCATTATTTAAAAGTATTTTTAAGCATGAGAATGTATGTATACCAGAAATCAGGCTAAATAGATTTTATACACTTTGAAGTGATGACTGTGAGAATCAAGTAGGTTTCATTAGCGGCATAGATGCTTTTGTGCTCTATGATGCATCTTTAAGGGGTACATTTCTCCCTTGGAAAGGTTTGTAAATAGACTTTTCTTTCTCTCACGAACATAACAATTTTGACATTATGCCAGGATTTCAAACAAACAAGAAAGACAGGATCTGGAAAAAAATCCCATACCCATAATTGTGAAACCCCAGAATGTTAGCAATATTGTTAAATCCATAACAACATCCTGTGCCATTTAAATTCACCTAATTTATTCCTTCCAGGATGTGGTTTATAACTAAGCTTTTCTCTATTAATTGATAAACAGCTGTACGTGTGAAAGAATGAAATATGAAAAAAATAAAGGCTTTGTATTGCCAGATAAAATTAATGAACATGGCTGAAGATGAGGGTGAGTCATGGAAATAAGTCCTTTCATTAAAAAAAAAAAAAAAAATCCTTCACTGAAGTTAATGGAAATTGTGTCCCTATTTATGGTTAGGGTTTCATTCTGACTGAATCTGATTGTGCAGTGGAACTAGACAATGATATCACATTTATGTGCCATTCTTTTAGTCAGAGAATAAATATTTTTACTTATTATATATTACTAAGAAATATGAAAATCTTTATTCTATTCAGGAAAAAAAGTTAAACCATAAACGTCCACTGGCTGTCTATTTTGTTCACATGGTCATTGACTCCCTACTTGCCAGCTTGAATTTTCATGTTTCAGAACAATTAGAAAACCAGGTTAATATTTTAAGTTTTTAAACATTTTGTCATTTAAATCTTACCTGGACCGAGCTTTAAAGGAGAGTCTCCCAAACTCTGAAATACTAAGCTTAGGTATATAATTTGTTACTTGGAAAATATTTGTTTCCTTAACCATGGAATTTCCTTAGTAAATGAAACATATTTTGGCTGCTGTTAAGGAGTTTATTGCTCTTTTGTTTTTTGTTTTTTCCCCCAGAGTTATTTTGAATACCTTTGAGAGCTGAATGAAGTCTGTGTATGTTTTCTTAAATATATAGTAACTATAAATTTAAGTAATTATTTAACAGAGACACTACTTTCTGGCAGAAATGCTTGTTAGATAATACATGAACCTATTTTATGGCAACCGTATACTTTCTAAGTTGATATAAAAGTATTCTATCCCCATCAATACTTTATTCTGTAGGTTACTTCTAGAGGCATTATTGAGTGCAGAGGTCCCATGAAAATTTGAATTCTGAATATTAATAAAAACACACATAAATTGTTAGAATTTTTTATTAGAATAGACTTTAAGGTTTAAAAAAAGAGAGTGGTATACATAAATCAGAAGTTTATTTTTCACATAAAACTTCATGTAGTCAGTCTAGGGCTGGAATGGTACTTAATAATATCAAATGCATAGGCTCTTTTTTTCTTATTACTCTATCAAAGGACCTCATGGTCCAAGATAACTGCTTCAGTTCCACCCATCATATCTGTCTTTTAGCCAGCAAGAAAGAAAGAGAAATAAACTCAAGAGACATAAACATAACTTTTATAAAGATACATATCAGAATCTGTATACATCTTGTATAGCTATTCTCTTTTTAGACTCTAGTCATCTGATTTTGCCTTGTTACAAAGGAGACTGAAAAACATACACTTCATCTATCACTTAAAAAGTAGATTGCATCTATTACCGTAGAAGAAAAATAATATGGATTTAGGGGAGGAATATGGATTTCTGCTACAATTGGTAGACCCTGTATCTTACTTAGGGAAAAAGCCCAATTTGCATTGCCAAAATCCCCCCAACCATGTTAACTGCACATTTGTAGGGAATTTGTAGCTATTACTATGATAGAATTATTATCAAAGTCAGTGGCAGTTTTCAAAATGGTTATCAGTGACTTCCTGCTGATCATGGCTCCTCAGTATCTGCTGTGTGAAAAAAATTCTGACACATCCTTCTGTTGCTGATATGTGCTGGAATAATTCACAACTAGCCATATTGAAGGTAAGTTGATAAAGATACTTCCAACCACAGGAAGCCTTGTCCATGTGCAGATTAGAAAGCGAAGAGTAAAATGGAGGATGAGCTAAAGTGAAAACATTCCATTCCTGCTGGAGCCTTTCTGGAAAGTATACTGAGGAGGTCTTAATCTGCCACTCACTACCTTCTTAGTTTCACCATTCTAACACAATATAACTAATCTTTGTTGTAAAGTCTACCTCTCTGTCATGTATATATTCCACTGTTAATTCTACTTTTTGAAATTTCCATTTAGGAAACTGATTCCTGGTGTTTTCTTAAGATCTTTGCTGCAGTATCCTAATTCACTCATGTCTTCCACATAAAAATGTGTATATGTTATGATGAGTTTTTTTTTTATTTTAAAAAGAAGGTGATATTTGAAGATATTAGTCTTTTTTGGTAATCTTGTATCTTTTCCTTTATTTTATTCCCATTGAAACAAGTTGGTCAGCATGTGTTTATTGCCTCAGGGAATGAATATAGCAGGGCAGAAACTTGAAACTCCTGTAAGACATCCTGGCTTTACTTTCAAAAAGCTTAGGCCTTAGGTAGAGGAAAAGGATTTGCTGCTATAGACAAAACATCTTGTCCAAAAACATAGGAAGAGGATTGCAGGGCATAGAGAAAACATATATCTTAACCAAAAGCAGAAGGGAGAGAAGAGTTTCTGTCTCCCAACTGGAAAGATACTCCCTTGGGATTGCAGTAGGGTTTCATCTGTGCTCTGCTCTCCTGCAGTGCGGTAGTGGGTGCAGAAATGTCTGAACATCACAAGGGCAGTGGGCATGGAGCCCATGCTCCCTTCAGCATTAGGGAGGTTGGCCAGAACCCAGTGGGAAATGCGATGATGCAGGTGCTGCTCTGTGAGACGCTTCCTATTCCCTGAGCACCGCTCATAACAGGAAGAGCCCTTGGACCTGAGTCAGGCTGCCTGAGAGGAGAAAGTACTTAGATGAAAGTTTGTGGGTAGTTTCAGGGCTCATCTCTAAATGTCCTGGCATGCACAAGCATTCCAGAATCTTAAAAAGCATCTGGAAAGGAGAAACTTGAGTAAGGACCAGAGTATAAAGGTTCTAAATAGAAATTAATTTGTAAAGAAAATTACAGTTTCACATCTGTATTAAAGAGGATCAGTCTGTTTACTGTCTTGCTTAAACTTTTGACAGCAGTCAGGTTTTTGCAACCCTTGAATTTATGTGGGTTTTTGACTTTTTATTTACTTGTTTGTTTGTTTGTTTTACTTCTGCTGTTACCTCTCCCACTATCTACAAAATCCCCCACCACATGCACATACTCACACACGGGCCAGTGGTTTTTATGTCACTCCCTGGTTTACCTTGGAATTATCACATCTAGGAATTGAAAGGTAATTTGGATTCTATCTCATCCAATCTGTTCTTGACTTACTGATATTTTTTAAAATTTTCTAGCAATTCATCATCCAGGCTCAGCTTGAATTCATTTAGTTATTTGGATTATATTATCCTTAGTGCTCCTTAGTGGTCTAGCTAATTTACAAATTGTTTCAATTTTTTCAAATGGACTTTATTTGTTTTAATCAGTTGTCAATTACTTTCTCTTATTTGGCAACAACTAAGCAGTCAGATTATCTGTTCCATGTGTCTTTCTTTTGACATGTTTTTTAGCATCTCAAGATAGCTATCATTTCTCTTTTAAGTCTACTCTTCCCCATGCTAGAGATCACAATTTATTCCAACTCATACCACATATGGCAGGTTGAAAAATCCACTTATCATTATGATCATTTTTCTCAAGAACTCCAGCTTTTCCATGTCAGTTTTAAAGCACTGATGCAAAAGTAAGTGCAAAACACTGAGTCTTCTTGCCTGAAGATGTTGAGGTCTGCCAAGGTAACTGAAGATCATTTTCTCCTTGTAAGCCCCAATCACATTATTTCTTCATATGAAACAGGTTTTTACATAAAATTTGTAAGAGATGGAAATGAGGTCGAGTGCTGGTTGTTAGATTTCTTGAGACCACACGACTAAACACAGGGATTGCCCTTGAGCCAAAAGAATGTGTTCACAGGTCTGTGATTAGAGAGTATCTCTGGTTGTCTGATGTAGGAAATCATCTTCTGGTATATCTTTGAAGACCTCATAACTGGGAAGCACAACATGTATAAAACCTTTGCATAATCCAAATTAATAAGCTTTTTCATCTAAAATACCAGCACATTCTTCTGATATGTAAAATGGATGTTTATTCTAGAATCTTTGAAAAATACAAAAAAATATAGAAAAAGATCACGACTGCCTAGTGACTCAGGTAATAAACAATATTAGCACATTATTGTAAGTTCTCTTGGAAATTTTCCATACAAATATGAATCCGTATTCATTGTTTATAGAACAGAATCATATTTTATCAAATGTTTTATATCTAAATTTATTTTATTTTTCTTTAAAGATTTTATTTATTTATTTGACAGTGAGAGAAGGAATACAAGCAAGAGGAGTGGGAGAGGGAGAAGTAGGCTTCTCACTGAGTAGGGAGCCCCATGTGGGGCTTAGACCCAGTACCCTGGGATCATGACCAGAGCCAAAAGCAAACACTTAACGTCCAAGACACCCAGGCACCCCTTGTATCTCATTTTAAAAATTGCTGTTATGAGGGATACCTGGGTAGCTCAGTCGGTTAAGCGTCTGCTTTTGGCTTGGGTTATGATCTCAGGGTTGTGGGAATGAGTCCCACATAGGGCTCCCTGTTCAGTGGTCTGCTTCTCTCTCTCCCTCTGCCTCTGCCCCTGACTCATGCTCTGTCTCTCACTCCCAAATAAATAAATAAAATCTTTAAAAAATTGCTGTCATGATATTTAATTATATAGAAATGTAATAATTTACTTCATCAGTTCCCAAATGGAAGATATTTCGATTGTTTTAGGTTTTGCATTTGTAGAAAGAAAAATTTCTTACTTTAAGATGAAATTGGTTAATGTTTGCTTAAGTCTCTAGAAAAGAAACAAATTTCTATCAAGGAAGTTTTCTTTATCAAGGGTGAGGTGGAGAAAGACACAGAAAGAAAGTCAGTGGGCTAAACATTTGAGTGCTGGCTTAAAAGTATCCATATTTAGAATTCCTGATTTTTTAGGTTGTTTTTTTTTTTTTTTTACTTTTGTACTGTTATTGTTTGTGTTATTCTCAGAGCGCTAACAACACTGACTCCATCTTTGGCCTCCATCTTGTCCATGACTACAGAATGATCTCTCCTGGGGCTATCTTTCCTGGGGCTATTAACCCCCACTGGGCTGTCCCAGGCCCAGTGGGAATTAATGTGTGCCCTGACTGGAATTTGGGAAGGATCAGAAGATGATACTTGAGATAACTAGCGGAGATCCTCTAGCACACAGACAGCACCAGTTTAGATAAGTATCCTTTACCTCACCACAATGCCCCTAGCTCTATAAAAGCTGTGGGTTAAGGTCCAGACTTGGTGGAAAATGGGCCCAAAGAATAGCTGAGGACTGTCTGGACCACTGCCTGATCTCTGCTGTAAGTTACCTCATAAAACTCTGTGTTAGTGGTGTGGAGTGGCTGGGTTCATTTTTCAATTATAAAATGCCTTCTCCTTGAGAGGATACTACACTGATTCTCCTTCATCTTCTAACAATTATTAACAAGAATTCACTGTAAATAAATAATTATGGTTATCTAAGTCAACTTGCTTTTTTAATAGCCTGGAAATTATAATCTAGAAGATATCTAGTGGAAACCAGTTTCATGAACACGCGCGCGCACACACACACACACATTTCACCTGGTATGAGTACCCCAAATGCCCACACTTGAGAATTCATTACTAACCCCTGATCTCTTTATGTGTGTGGTACTTTTTACGTAATCAGTGAAGGAGATCTTTAGGAAAAAACACAGTTTATTTTTTTTTAATTTTTATCTATTTTTTATTTTATTAACAGATAATGTATAATTTGCTCCTGGGGCATGGGTCTGTGAATCATCAGTCTTACATAATTCACAGCACTCACCATAGCACATACCCTCCCCAACGTCCATAACCCAGCCACCTTATCCCACTCCCTTAGCCCCCAGAAACTCTCTGCTTCCTGAGATTGAGTCTCTTATGGTTTGTCTCCCTCCCTGGTCCCATCCTGTTTCATTTTAAACATGCTTTAATTTAAAGGACTCTTTCAATTTTTCTCTTGAAAGTTAGGTTGCTTCTTAGTCCAGTGGGAAGATGTCTGAAAGCAGACCATTTATTCTATCTACAAATAGATCCAGTTCTTGATTTTCTAAATCTTTGTGAGATTTTATCAAATGTTAAACAAAAAAAACCACATAATTTTTCCAGGGTATACAGAAGAGAGTCTATTTATAAACAGGAAAACAAAAGAAAAGAATTTAAGGCAATCTTTTATTTCTTATAAGTGCTCATTCACATTTTTGGCAAGGAAATGATAGAAATGAAAATAATTCACATTCAGACATGGAAGTTTGATTTGCTTGTGTAGATTTTTCACAACTAAGAAAACACAACTGTTGCTTTTATGTCTCGGAAGAATAACACCAGTTCTTTATTGAGCACAGAAATTCTATTCCCAAAATATTGTATTTTACACTTTCAGAACTTGTTAGTGGTTGCAAAGTGCTTTTATGTATTTTAACTTACTTGATTTTCATGAGAATGTATAGTGCTATGATTTTTGGTGAATGAAGTCAGCAAACAGTCACTGGTAAAAATCACAAATGGACTGATTAGCATGAACAATTTTTATTTTACACTTAAATTGGAGCTAACGAACTGAAGTATAGGATACATTCATATGGAAATAGGTTAAAGGACTCTGAGTTTGTGTCTCTGAGCAGAACAAGGACTATCAACTGGAAAATACAATTTACATCTCATAATGTATTTTATGGATTCAAAATTTTAGATAAATTTTAGATGAAAACTCAGTCTTGTGATCATCTCTAGGGTATGTACTAGGAAGTACTTATTGGGAAGACTTTATTTGTTATGTTACACAAGAAAATTGTAGCAATGCAGTAAAGTAAATCATATGTGTCAATATACTAGAGATGTACTAATTTTCTAGGTTTCCTGGAAATATGCGACTAGAGAGTATTTTCTCACTTTAAAAAGGCTCAAAATTTTTGTTAGGACAAGGAAACCACTATGCCTTCCCTGTTTCTATCTAGGCTGTTCTAAATGAGTTAACTCCCCAGGAAGAAAAATATGGGAAGACGTTTCCAGGCCTCAGGGATAGCATGTGTAAAGACTGTTCCTCTCTGGGGTAAGAGCATGTGCAGATCAGAGAGCGTTTCAGGTGACGTCAAGGATTGAGCACCAAAGGGTTTTCACTTGAAGGAGGAAAGGTCCATGAACATGCCATCTCTTGTGAATTTCAAATAGATTCCTCTAGCAGCAGGATGGAGAAAAGACTGGAGAGGAGCAGGAATGGAGGCTGCTGATTCTCCGCCTTTCACAGGTCCAATTTCATGTCAAACCTCACTTGGTCAAAGAACCTTAACATTTTGTGTGAGATGATGTTCTACACCTGTCATTTGTTTCCCCAAAATATTTTTAACATTACACTGATCGGTGTATTTACTTTATTCTGTTTTCCATATGACCTTTAATTTCCATTAGTGGGGGACCATTGTGCAGCCCCGGCTAGCACTCTCCATCAGGTTTTTACATTTGTAGAACAAATGTTGAAGAAAAGATAGATTGGATATATTTCCTCAAGAATGGTGTTCAAGAAACAGAGGTGCAACTCATATTGTGAGTCTGTAATTCTCTACTTCTTTTATGTGACTGATATTATGAGACTGAAAAAAATCCAATTAATTTTGTTGAAAGAAGGACACTTCTGAAGGAGATGTTTTGTTAGCTGCTAAAATGGATGATTAAGTATAATCTACAGTGACCTGCATATTAGAAGTAAATTTATTTTTTTCCTCTGAAGTTCATTAATCAAGACACAAATCGCTTTAGGGTGACTTGAAAGCTTGAAAAAGAAGGAAGCATATAAAACTTTGGTCTGATTTGCATATGCGCTCTGATAAAAATAATAATAAAATTAAAGAAATGGAGAAGAACAAAAAGATATGAAAAAAGACATAAGAAAGAGTCAGATAGATAGGCACATAAAACCCGAGGAGAACCAGACCTAAACAGAGTGGATCACAGAACAATTCATATAGGTAGAGAGGGAAACAGGTAACTGACAAGGGGTAATGATTAAGCAGGGGTAGAGATGTTTGTTCTGTTCAACATACCCCTCTTTGGCACTCTCAGTATTTCAGATAGCCATCTGTACTCATGGCAGCCATGTGACACCCAAGTAGCTAAAAATCCATTCATCTCAGTTTTAAAATGTTCTTTAAATTGAACGTCCAAACGTTTTCCTGAATGGAATAGCCATAGCCAGGTGGCAGGGAGGGATTGTTGGAATACCGTTGTTTCGTAACTTTGACTTTCTAAGAACCAATGCTACCTGTAAAAATGTCCAAGTTCTGTAATGATATTTGACATTTTCTTTTTTGTATCTGTTTGGTATAAAACTTGTAAAAGATCAGGAGATTACCCAAAATAAGAAGCAGGAAAATCATTCTAATGACATAGGAAATTGAATAATTTGTCTTTTGGTAGCCATTTTGAGAGTCAGATGAATACAGAGACCAAAATGTCAATGTTTTATATATAACAAGCATGAGGATATATTTTAGTCCTAAGAATCTTCATTAATATAAATTGGTATATTAGATTTTTAAATTGGGATACAAGATATAGAATTTGAGTCTGTAAATTAAAATGTTCTTGGAATTAATTACAATGTTATATTTGCTGATAGATGGATTTTTAAAAAGTTATTAAAAACAAAAAAAGTCACAAGCTTTCATATAATTGATCTCTTCATTGAGAACTTCTTGAAATCAAATTTCTTTAATAAAATTAGATGAAAAATTTAATGATGCTAATTTTCCTTGTCTTAGCTATTTCTGCAATATGTATCCTTAAATTTGCATTGTGTGTATATACATACATACATGAATACAAATACACATATATAATATATGTATACACATGCATATATATGTCGACACATGCATATATATTGTATAGTATACATATATATCGATAGACTTAGAAAAATAGCTGAAAATCTATATTAATGTTATTAAAGTTATAAGAATGGAAGAAATAAATATACTACTCAGTGATATTTACATGATCATGTGAAACTATTTGGGGAGACAAAACAATGTTAAAATGTCTTAATAATGCTACTGTATACATTGTTGCTACTGTTCAGTTCAATTGTGTGGATAAGACATTTTTTAATTAGAGTACATAATGCAAGTTTATTAAGAGCCAAAAATTCTCTGCATACTTACTTAGCTTTTACATTATACTTTTTTTTTTTAAAGGATTTTTTCTTTATTTATCTGACAGAGATCACAAGTAGGCAGAGAGGCAGGCAGAGAGAGAGGAGGAAGCAGGCTCCCTGCAGCGCAGAGAGCCCGATGTGGGGCTCGATCCCAGGACCCTGGGATCATGACCTGAGCCGAAGGCAGAGGCTTAACCCACTGAGCCACCCAAGTGCCCCTACATTATACTTTTTTTATACTTAACATAATTTACATCTCTGTGGTTTTTTTGTTTGCTTGTTTTTTTTTTAGATTCAGGTGCAGATAATAGTTGAGTTAATCACATCTTTTCATTAAAAATTCCCCTTTGTTTTAATGAGTCCTCTTGTTTTATTTATTTATCCAATTCCCTGCATTCCCATTCTATACTCCCCTACAGAACTTCTTTCCCCCTAGGTCACTGCTACTCTCCATCTACCATCAATCTAATGTGTTTGATGAGTATGCATCAAACATACTTGGAAAATATTTGTTGATATTTTCCTACATGAATTTTTCTTTTATATACATGGTATGGTACTAGATATCTTATTCTTGTTCTTACTTTCTTTGCTTAGTACTACGTCTGTAATATTTCTTCATATTGCCATATGCATATAATCACCCAGTGATAAGCACCGAGATTTCCCAAAATCCATGTATCACAATGAAATCACTGTATGAAATCCTTATGTATGGTCCCTTATAAAATCGTGAGATAATTTTTCTAAGATTAATATTCAGGAATGAAATTTTTGAGTGATGGAGGATGCATATGTTATTTGATTAAGAATTGTGAGATTGCTTTCCAAGACGGCATCAGTAACTTAAAGACTGTCTTGCAATGCATGAGAGTTCCTGTATCTGTATATTCTAGCAACACTTGATATTATGCAGCTTTCTAATTTTTGTGACTATGATGAATTTAATATGATACTCTATTTTACTTTTATTTTTCTCCTTATTAATGAATCTGTACATCTCTTCATATGTTTATTAAATGTTTTGGCTTTCTTTATATTGCTTCTGTTCATCTTATGTCTGTCTTCCTATTGTTAGTTTTAATAGTATATGTATATGGTGTATGTTAATCACTCATCAATTTTGGACATTATAAAATAGGTTTGCACAGAACATTGTCATCTACCCGTTGCTTTGTAGTATAATTCATGAACAGAACTCATCGATCTTGGTGAAGTCTGGTACGTAAATATATTCATTTATAATTTGTTTTAGGTGTTTGTTTAAAAAGAACTTCTCCATTTTCCACTGACTTTATGTTTACCTTTCCCATTTAGATCTTTAATACATTTGGTGTCAAATTCACTATACAGTTTTAGGAACAAATTCACTTTTATTTATCTTTATATAGTGAGTCAATCCATCACAATGTCAGTTATAACTTCATAAATTTAGAGGCTCAAGTGTTTAATAGATGGATTTTGTGATGGTTATCTCAACTTTTTTTTTTTTTAATCTTACCAGCATAGAACACCCATCTTTGTCTCATATACTTTTTCTTGAGTTCTTTCAGATATTAAATTCATTTTGCAACATATTTTCTATATGTATTTATTTTCAAACTTGGTCTTTTTGTTTAAATGTGTCTTCTTTTAGGCAACACATTATTGAATCTTAGTTTAGTTTTATTGTTGTTAAATCTAATAGAAGTCTCTTTCTGTCTTTGATATGTTATTCTGCAGCCTTTTCTTTTATAGTGGATGTGTAGCTTGTGTATGTAACTAATTGCCCTGTGCTTTTATTTTCCCTGAGTTGAAGACTATCTTGTCTGGTGGTGGGCACTGGAGACTGGGGAAAGCCAGACTGTGTTCTTTGTCACTTCTCTAGAGCTTAAGAGGAAGGGAAGAATCAGCTTCAGGGCAAAGAAGTCAAGCGCAAAAATTTTAGACAAACCCATTTGCTGGCATAGCACCAAATTTTGGTAAAGGATTTTCCTGTAACGTTTTTAGAAAGAAGCAGTAAAGTAAGAGGCAACCTGCCAGCCCAGAATGTTTGGATGAGGAGACAGGGATAAACTGCATCTCTTATCACTTGATTCTCAACCCAGCAGGGATTTTGTGCTTTCCTAAAATTATGACTACCTCCTGCCCTCTGCCCAACACAATTGACTGCTGCTATTGATTTATATGGAGAAGGAGGAGGAAATAATTTTGTTCAAGCAAAGTTGTGAGAATGAAAAAGTAGAATTTATAACCTCTTCCCAACCTGCTCTGCCGCTGTCCCTGGGCCACCCTTGCCCCAGAATGCACCCATCATCCTACTCCAAGACAGCTTTTGATCTCGGCAGAAGTGTCTCAAAGGTTTTATTTGATTTATCTCCATAGGTGTTTTCTTCTGTAGTTGACTTTTGGAGATAAAGCTAACAACGTATGCAGATTTGCAATCCTGACATCTACATGAGCCTATTATCAGGAGAGCATGCAAGTATACTCATTACCACAGGATTTTTCTCCTTTTTACCCCACCAAGCACTGATCTTTCACCTCTGATAGCTATGTACTCCCTCTGTCGGGCTGACATCCTTACTCTGTGTCCTTCCTCTCCAATTTAGCCTTTTTGCTCCTCTTACTACTTGACCAAACTCCATTTATCTCCACCCACTCGACTAACTATAGGATCACATACTGGAACTGCCCAAGGAACATAGCCCACAAAGTCTGCTCAGCAAAGAATGGGGAGAAGGACAAGTAAAAGGAAAATATTCCCTTCATTTCAATATAGGTTCTACTTCCAATATCTATTTTAAGTTTCAAATTATTCAATGTGGTCTCTAAAGACCCTCTTAGGTGTTGGCCTGTACAAAATTAGTAAGGACATAATTTAGAACATCATAATATCTAAGTTTTCATTTTTTAAAAAATAAGTTAATTATGAAAAATGTAATAAAAGTTAGAAAACTAATTAAATTTGCATCATCAGCTACATGTGCCTTACTCTGAATGAAGTCTAAATTTATATGGCAAGAAATTATTAAACTTCTAAAATCAAAATGTTAGTAATACATAAATTAGGAATCTTAATGGTTTGATTAATTTTCCTATTCATTTGAGGAATTCAGACTAAAAGCACTTTTTTGTTGTTGTTGTTCTTATATATATATATATATTTTTTTTTTTATTTAATTTCTTTTCAGTGTAACAGAATTCATTGTTTATGCACCACACCCAGTGCTTCATGCAATATGTACCCTCCATAAAACCCACCACCTGGCTCCCCAAACCTCCCACCCCCCACCTCTTCAAAACCCTCAGATTGCTTTTCAGATTCCATAGTCTCTCATGGTTCATCTCTCCTTCCAATTTCCCTCAACTCCCTTCTCCTCTCCATCTCCCCATATCCTCCGTGTTATTTCTTATGCTCCACAAATAAGTGAAACCATATGATAATTGACTCTCTCTGCTTGACTTATTTCACTCAGCATAATCTCTTCCAGTCCCATCCATGTTGCTACAAAAGTTGGGTATTCTTCCTTTCTGATGGAGGCATAATACTCCATAGTGTATATGGGCCACATCTTCCTTATCCATTCATCTGTTGAAGGGCATCTTGGTTCTTTCCACAGTTTGGCGACTGTGGCCATTGCTGCTATGAACATTGGGGTACAGATGGCCCTTCTTTTCACTACATCTGTATCTTTGGATTAAATACCCAGTAGTGCAATTGCAGAGTCATAGGGAAGTTCTATTTTTAATTTCTTAAGGAATCTCCACACTGTTTTGCAAAGTGGCTGTACCAACTTGCATTCCCATCAACAGTGTAAGAGGGTTCCCCTTTCTCCACATCCTCTCCAACACACATTTTTTCCTGTCTTGCTAATTTTGGCCATTTTAAATGGTGTAAGGTGGTACCTCAATGTGGTTTTAATTTGAATCTCTCTGATGAGTAGTGATGATGAACATTTTTTCATGTGTCTGATAGCCATTTGTATGTCTTCATTGGAGAAATGTCTGTTCATGTCTTCTGCCCATTTTTTGACGTGATTATCTGTTTTGTGTGTGTTGAGTTTGAGAAGTTCTTTATAGATCCTGGATATCAGACTTTTGTCTGTACTGTCATTTGCAAGTATCTCCTCCCATTCCGTGGGTTGCCTCTTTGTTTTGTTGATTGTTTTCTTTACTGTGCAGAAGCTTTTGATCTTGATGAAGTCCCAAAAGTTCATTTTTCTTTTTGTTTCCTTTGCCTTTCGAGACATATCTTGAAAGAAGTTGCTGTGGCTGATATCAAAGAGGTTACTGCCTATGTTCTCCTTGAGGGTTCTGATGGATTCCTGTCTTACGTTGAGATCTTTTATCCATTTCGAGTTTATCTTTGTATATGGTGTAAGAGAACGGTCGACTTTCATTCTTCTACATACAACTGTCCAATTTTCCCCGCACCATTTATTGAAGAGACTCTCTTTTTTCCACTGTATATTTTTTCCTGCTTTGTCAAAGATTATTTGACCATAGAGTTGAGGGTCCATATCTGGGCTCTGTACTCTGTTCCACTGGTCTACGTGTCTGTTTTTATGCCAGTACCATGCTGTCTTGGTGACTACAGCTTTATACTAAAGCTTGAAATCAGGTAACGTGATGCTGCCAGTTTTGTTTTCCTTTTTCAGCATTTCCTTAGCAATTCGAGGTCTTTTCTGATTCCATACAAATTTTAGGATTATTTGCTCCAGCTTAAAGTCACTTTTAAAACACAGAAAGGCCACTACTGGATTTAGATGTAGATTTAGTCAGTGATTAAGAAAATGCTGGAGTGCATTGTGTTAATCCTATCAGTCATCACTTACCGAAGTATCATTTTAAACTGTGGTTTATTGAAACTATTCACCCCTTGAAATATGTGACTCTATGAAACTTTTAAAAAGCCAGATCTAATTTTTATTTCAAAAAAATTAAAGAAAATTATGATTTAACAACATAGTATCTTAAATTAAGACTAAAAGAAAGTGAATAGCAGTATATAACACAGAGTTTGAAATGTTTTTCAAAATAATATAAACAGTCTTGGGACGCCTGGGTGGCTCAGTTGGTTGGACGACTGCCTTCGGCTCAGCTCATGATCCTGGAGTCCCGAGATCGAGTCCCACATCGGGCTCCCAGCTCCATGGGGAGTCTGCTTCTCCCTCTGACCTTCTCCTCGCTCATGTTCTCTCTCACTGTCTCTCTCTCAAATAAATAAATAAAATTAAAAAAAAATAATATAAACAGTCTAGTAAAATGAAAAAGAAGCACATTTTTCTTCTGAGTGTTATGTAAGATATACACAAAAATGATTTAACATAAGAAACATCTTAGCTGTTTTTATTAACAGACATTGCCAATAGGTTTTCATTTTTTTACAGTCATTTCCAGAATAGTGATAGTGCAGAGAATAAAAATCAGCAAACATGATGATATATTTTTAAAAAAAAAAACATGCATGTTCTCAATGAAATTGCAAAATCTTTTTGATATCCAACTGTGTGGAAATTATCAAGAAGTTAACAGTTCAAACTAAAAAAGATTCACAATTCAAGATAAATAGCAATGTTTCTATTTGTAGAAGTGTGTTTAATCATAGCAATAAAAATTGTTAATAAAAATAATTGACTCTCAGATATGTGTCAGTGTAATATAAAGATAAAATTTATAAGATAACTTTTAAACTTCAAACTATGTTGCAAGATCAGATTGTAGGCATGGTAACACCAAAGGCTATTTCCTCTATTATGTTCTGTGAAGCCTTTCCTGACTTTTTTCTGATGAATCTCTAGGATGAAATGTGGGGGGTGAGATTGTATGGAGAATCTATGAAATATCATGTTCTTTTTAAAAAGGGAAGTAACAAATGCAAAAATAGTTCAAAGTGAGCTATTTATCACTTTTGTTATAAACTGAATTGCCCCCTTTATTCATAAGTTGAAGCCCTAATTCCCCATACTTCAAAATGTGACTATATTTAGAGATAGAGACTTTAAAGAAGTGATGTCGTTAAAATGAAGGTATTAGGATGTTCTACTGAAATCTAATTGGTATCCTTAGAAGAACAGAAAACTCAGACACAGAGAGAGACATTAGGGGCATGCATGTACCAAGGAAAGACCATTTGAGGAACCAGCGAGAAAGTGGCCACCTGTGAGCTAAGGAGAGAGGTCTCCAAAGAAACCAAACCTGCTCAAACCTTGATCTTGGAGTTCTAGCAGAGAGAGTTCTAGCAGAGAGAAAATAAAAGTCTTTCGCTTTAGCCACCCAGTCATTGGTATATTGTTACAACAGTCCTAGCAAGCTAACACATCTTTCTTCATGAGACTCCTAGGTTTACATTTAGTTCTTGTTCATATAAAGACTCAAATGTTGCAGATCATGGCTATTTATCTGTGTGTGTGTGTGTGTGTGTGTGTGTGTGTGTGGATGTGGATGTTTGTGTTTTGCATATGTCTGTGTTTTTGTTCCTACACCCTGTTACAACATGCGTCCAAACTCAAACAATATATATTGTTTAGGGGGAGGACTGAGGATCGATTAGTAGGGAGACCCTGGGCTTGCCTTGTGACATGAACACAGTCAGATCAACCTCAGATCATTTTGAACAACTAAGAAATTGATCTAAGGATTAAGAAAACAATCTGCACATTTGGAGGGAGAGAAGATGGGTGATGGGAGGTTTGGAGGTGTGAGTTGGGAGAGAGAAAAGCTGCGGTGCTATGGAGGAAAGTGGTGGGAACTCTTTTCACAGACAGAGATCAGGGAGAGAGGAAGAGAATGGGAGATAAAATGGCAGGTAAGGTTCATGCAAAGTACCGTGGTGTGGGGATCCCCTCAGTCCACAGAGAGAGAATGTGCCCCTTCCTGGAGTACGTTTGGAAAAGGGTGTCTTGCCACTCCAATGACAAAAGACCCATTGGGCCTTATCAAACAGCCAACCAGCAGCAGGGGACAGAGACAGCAAAGGGAGATAAAGGGCAAATAAGCTGGTTGCCGTTATTTGCTGTGCTTCAACATAGACTCTGGGCAGTCATGTGGCCATGGGACTGCTTTTCTGGGACAGAAAAGTGCCAGTGCTGGTACAGTGCTGTAATGCTGTCCTGCAGGGAGGGACTGGGTCCACGAACTGCTGGGTTCTTTAAGATTTGTTGTTTTGAATTACAGCCACTGGACAGATATAAAACAGAACTATGGTGCTGGGTGTGCCAAGGACTGGCCGCAGACAGGTTGAAGACAGGTATCTCGTGAAAGCCTGGGACACAGGCTTTTCTGTGAGGGCTTTCTTTTCTGCGAGGGCTTCCTGAACAGTGCCAGCAGCTTCCCCTCTCCAGAGATAAGAGGTCAAGGTGATACCATCTTCCACTATACCCTCTACCTGCCTGCCCGCACAGTGGGACTTCAGAGAAACATAGAGCTTCCAGCAGAGGCTGGAGTCACTTACAACTTCCCCGTGCCCCTGAGCCCAGCCGAGACAGCTCTATTAGGGCAGGTTGACTTGAACCAACATGTTGGACTTCTCGCTCAGATGATCAGCATAGGCCTTCCAAATGTATCAAGGCTATTACTGATCATAGAATGTTCCAAAAGGTCTGCTTTGGTTCTGGTGGAACTAGGACCAGGTTTATTTTATTTCTTTTCTTTTTTCTTTTTGTTTTTTTCCTTTCTTTCTCTTTCTTTATTTCTTTTAACATTTCTTAATTTTATTTTTTATATATATTATTTTTAATTTTTATTTTTTATCATCATGCTTATCGTTTTTTATTCATTTCTTGGCTTGTTTGTTTCCTTCCCCCCCCCTTTTCTTTCTCCTTCTTTCTTTTCATTTCCTTGCAATCAGGTTTATAGTTTTGGTTTGTTTGTTTTCTTGTTCCTTTTTCTTTTTTCTTGAATCAGGCTTTTTTTTTCTTTTTTTTTCTTTTAATCTCAGGCTTATCATAAAAAACAAATCAAAGCACCCTTAGTTAAAGACCCAGACTCTAGACACTGCACACTACAGAGCTCCTCCTGCAAAGGACTGCCGTGTGGGAAAGAGCAGCCAGAACACAACAGCAGAGTTTGTACACCATACGCCAGAAACACTTCCTCAAGCACCAGGCCCTAGAAAATGTAGGAACCCTTTTTAACATTTAGTATTACTCTCAGTAGCAGGAAACGTAACAAGCTTTTAGAACACACAAAGACAGAAACCTAGACATGATAACATGATGGCCGAATTCTCCACAAAAGGAAGATCAAGAAAAAAAATCACAGCCAGAGATTTGCTCAAAACAGATATAAGCAATATATCTGAACAAGAATTTAGAACAACAATCACAAGAATATTAGCTGGGCTTGAAAGAAGCACAGAAGATGCCAGAGAAACCCAGGCTGCAGAGATAGAAGACCAAAAGCTAGTCAGGCCAAAACAAACAAACAAAAAAACACTGTAGCTATGATGCAAAATCATTAATGATATTATGATAATTAATATTATATCAAAATTAATCATATTCACAAAACACTTTAATATCTTAAAAATGTATATAAATAGCTAATTTTTATAGAACAGTTTTAGATTCACAACCAAGTTATGAAGAAGTGAAGAGCTTCTCCTTATCCTCATAGTCCCACAGATGCATGACCTCCCCCTTATTAATATCATTCATCAGAATGATACATCAGTTACAATTGATGAACCTACATTGACACACCATAATCACCCAAAGTCCATAGTTTACATTAGGGTAACTCTTAGTATTGTACATTCTATGGCTTTTGACAAATGTGTAATGATACCTATTTACTGTTACAGTTTCATTCTGTGTAGTTTCACTCCCTAAAAATCCTTTGTGATTCACCTGTTCATCCCCTCCCCTCCTTAAGCTCTGGCAACCACTGATATTTTTACTGTTTCCATAGTTTTGCCTTCTGCACAATGTCATATGTTTTTATCATAGAGTATGTAGCCTTTTGATTTTTTTTTTCAGTTAGTAATTTGCATATTTAAGTTTCATCTTTGTCTTTTCATGATTTGGTAGATTTTTTTTTTCAGTGCTAAATAATAATTCATAATAATGAATTGGTATTTATCCATTAGCCTACTGAAAGATATCTTAGTTCCCTCTAGGATTTTTTTTTTTTAAGATTTAATTTATTTATTTGACAGAGAGAGAGATCACAAGTAGGCAGAGAGGCAGGCAGAGAGAGTGGGGAAGCAGGCTCCCCGCTGAGCAGAGAGCCCGATGCAGGGCTCAATCTCAGGACACTGGGATCGTGACCTTAGGCTTAACCCACTGAGCCACCCAGGAGCCCCTCCTTCTAGGTTTTGACAATTATGAATTAAGCTGCTATAAACATCCGTGTACAGGTTTTTGTGTTGAGGTAAGTTTTCAACTCCTTTGTGTAAATACCAGGGAAGGTGATTGCTGGTTTGTAAGAATATATTTAGTGTTATAAGAAATTACCAAACTGTTTCCCAAAGTGGTTGTATCATTTTACATTTCCACTAGAACTGAATGAGAGTTTTTAATGCTACACATATTTGCCTGTATTTGATGTTGTAAATATTCTGATATTCTTGACTTTGGCCATTGTGTGTACAATGATACCTCGCTGTTGCCTTAATTTGCATTTCTCTGATGATTTATGACGTAAAGCATCTGTTCATGTATTTACTATCTATATGCCTTTTTGGTACGATGTCTGTTCAGATCTTTATCCATTTCTTCCTTGGGTTATTTTCTTTTTATTGAATTTTTAAAGTTCTTTATGTATTTTGGACAAGAGTATTTTAGCAGATATGTTTTTTGAAAATATTTTCCTTTATTCTGTGGCTTGTCTATTCATGTGTGTATGTATGTTTTTAATTTCCTTTACATTGTCTTTCTCAGAGAAGAAGTTTTAAATTTTAATGAAGTTCGGCCTCTTAATGATTTCTTCCACGGATCATGCCTTTGGTGTTGTGTCTAAAAACTCATTGCCACATCTAAGGTCTTCTTTCCTATGTTATCCTCTAAGAGTTTTATAGTTTCTTATTTAAGTCTTCAAGGCATTTGAGTTAATATTTGTGAAGGTTGTAAAGTCTGCTTTTACATTTAATTTTTCTTTTTTACACATGAATGTCCAGTAGCATCATATGTTGAAAAGACTATCTTTCTTTCATTGTATTGTCTTTGCTCTTTTGTCAAAGATCAGTTGGCTATATTTAAGTGGGTTTGTTTCTGAGCTCTCTGTTCTGTTCCTTTGTTTTATTTGTCTATCTTTTCATGAATATCACACTGTCTTGATTACTATAACTTTACAGTAAGTCTTGAAGTTGGGTAGTATCAGTCCTCCAATTTTATTTTTCTTCAATATTGTATTGACTATTCTGGAACTTTTGCTTCTCCCTGTAAACTTTAGAGTCATCATGGTGAGAACAAACAACTAATTTGCTGGAGCTTTTATTAGGATTGCATTGAATCTATAGACCAACTTGGGAAAAGAAGACATATTAACAATATTGAGTCTTGCTATTCATCAAGATGGACTATTTTTCTATTTATTTAGTTTTTCTTCTGTTTCATTCATTGGAGTTTTGTCATTTCCCTCATCATAGATATTGTACTAGTTTTGTTAGATTCATATTTATTTATTTCATTTTGGGAGTGCTAATATAAATGGTATTCTGTTTTTAATTTTAAATCCTACTTGTTTATTGATGGTATATAGAAAAGAAATTGACTTTTGTATATTAACCTTGCATCCAGCAAACTTGCTATAACTGCTTATTAGTTCTAGGAGTTGCTTTATTGGTTGTTTTCGATTTTCTGCATAAATGGTCATATCATCTACAAACAAAGATACTTTTATCTCTTCCTTTTCAACTTTATGTTTGTCATATCCTTATCTTACCTTGTTGTATTAGCTAGGACTTCCAGTGCAATGTTGAAAAGCCATGGTGAAAAGGAAAATCCCTGTCTTGCTCCCAATCTTAGTGGGAAAGCTCTGAGTTTCTCGTCATTAGGTATGATGTTAGGTGTAGGTTTTTTTATAATATTCTTTGCCAAGTTAACTGAGACCTTTTATTATGCATTATGAATAGTGTTGAATTTTGTTGAATTTTTTTCTGCACCTAATGTTATTATCATGTAATATGTCTTTATTCATTCTCTTGATGTGATGCATTACACTAATTGGTCTTTAAATGTTGAACTGGCCTTGTATATCTGGGATAAATCCCACTGGGTCATGATGTATGATTCCTCTTAAACTTTTTAAAAATTTTTGATTTGTTAATATTTTTGAGCATTTTTGCATCTATATTTGTGAGAGATACTGGTCTGTAGTTTTGCTCTCTTCTTGTAATGTTTGTCTGATTTTGGTGTTAGGATAATTTTATTCTCACAAATGAATTAGGAAGTGTTCACTCTGCTTCTGTTCTCTGAAAGAGATTATAGAGAATTGATATAATTTCTTCCATAAGTGTTTGGTACAATTCACTAGTCAATCCATCTGGACCTTAGGGCCTCTGTTTTGGAAGGTTATTAATTATTTATTCAATTTTTCAGATACATATAAATCTATTTAAATTGTCTATTTCTTCTTGTGTGAGTTTTGTCAGCTGTTTCTCTTTCAAAGAAATCTCAATTATATTTGATCCAGCTAAAGAAAAATCCAAGCTAGTCTCTGAAGTAACCTAAGATCCAAAACTTAAAAAATTTCCTAGTAAAAATGAATAAATAAAACCATCCCACAGCAACTGAACTAGGACTTGGTGACTTCATCAATATACAAATATTTTAAAATCATAACTGGAAGTATACACTAGAAACAACAATTTAAAAAATTCAATAGTCAATAAAATGCAAATCTGAGGGGCGCCTAGGTGGCTCAGTTGGTTAAAGCCTCTCTGCCTTCGGCTCAGATCATGATCCCAGGGTCCTTGGGATCAAGTCCCACATCAGGCTTTCTGCTCAGCAGGGAGCCTGCCTCCTCCTCTCTCTGCCTGCTTCTCTGCCTGCTTGTGATCTCTGTCTGTCAGATAAATAAATAAAATCTTTTTAAAAAAGATAAATCTGAAATATTTATCTACCAATAAACTAGAACAGGATATAAACTAGAACAGGATACCCAGTAAGTGTTTATGGGAGATTAATATATTTGTTACCATAGTACATTATGTTTGTAAGTATACAGCATAGTAGTTATATATGGACATTGTTCATTATCCTTTTCTTTTTTTACTCTTTATTTCATAATTTAAAATTATCATACAGTTTAGGAAAAAGTTTCCAAAGAAAGAATCGTACATGGTTCAGTCTAAAATCATTTGTCATTTTAGGTACTTTTTTAAAAAGTCAAGTTTCATAGCTAATGTTACAGGGAAGATGCTGTCTTAATATAATTACATTGTCAGAAATCAGGATCTTGTCAGAAAAGGGAATGATAAATGTCAGCATGCCTAGAAATACATAGTCTACAGGATTCAGAAGTCCGTGCTGTAATGGAGCGAATAAAACTTTCAACAAGGACTTCAAAGACAAAGCTCCTTACTCATTGATCTGTCTTAGTCTAATATTAAGAAATGCCTGATTACTTAGTGTCCATTTGAGAGTAAGTTAAATGCCTCTCTTGAGGCGAATGTGAGGTTTTCACTGAAATGGCTAGATGCTAAGTAGGAAGGAGACTTCCAGTTAATACACTTCTCCATGTGCTTATAAAAGGTGCTTCTGTCAAGCCATATAGACAATCCTGCCTTCAGTAACCTAAAAGGTTCTTTCCAGGGGAATGAGAAGATTAATTATTATTCTCCAAAGTGCTTAACTTTAGCTACATCTAACATCATGGTAAGAAATTAGATCATGTTGAAGGATATCTGGTCTCTCTTCTCTCTTAACCTAAGATTAATAGCATCTTGGAGTTTGATCCAGTCATTTTCATAAAATCCATTTTCTGCATAATGGAAAAGATCATCAAGACTGTCTCATGACTAATTTGTATATTGCACAGAGGCAAATATACTATTTTCTCCAGAATTATTAAAACTCTAGACACAATATATTTCAGTTAAAAAAATTGACTTTCAGGGCGCTTGGGTAGCTCAGTTGTTAGGCGTTAGATGTTTGCCTTTAGCTCAGGTCACGATCTCAGTGAACTGGGATTGAGCCTCGCATCCGGCTCCCTGTTTGTCAGGAAGCCTGCTACTCCCTCTGTCATTCCCCCTTCTTGTGTTCCCACTATCACTGTGTCTCTCTCTATCTAAGAAAGAAAGAAAGAAAGAAATAAAGAAAGAAAGAAAGAAAGAAAGAAAGAAAGAAAGAAAGAAAGAAAGAAAGAAAGAAAATAAAAATTGGCTTCAAAATAAATCGTGATAATCCCCAATAGTCTATGAAGATTAGAATTTCACTGTTTTTTTAATATAGTGAATAGACAAGCATCCCTCAGAGAAACTGTGGATTCAGTTCCAGACAATCATAACTATGGGAATATTCCAAAAAAATAAGTGAAATGAATTTTTTGGTTTCCTAGCATATATAAAAATTATGTTTATACTCTACTGGTAGTATTAAGTGTGCATTAACATTTTGCCTAAAAAAAATGTACATACCTTAATTCAAAAATATATTATTGCTATAAAATGATAACCATCATCTGAGCTTTCAGCCAATTGTAATCTTTTTTGCTGGTGGGGAGTCTTGTCTCAATGTTTGTGGCTGCTGAGTGAGCACGGTGCTGGTTGTTGAAGGTTGAGGTGGTGGTAGCAATTTCTTAAAATAAGACAACACTGAAGGGTGCCTCATCGATTGACCCCTCCTCTCATAAATGATTTTTCTGTAACACACATTGCGGTTTGTTAGCATTTTACCCACAGTAGAACTTTCCAAATTGGAGTCCGTTCTCTCAAGCCCTGCCACTGCTTTAGCAAGCAGTGTCATTTTATGTAATATTTTATGTAATTTTATGTAATATTCTAAATCCTTTGTTGTCATTTCAACACCTTCACAGCATCTTCACCAGCAAATGCTGTTGAAAAAGTAGCGTGGATAGACTTACTAGAGGCAGGATTGCCACAAACCTTCAATTTGTAAAAACCACAGTATCTGTGAAATGCAGTAAAGCAAAGTGCAATAAAATGAGGTCGCCTCTACTTATAAAGATAAATTAATCATTTTTTCTCCATTGGTTATGAAGTTGGTGAAATTCAGGAACTAAAGTTTCTGCCTTCATAAGGCAGCATAAATACATTTGCCAACTGTAGTTCAGCATATATGCAGAGTTCTTTTGTTTGTTTTTCTCGTCTTCAGCCTTACAACATCTAGTTAAGATACCATTTTTCCAAAGTTACTTAAGTTAGTTCTAGTCTTGGGGCACCTGGGTGTCTCAGTGGGTTAAAAGCCTCTGCCTTCTGCTCAGGTCATGATCCCAGTGTTCTGGGATCGAGTCCCACATCGGGCTCTCTGCTCAGCGGGGAGCCTGCTTCCCCCTCTCTCTCTGCCTGCCTCTCTGCTTACTTATGATCTCTGTCTGTCAAATAAATAAAATCTTAAAAAAAAGTTAGTTCTAGTCTTTCTTCATCCCCTTCAGGGTAGTCATGCTATTCATTTTATAAATTCAGCTAGATTTATTTGTTAGTGGTTGTATTCTGCTGAGTCCCTCCCATTCCCCACCTCTTGTTTGGCTATTAATCATTTTCTTATTTTGAGAGTATGTGAAATATTATTATTGTCCTAAGAGTCAGAGTTTTCTACTTTAAAAAAAAGGGGGGGGGCTTTTATTTTGAAGTAGATTGGAATTTTGGCCATATGTAAAATACTTCCTGAAAAAGTTACAGAATTTTCTATGGTGTGTTTTTTTGCAATAAAATAAAGTAATAAAAGTGCTGGTAACATCACTAATGATTATATCTTCATTATACACAGCTTTGTTTCTTAAGCACTTTTACTGATGTGATTCAGTAACTAATCTAGAAAGTAAGGCAGAAGTCAGTAGGAGAGAATAATGTGTGTCACTAACATTTCAGGCACATCTGGAATACTTCATCTCTTTTTCACATTATTAAGAGTGAGGAAGAAAACAAATATTAAAAGTGGTTCAAAGCTATCATGGAGTTAAATATAAAACCTGAAGAAATTCACTTGTGTTCAGATTTTAGCAGTCACTATTGGTATGGTTTATGTAATAAATACCATTTTTTCTCAACATTGATGCACCATTAATATGTTTTCCTTTAACTAAGTTGAAAATCTGACTAGTTTTATGCAAGTGGCAGCATGATTTCTTGGCAAAATAAGAAACAGGTTGAAAAAACATTAATAAAATGTAAGAAAAAATCCATTTATGATGTCAACATATGACTCCAGTCCTAAGGTCTACATTTATTACAAAAATAAATATGCACTTAAGTCATACTCTTGCCATTAATGTTGAACACACAAAGACTAGTTACACATTCTATATTTAATTAAAATACAAAAGTATGTCTTCCATCTGCACATAGCAGAGTGAATGGATTTAGGTGCACACAAATTTACATCTGGTATTCAAATATTAGCAAGTAGACTTTGTTTTTCTTAACCACATCAGGTATCGTGTAATTCCTCAGTGTAAACTCAGCATAGCAGTGTATTTATTAACATTTAAAATAATTTTTAATATTTTTACTTTCTTATATCCTTGTTTAACTTCTGAATTATAAGACTTCTTTCTGTGTCCCAAATACTTTACTTTTGAAAGTGTGCCTCTGAATTTCTCTGGTGTAAAATATGCCTTGTATGATTTTATTTGGTACTTTAATCTCAGATTTAGTGTTTGTTCAAGTGCCTTTTACCAGTTCTAAGAATATTTTCTAAACCTTTTCCACCATCATATAACTTTTGAAAAAATTGCCATTGGTTAAAGACAATAACCCTTGGGGGCCACCTGGGTGGCTCAGTAGGTTAAAGTCTCTGCCTTTGACTCAGGGCATGATCCCAGGGTTCTGGGATCAAGCCCTACATCTGGCTCTCTGCTCAGCAGGAAGCCTGCTCCCTCCTCTCTCTCTGCCTGTCTCTCTGCCTGCTTGTGATCTCTGTCTGTCAAATAAATAAATAAAATAAAAATTTTAAAAAAGGCAATAACTCTTGGTTCTCCTATTTGGTTTCATTTATTTAATATAATGATCCAGTGTTCAGATTTGGTTAACAATGGTTACATATTGGAGTCCTTGCAGTTTGCAAAGATTAAATGCAAATTAAAGTTGCATCATTATAAGGATATCATTATATCCTTATATATATATATCATTATCATTATATCATTATAAGGATACTTGACCTATGGAGGAAGAACAAAAAAATCAGCACAGGAGTTGCATTTTCAGGCTTTACAGAAGCTCAACCATATTCCAACTAGATCCAAAATGCAATAGCTATCCTAGTGATACAGGAGCAGCTGTGGTGACCTTACCTCTTCTGCACCCTTTCAGTAAATTTTCCCCCTTTGCTCCACAATGTGATTCTGTACTGATTTTCAGTATTGGCTGTACATTGGAATCACATGGGGAGCTTTAAAAAGTACTGATTCCTGAAGCCCATTTCAGACCTTTTGATTTTTTTTTTTTAAAGATTTATTTATTTATTTGACAAACAGAAATCACAAGGAGGCAGAGAGGCAGGCAGAGAGAGAGGAGGAAGCAGGCTCCCGGCTGAGCAGAGAGCCTGATGCGGGGCTCGATCCCAGGACGCTGGGATCATGACCCGAGCCGAAGGCAGAGGCTTTAACCCACTGAGCCACCCAGGCACCCCAGACCTTTTGATTTAATTGATCTAGGGTGCACTGAGATTTTAAAAACATTTCTCAAAGAGATTCTAAGATGCAGTCAAGTTTGATAACCATGGCCCTAGAGACTCCGTCATGCCTTTGGCTCTGGTTTTCCTTTTTATTGTCCTTCGTTGCATCTCATTCTCCTTCAAATCATCAGCTTCTCTTTCTCTGCTACAACTTACTTATATTAATAACATTTGTGTGTTTCATACTCAAAGCTCTTTGATTAGATCCAATCACCTGTAGCCAAGGTTTCAAGAGACAAAAAATAGGATCACCGAGGAATTGTTGAGGCTTTTCTCAGAAGATGACTATAGATATGGTAGATTCCTTGAGTCAGTAGACTTTTGCATGTGGCCAATATTTCCTTTCTTTATAAGGTAAGGAGATCTTTCTAATGATGTTGGCATGTAGAACAGTTTGAGGATGGTTCATGTGAATTAGAGTGCATTTTTAAATAGAGGAAACTAATAGTTGTATTTGAAGAGTATTTTCTTATTTCACTTCACTGAGTTCACTTTCAGACAGTTAAAGGATATTTGCCATTTGTGTTAGCATAGAAGAAAGAAAATATTGTAACTTTTATAAAATGTAGCTTGTTGTTATTAATATTACCATAATAATTGCAGTTGTTGGTTTTTTTAATGGACTCACTTGCCAATGAGTCTCAGGAGGAATCACTGTAATTAACACAGAATTCACAGAGATCTCCTTATTTATTCATACCAAGGCTTTTGTTTTGAAAACCTGTTTAATAAAAAGATACATTGCTTTGGAGATGGTTCCAGCAAGCTCCATCTAAAGTTGATTCTGCTATCTATCTGAACATGATTCAGCCAACTAAGAAATGAATTTTAAAAAGTTTCTGAAGTTTATAATTTTTTAGGTCAAATGAATGAAATTGGGAACATGTTAAAACCTTTATGCTACTATTCTATAGTCTAGTCTACTGGCTCTGAGAAGAATTATTGACCATTTATATCACCATACGGTGACTAACCCTTTCTTTGTGTATGGTCTTCAAAGTATTTAAATTAATGATATAAATAAATAATAGTAGGAAATAAATGTTCAGTCTCAGTCAATTGAATTATCTCATATGACTGTTTATAGGATAAGGAACAAAATGTAATATACACCACTAAAAACATTTTGTAAAATATAACGATTTGTGTAAACATATGTTAAACTGTATGTTATTTCCCTTACCTTTAAGATTTTTGTGACTATATTTATTACATTTCTCCTAGGTTGTCTCGTTTTTGTGATTTGAAGATTTTTTTGTATGATTCAGGAGTAGCTATTTATCTGATCAATACTGCAGATTGGTCTTTTGTTTGCAGACCAAAAATATTTGATTTTATTTCAGAATGTTTGTTCAGGATTTAGTCAATAGAGTTCTATGGCTATGGTGTAAAGCAAGTGAAAATGCACTGGTGATACAATCTTAACAGAAAATACAATGTCAAGCTATAGCTAAGTGTTTTATTACAAAGGGCCAGATTCTATAAACCCTATTAGAGTCAGTAGACTGCCTACATCTCAGATGAGGTAAACAATGAACAGTATCTCAGCTCTTTACATTATATTTTTTCATCCTTAATGAGAGCATAAGAAAATGACAGACATTAATCTGACAACACAACATTCCAAAAAGATACTGCAGACATTATATATGTATATGCCGATTATGTATTGATAATTATATATTCATCTGCTCATTTCAAAAATATTTCTTGAGCATCTGCTATGTTTCAGTAATGGTGTCACAGGGTTTGGTTTGTATCAGAAACAAAACAGATGAGATCTCATAGAAAGTAAGTAAATCAGGTACTAATTGATAGTATAAGACCTATGAAGTAAATAACAAAATGGTGACGAGATAGATACAGAGAAACCAGGTAGTGAAATGACCTACAAAGAAGTGATATTTGAACTCCACTCAAGAGAAGCAATTGCCAGTTGAACACAGAATTATGGGAAGAACAGATCTTAAAGGGTGAACCACAAGAACGGAGACGCAGAAATATGAGAGGTATCCACAAAAGGCAAAGTAGGTCTTTGTAATTAGAAAATAGGAGGCTAGGAAGAGAATGTGTAAAGTAGTTTTGGGAGTTGTAGGCAAGGGCTGGTGCCTTCATGGCCTGGTAAGTGATATTAGGAATAATGAAATATAACATGCCCATTGAATAATTTAAAGCAGAAGATAACTTGGTATGACTTATTTTAAAAGCATCTATGTTTTCTCTCTCTCTATCTCTAAAAAATGGGGGAAACACCTAGGTGGTTCATTTGGTTAAGGGACTAACTCTTGATTTCGGCTCGGGTCGTGATCTTAGGGTGGTGAGATCAAGGCCTGCCTGGAACTATGTGCTGAGTATAGAGCCTGATTAAGATTCATCTTCTCCCTCTACACCCCTTCCCTCAAGAAGAAAAGCTTCTACTTTATGTCAGTAGAAAAATATTTTATTAGTTGTAAAAAACAAAATGAAGAAATGAAGAAATGGCCTAGCAGGATTGCTCCACATCCTTGTCATTTCTCAGCCTCACGCGAAGTCAGTATGAGAAATAGTGTGCACAACTACAGGATCACATCTTTTAGAAAGAAATTCTAATGTTTTAGATAAGAAATTATACCCCATTTCCTTATTTCTTTCTTAACGGTAGTCAGCTTCAACCAAGCAGCCAAGGAAGGAAAACCTTCTCAGGATCAGAATTGCCTACCAGACCTGGGACTCCGGATTTTCACAGGCAAGAGATATAAAATTCTATTGTTGTACTCAAATCACAGCTATTTCATGTCTCTTTATGACAACAGCTTGGTTTATATTTATAACAGTAACCTAAAATAACTGTTCTGAAAAATTAAAATAGAAATAATTACTAATAGGGATTCTGATTAACTTTTACTTTCATATTACCTCTGATCGTAATGAAGTTGTAATTTTAGTTCTGATTTCCTTAAGTTATTATTTAAACATTATACTTTTAATTTAGATTAGGTCTATTCCATGACAACAACTGAATTTGTAGGTAGAAACTAGGGTAAATATATTGAAGGTGGCAGACTGTCTTCAGGGTATCTATTTTGGGGGCACATAATAATGTCTTAATGTGTTAAACTGAGCTTCCCCAAATTCTGTTTCCCCAATCAACTATTTCACAACAATATTTTACTTGAATTGTCACTCTCCAGTGGCTTCTTTTGAATGCAAAACAGCCACTCTGCCTCAGGCTTCCTACAAACCCACTATAACACTTGGCCTAAATAATTCCAGTTTGGTTTTATTTTTGCGACACAGAATCATGCTATAAAACAATAAAAAATATTTGGGGTCAAATGTAATCATTTAGAACAACTGGCAAACATGTGCAACACACAGAGAGTCCAATGTGCCCAACAGGACTCACTATGGTGAGTTATATGTATTTAAACTATGTTTGGAAAACTGTCTTACAGTTGAAGTTCACTGATAAGCAGGGTAGAGAAAGATGACATTTTTACTAAAAGCGAATCTATTATTAGATGACTCATCTATTTTAAGCCTGAAGAATATCATTTCAAATTTTTATAACCACTTAGGGAATAAAAATGTACATTTATAGACATTTCTAAGCCCCATATTGATATTTGCTCTTTCCATTCCTTTGTCAGATTTCAGCAAAACTGTAGAAGGTTCAAACCTCACATCTATCCGAGGCTTTGCAACATTCATATAAAATGCGTATCGGGGACTAATTGACAGGGAAGAGAGCCAGGAGCTTGGGTGGCACTGCCTTCCATGAGAGGCAGATGGGCTACCCACCTGGGGAGTTGTAATATGCACTTAATTGAAATGAAGTCAGAGTCACCAATAAAGACCACATTTAGAGTAAGCCATATTCATGATTCCATATTCTCTATGGTTTTACTTCTGACTTTCATTCTCAGTCTTAGTTTTATCTGTATAAATGTTTCATAAGATTGGGTTTTTCATATTTTCATCTCCAAAACTCCAAAATTCTTTAAAACAATTAAAATAGCCTAAGTGTGAAGAAACTAAACTATACACCACAGACACTTAGACAGAATGCTTATGAGGAAGTAGAATGTTCTAATTGATTTTCTGATGAACTGAATGATTATCAATCATATCCTGGTAGGAAAGGCACTGTGCCCAGCATTATCAAGAATAAAACAGGAACTCAAGGAACATAATATTCAGCTAGGCTAAATGAAAATTCATTTTTGTTTCAATTCTAATTGTCAAACTGCTCCCCCCCCCCCCAAATGCATGAGAATGCTTTTCTGGCTCAGTGGAGAAATTGGTTATCTGCATGATTATTAAGACATTTCCAGTGTCTCTTTGTGACTATTTTGAGGCTTAATCTGCATTTGTGCTGTTGGGATTCAGTTCAGTGAACACTTTGAGCCCTTCCAGGACAAGTAGGATGCCCAGTATTGAGGCTTCAGAGATGATAAAACATATTCTCCAGGAGTTCACAGGGAGCTGAGCCAGAATCAGAGCCCCCTAACAGAAACTTCTACACAAACCCTTACCTGCATGGGCTTGGTTCGCATCATTAACTTGGCCATTCCAGTTTAAAATTCTTCCACACAAACCCTTACCTGCATTGATTCCTGCTTGTCATTAACTTGGCCATTCCAGTTTAGAATTCCGTCTCTTCTCTTCCCCATAAAAACCAAACCCTTTGGGATAAGGTTCAAGAAGTTTCATATCTGCTCTAAGAAAGGGGGGAAAAGGGGCACCTGGATGGCTCAGTGAGTTAAAGCCTCTGCTTTTGGCTCGGGTCATGATCCCGGGGTCCTGGAATCGAGGCCCACGTCGGGCTCTCTGCTCAACAGGAAGTCTGCTCCCTCCTCTCTCTCTGCCTGCTTCTCTGCCTACTTGTGATCTCTGTCTCTCAAATAAATAAATTAATTAATTTTAAGAAAAAAAGAAAGAAAGGGGGAAAAAAGTCTTTGATTGGCAAATGGAAGTTGATATGAACAAGAGTTAAGGATCAGGAGACGTTCTCAGAATAGTTCCAAACAAGGCATTGTCAGATGCCCTCCCTAGACAAATAAAAGTTGGTCTTGGGAATGAAAGAGGTTTCATACAGCAAGTTTGCTATTTGCAATGTATGTGCATATATTATGAAAAATCAGCATGTTACACAGATCTATGCAACAAAACCACAGATACACAATGCTCAAAAACATTGTCAGTGACACATTAAAAAAATGAATGTCATAAAAAAGGTAACAGTTTTACAAATATTACCTGCTTTAGAAATACATAAATATAATGAGCATGGCATTTTGCTTTTAAAAAGATCTAGCGTTTGCTTATGGAAGTGAGGAACAGAAGGGTAGTAGCTTGTATAATATTGTGAGATGATAGAGGAAGGTTCTCAGAAGGGGAGTACATTTGTAACACCAGATGTGGATGGGTGTAGCTCATAACATGCATGGTGGACTGAGGTAGCTGGTAGAGGGCTGTGTAATGTTCGTGTCTGAGCTTTGTGCATCCCTATGCAGCTCGATTCAGCTGGGTGCAGTTTTCTGAGTTCACCTGGTGTTTCTGGAAGAGGAATTTGCACATAAGCAAATGGGAAATTTGCATTATGCTTAAATTGTTTCTTAATTTATCAATCACATTGGAAAGCATTCTGTTCTCAAAACAAGTGTTATAGCAGAACTGACTGTATCTTGTGATTTCAGGTATTGTAACAACTCTATGAGCCACCTGCTCATGAATTTATAACATTTATTTCGCCATCAGGGATAAAAGCCTGAAGATTGTGAGGCTAGGTTAGGAACATACCTGAACGTTTTTATATAAAGGGCAATAAGTCAATCCATTTGAAAGGGTCCTGATGGGCAGCTGAGCCTTGTGAAACAGGAGGAGGAAGGGAGGAGCACCAGATTCTTGAAGCAGGAGATGGCAGAGCATGGCCAACAAGAGGGTGAGGGGGCAGAACATGAATGAAGAGCATAACATGTCCTGTCATCCCAATTGTGCCTCGACTGGTTTTTGCTGATTTTCAACGGAGCAGAAATAAAAGCTGTTCATGGTGGTATTTTCTTTATATCAACAGCTACAAATAAACACAGGTTTATTTTTCAGGATTTATAAAAATTGTATTTGTTTTAAAGTAAACATTACTACAAAGGTGATGCTCCCCCAACTCCAAGACAGGACAATAATTGGGAATGTAGAACACTGGGTCTGCAAAACTGCTTGAAAACAAGCAGCCAAGTGAACGTGACCTTTGCTGTCAAGAAAGAGGGGAGAATCCAGGATCTGTGACAGTGTATTATAAGCTACTCAATCCCTTCACATAGAACTACAATATCTGGCTTGTTGTGATCCTATGTCCCTTAAATGCTTGTCAGAATCATACTCTTCTGAAACTATGTTTGAAACATGAATAGAAACCAGAGAGATCATAGAAATATAGATATAATAGAAACCAGTCCCATTATCAGACTGACTTATACAAATTTTCATAAAAAAGGAAATAAAACCAGGATAAGTGCCCTAAAATCATGTAAACTAGATTTCAACCTGGTAGCAGTAAGATTATCAGATCATGTGAAGATGAACATAGCATACACAGAAATAACATTAAATTATTTTATTCAAAATTTAGTTTCTTTATAATGTATAAAGATCCTTCTTTCAAATCATATGAGCTTAGTAGCCAGACATTGTAAAGTATCATCTTAAAAATATTTATTTATTATTTTTTAATTTAAAGGAATTAATCACTGTAGCCTAAGTTATAAATTGGATATCACTTTCATATGCAGTGTGATGGAAGGTAGCAACAAGAAATAAAATAATATAAATAAAGTGAGGCACCTAGGTGCCTCAGTCCGTTAAGCATCCAACTCTTGATTTCGGCTCAGGTCATGAGTTCAGGTTTGTGGGCTTGAGCCCCCCTTTGGGCTCCACACTCGTGTGAAGTCTGCTTGATCCCTCTTCCTTTGCCCTTCCCCTGCTCATGCTTATACTCTCTCTTGGAAAGAAGGAAGGAAGGAAGGAAAGAAAGAAAGAAAGAAAAAGAAAGAAAAGAAAAGAAAATTTTCTTTAAAAAATTCATAAACATATACCTGTCCTCTTTCTAAACAAGCAATGGTTATCATTGTTTTTGCTTTCAATCATATTCTTTTACCCCAAGTTCTATTTTTTTTCCTAACAACTGTTCTTTTAAAAAATAAACTTATATTTTACTAGAAAAATATGCCAGAGGAATGATGTGTGAGTTTGAAGAGCTGGGTAGGCTTCCTGGGGTCAAATGGGATCCAGAAGCAAAGATTCCATCGAGGAAACAAGAGTGAAGGTTTGTAGTCAGTATTGCCCATCATTTAAGGCGCAGGGAAAAAATGGTGTGTCATGCCCAGGGAATTTCTCTAACACTTCTAATATCTATAAAAGCAAGTGAATGTAGCAATGATGTGTAATGACCACCAGCCACCCATTTAAGCCAGGCTCACACTACCTAGTAGTTATGATGAAAGAGAAAAACCTGCCCTGATTTATTGCAAAGCAGTCCCTACTTGATTTAAATAACTCCTGCCTGAGACATTTAGGAAGATAAATTCAACAGACACATACAGAGACACACACAGCAACACACAGACACAGATACACACACAAAGATGCCATTAACACTATATGCAAACTAATAAATTCTTTAAATTCAATATTCTGACCATGACCAGATGGTTGTGGGATAATAGACACATAGATCAAGAAGTCATAGCCACAATTCACCCATTGGAGAAGTCAGTACTTAAAGTAAACGAACAAACAAACAATCTCTATCAGTCTAAATAACGACTGATGGTGATTTTAGACCATTTCCAATTTTTTTGACAGTTCTTTGTGGTATGTTTGTTTGTTTTGTTTTTTTACTTTCCAGAATCAGGGAATGCTGAATCTTAGCAACTGTTGTAGTCCCAGCTCCTTGCTGGATAGACGTGGATGCTAAGAGAAAGGTTAAATGCCTTGTTGTATAGCACACAGTGATAATGGTAGAACTGAGATTAAAACCCAGAAACGATGCAGTTCTCTAGTTCACAAGATATATTCAACCGAATTTTACCAGTCTAGACAATGCAGTCGTGATAGCTAATGTTATATTAAATATCAATAAGGAGAAGTTTAAATACCTTGAACCCTACATTAAGCAGTGACTAGCCTATTAAAAAATACCAGCTTTCTTTTCATTTCTGTTCATGCAACATAAGAAAAGGAGTGATGAGGTACCTGGTTGGCACAGACGGTTTACCATCTGCCTTCAGCTCAGGCTCAGGTCATGATGTCGGGGTCCTGGGATCGAGCCCCACGTTGGGCTCCCTACTCAGTGGGGACTTTGCTTCTCCCTCTCTCTCTGCCCAGCTCCCAACTCATGCTTGCTCTCTCATTTTTTCTCATTCTATCTCAAATAAGTAAATAAAATCTTTTTTTTAAAAAAAAAGGGTGATAAAATATTAATGTTGTGAAATATTAGGAATTATAAAAATAAGGGGGAAAAAAGCCCACTCAAATATTTATGTCAGATATGAGGTGTCAAGGCTGGAATCCACTCCTGACTATAACCCAGCTGCTGAACTGAAGACAGAGTCGGATTCCGGGCTCTACTTTGTTTGTCTCCCATCCTATCAGCTGTGGAACATATAAATAAAGGAAGCCTTGCTTCCTGGACATCAGAGATTCCAGTGTTCCTACAGCACTCTGCAGAGGGCTGGCTGCTGAGCAGTGAGAGGGCAAGCTGGTGATGCACAGCTCCAAGGAAACCTGCTGAAACTTGTTGGCATTTCTAGAATGCATGGTTCTACAATGTATTTGCACTGTGTTCACAGCTTGAAATGTTAACTACCTGTTGATGCTTCACACCAGGACCACCACTGTCAACCTTCCCAAATTGCCTAGCTTAAGCATTTGTGTGTGAGCGTGTGTGTGTGAAACTTCCAGTAATTACTTCAGGCGGAAGTAATTGATTTGCGCCACGATAGAGCTTTTTTCTTACTTCCAGAGCTCTCACTTCTACCTTCGTGCATTGTAGTCCACATTTCATCTGTGCCTGATGTTGAGGCGCCAGGTCCTCTTTATACATGGAACTCCAGTGCCTAAAATGGCACTTGACTCACAAAAGGCAGTAACATAAGTATGAGCGAAATGTTGCAACTTCCTATCAGTTTATATGTAATTGACTCCTATGTACACAGCATTATTCCCTTCATTTTTCATCTTTTTGTAATCCCAAATATTATTTTTGCAGATTCAAAATTTAATGACTCCGTCAATCAACAGGTACTGTTTAGGTACTTACTGCGTACTAAGGATTCTTATAGGTACTGGGGTTACTAGCAATAAAAAACAACAAACAAACTCTCATGAAACTCAACTAGTATGCAAATAATCAAGTATATTGTATGTTCAGACTGCTATAAAGAAGAAAGGAATAAAGCAACCATGGGAATAGAAGGGGATGCCTGGGTGGCTCAGTGGGTTGAGCCCCTGTCTTTGGCTCAGGTCATGATCTCAGGATCCTGGGATCGAGTCCCACATCGGGCTCTCTGCTTGGCAGGGAGCCTGCTTCCTCCTCTCTCTCTCTGCCTGCCTCTCTGCCTACTTGTGATCCCTCTCTGTCAAATAAATAAATAAAATCTTAAAAAAAAAGAAAAAGAAGGAATAAAGGGTAGAATGATATTTTATTTTATTTATTTATTTTTTAGAATTTTACTTATTTATTTGACAGAGAGAGATCACAAGTAGGCAGAGAGGCAGGCAGAGAGAGAGGAAGGGAAGCAGGCTCCCTGCTGAGCAGAGAGCCCAATGCAGGGCTTGATCCCAGACCCCAAGATCATGACCTGAGCCGAAGGCAGAGGCTTAACCCACTGAGCCACCCAGGTGCCCCTAGAATGTTATTTTAAATAAAAGATAACAAAAGAACTCGTTCCCAAGATGACAGTTGAACAGAAACTGAGAGTGAGAGCAGTAGTTCAGTGAACATATCGACAAAGAACATGCTGAAAAGTGGAAACCATAATTGTAAATGCCCTGAAAGTGCATTGACGCACTGGAAGGAAAGCAAGGAGGCCAATATGGCTGGAGCCACCTGGTTTTGGAGGAGAGTGGTTGCAGAGGAAGTCAGAGAAGAAACAGTGGCGAGAAAATGTGATTGTATATCAGGAAGATATGGGATACTCTTAACGAAAAAGCAAAATGGTTTTACCAATATTTTAGTAAAGACTTGTTTCTAGCTGCTGCGTAGGGTATAGACCACGGTAGAGGGGTAAGCATGGAAGACCACTCAGTATATAGATTGTTAGGGCAGTTGTAACAAAGTATGATAACCTGGGTTGCTTCAATAGCAGAAAATTATTGTCCCCAAGTTCGGGAGGCTAGAAGTCAGAGAGCAAGGTGTCTGCAGGGTTGTTTCCTTTTGATGATAATGAAGGAGTAACTCTTCAGTGTCCCTCTCCTATCTTCTGATGGTTTTCTGGAAATCTTTGGTACTCGGCCTATAGATAACATCACTGTGATCTTTACCTTCATGTCACATGGCAGTGTCCTGTGTGCTTGTCTGTCTCTGTATCTAAATTTCTTATGATTACAAGGACATTAGGCATATTGGATTAGGGTCCACCCTAAGGACCTCATCTTCATTCAACTACATCAACAAAGTCTATTTCCGAAAAATAACACTGAGGTGTTCGAGATGAGGACTTTAATTTATCCTTTTAGGGAAACAATTCAACTCGTACCATTGCGCTAAGGAAATAATCCAGTGCAGAGATAATAGAGGCTTTGACCAGAGTTCAAACACTGGAAGGAGAGAGAAGTGGTCAGTATAAGGATTATTTTGAAGACAGAATGAATAGATGTTGTTGATTAATTGAGTGTGAGAATGAGGAATAGAAGGAAGCACAGGACACTTAAGATTTTTTGGCCTGAATAATAGCCTGAGAAGACTGAGTCAGAAGCAGATGTGTGAAGGAACGTCTAATATTTGTTTTTGACATCTTGACATGCTACTAATGATACCTGGTTAGATTTCTAAGCAAAGATGTTGACAAAACACTTGGATATATGTATAAGTCTGGCTTATGAAATTTTATAGTTACGACAACACATCATCAACCTAGCTCAACCAATACTTACTAGAGATGAGGAGGTCAGTATATTTTAAAAGGTTCCTTTAAAAATAATATAAAAAGCCTTGTTTCAGGCCACTGAGACATGTAGTAGGTAAAAAACAAAACTCGCATCTTTTGACTTCCAATCCAGCATTTTCTCCATTATCGTACCAGGCTTTCATCAGCATTTTTTAGTTCCACATGCAGGTAGTAAACAGCAGTTGGTAGCCGAATGCAACAAAAATGTAAATAATTTTAATTCGGGGCCCAGCAGTTGGGTGACAAAGTTTCCAGCATGAGGTCTTTGTTCTCCAGTATATTATCACAAAATTTATAAACACGATAACACAGTCAAAAATATCTCAAGCTAGAATAATTCTAGAAGTTGAAAGGTTCCTTTTGCCCCTATTAATTTTCAGAGCTCTGATCCATGATGTTGAGGCTCTGTTACCTTGAAGCAAAGAAACAGAATCATATATTCAACCCTCCTGCTTGCTTCTGTTACTTGGCAGCTGACTCAGTCCCTGTTGAGGCAAAGAGAATGTTTTGTCCATTTGAAGATTTGAAATCAGCTTTCTATGTTTGGCCCTCTGACTAAATTTATACTTCAAGAGGTTTTGAAAGATATGATCAGTGGGCTGGTCTTCCTCTAGCTTTGAACAAAGTTTCCTTTTTTTTTGCAAGTTAAAGATTCCCGTACTTTTAATTATTTTCATTTTGCAATAGAATATTTGTAAAAAATGACTACAGAAAATGATGCAAAGTGATATTACTTATAATATGCACATATATTTTACATATCTGAAACCTTTCTGCAGAAATATGGCATAATGTTTGGTGGGTCTCTTTACAATCATTTTTAACTATGGTGGATGGGTATTTTATTGTGAGTACTGCAGCACTTTTTTATTCGTCATTGTAGCAGTTGATTACCTGAGACCTATAAAAAATAATCGAGTAAGTCCAGGAAACTGAAAGATGTTAAATCCATCAGAAGGTTTATGCTGTTAAGGTATTGCAGCTCTGAACCCGCTCTAAGGTTGCTGGGGATAGTGGTGGTTGTATTCTTTGACCATGGCCAGGAGATCATCAAGCAGCCTATGTGAATCTCAGAAAGACAAGAGATAGAATAGGTTTCCATGTATTGATATGTTATAAATATTCATATGCACTTAACGTTCAGGGAGTCAAACTCAATCAAAAGCAGCTCTTAAATGTACCAAATTTCATCCCCTCTACTGCTTTCAATTAGCAAATTCTATCACTACCCAAAGGAGACAAAGAACAGAGAGTTCTCATCGGGTCCCTTTAGCCAGAGTATTTGACTCATTTTGTTTTAAATCCTGCTAATAAGATTTTGGAGATCAATTGTATACACCAAAACATACTAAAGGTTGTATTCTGGACACAAGCTTAATATTGATAGATGCTAAATTCCAAGCTAATAATAAAGGATATTTTGTCCTTCACATTAAAATGTCACAAAAGAATTTCATTAGAAGGTAACATGAGCTGCTTACTTACGAACATATAGTCTTCAAGGTATTTTCTATGAAAAACATTTAAAAACAGCAACAGTGTGACATCCCGGTTACCCATATGCACTCATTACTATGGTGAGAAAAAAAATGATGGAGACAAACACACTTGCAATTTTTATGTTACACTGATAAATTCCATCTGCTTGGAATGAAAGTCACATCTTTTGTGTTTAAGGGATAAAGGCAGTGTTATAGATTACAGCACCCTGAAGGCACTTGTGGCAGGTGCAGTAATTTAAGTCATCCTAAACGCTCACTAAGGCAGTCACAGTATGAGGCCAGGTGGGTAAAAATACCAAGCAAAGTAGTTTTGAACCACTTTGCTTTTCTAACAGTCTTGAAAAACAGAAGAGATTTTCATATCTCTCAGGTGGCTTGGATATGACCTCAATGGAAAGCAGAGAAGGTATTCTCAAATTCCTTCCAGCCTTGCCCTTTGATTCTATGGATTAGAAATAAAATCAGGCTAATGTGTAGATACACATATTCATCAGCCATAGTGTCCAGTAGAGGGCGCTAGAAAGGCAGTACGACAGTGTAGGATCAGATTCCTATCTTAAATGATGACAGGTAGATCTTTTAAATAAAGAAACATGGAAAGACTTTTTTTTTTTTTTCTAAGCACACATTAATCTGTAAGGTTTGACATTTATTCTTCAAATGCAATGTGAAATTGTCATTACTTTTGTTTTCAAAGTTTAACTTTTTAAATTAAGATTGCTTGTCATAATGTGTTCCCTCAACAGTCAGTAAAAGGAACCAAATTCCTGTAACATGATTGCAGTATTCAGTTTACATTGTTTTTATTAATTCCCATTGGTTCCTGTTGAGAAGGGAGCAGAGATTAAATGATTTCTGGCCTTCAATATTCTCTTCTAAATTTAAACACTGAAACTGTGAATCCAAATTCGGGGGGCTTTTATTTTCTAAGAATGATATTTATTGAATGTCAAAAAGTTCAGAGAATTATTCAAATATCCCTTCCAAGAGCCCCTGTTTACATTATAAACCACATTTATAACATGGTTTCTATATTATACATAAATACACCCCAAACAAATATTGGCAAATGGTCTCGTATGGCAACTTTTTTTTTCCCCTAACTTTATAAATTTTATGAAGACATTTAGAAAAAAAAAAAAAAAAAAGTAGAAAGTTTGAGAAAATGTCCTGAACAGAACTGAATTTCAGAATGTTACAAAAGGAATGTGAAAGTTAGCCAGGGAAGGGTATTTTAGATAAATGGTAAATATAAATAACCTAAAAAAGGGCATGTTCTATGTTATTCCGTGCTGCCTTACCTCTTCCCAGGGACCAAGCTTACAAGCTAATGGCAACTGGCCTTCACCTGGTGTGGTACATTCCTCTCCAATAAATAAGTATCACGTATAACGCTCCATACTCTCTGTACAACCACTTGGACTTATATCAAAGAACACCCTAAAGACCAAAAAAAGAGCAGGCATATGTGAACAATATTAATAAATACAACTTGCTAGAAATTCTGAATTTTAACATTCCTGCAGTTTTGCATTAAGGACCATTCAGACCTTGGTGGACATTTGCCTTTTTTTTTTTTTTTTTAATTTGGTAGAATTTACAACATCTGCAATCCTTGGAAAGGTCAAAAACAAAGGCCAGGCATCTGTACACATCTTATCTGAAGAACGGCTCAATCTCTATATATTTTTAATTCTAATTTTGTCCAATTTCATATTCTTCAGGAATGCCAACAGTCATAGAGCTGCATCTGCTGACCAGTTACAGCTGCGCCCATGAGGGTGCCTGCCGGTGATCTGTCCTCTCTGTGTGGGGAGGGCATTTCTCTCAAGGAAAACGGAGAGCCACAAGAACCATACTTTTCTTATCCCCTCACTGTTCTGTGAAATGATTAGTCATCATCCCAGTGGTTGCTTGGTTTCTCTAAGTCTTATTTGGAAGCTGCCGAGATGTGGTCAGATGCAAACACCATGATACGGAAGCATTTAAACACTGGCGACGGACAGCACGGCATCAGCAGCTGAGCACTTTTATCTCAAGCCCTAGACAGCGAGGCAGCAGAACAGAGCCGTTTAACTCTGGGGGACAGCAGTGAAAAGTGTGGCAGCATATGAGAGCACATGCTGTAACAGGCTGACAGACAACATTTGGCTTATATCAGGACAAGGGCTCAAAAGCGATGGAAAGACAGAAAATAAGCTTCTAATTTCCTTCCTAGAAATTAGGTCCAGCTTCTGACTACTGTTCTGTGTAGGTTGGGGTTTTTGAATATATAAAAGCAGACGGACTCTAATTCATATCTGGTAATGGTTTTGAATACATAAAAGCAGACGGACTCTAATTCATATCTGGTAATGGTTTTTTTTCTTTCTTTATTTCTTTTTCTTTTTTTCCCTTTTAACTTCTTCAGTGTGACTCTTTTCAGTCTGGCTAGAAAAAAATAATCTCTATTTTTCAAATAACCAGTTTCATGACTCATGTGCACACCTTCATATATATATATATATATATATATATATATATATATATTCCTTCAAAAGTACCTACTATGGACCAGGTACTTTTTAGTTGCTAGGGATATATCAGTGAACAAAACAGACAGATGTTCCTGCTATCCTGGAGCTTACTATCAAAGTGTGGTGACAGAAAATAAATGTGCATGAAATATATAATGGACCAGATGGTATGCAGGACATGTAGCAAAGTAAAGCAGGAAATAGAATAGGGAATGCTAACCCATGTTAGGGGAAAGTTGCACTTTTTTTTTTTTTTTTTTTTTTTTATTTGAGAGAGAGAGAGAGAATTTGTGCACACAAGCAGGAGGAGAGGCAGAGGGGGAAGGAGAGAGATAAGCAGACTCCACGCTAAGCACGAAGCCTGACATGGGACCCATCACAAGACCCCGAGATAATGAATGGAGCTGAAACCAACAGCTGAACACCCAAATGACTAAGCCACCCAGGGGCCCCAGGAAAGAGTTGTACTTTTAAATAAAGTGACAAAGGAATAAAAACGTTTAGTAAGTGGGGGAACCATACCCTGTAACTCTGTGTGTGTGTGTGTGTGTGTGTGTGTGCACATGTGTGAGCAGGTATATAGAGGGGATGCATGTTCTAGATAGAAGGAAAAGCAATGTCAAAGTGACTAAAGCTGTTGCTTTGTTGCTTCCTTCTAACAGGACTGGTATCTGCCTTGCTTCCCACTTCTCTTTCTTCCTCCTTTTATTTATGTTTTCATTTCATAAACCTTTGTTGAACATCTGTCACAGGTATACTGTACCAGCCACTGAAATAACTAAAATGGGTAAAATGCTGTCCTGAGCAGATTCACAGTCTGGAGGAGTTTATAGGTAAATATCTTCAGCGAGTCATTCTTGCTTAAAGGTTTCCTGCAATTTGTTTCCTAGACTATTTTGAGGTAATCACGTATTTCCTTCCCGTCACCCAGCACTCCTAAAAATATCTGAACTGGGAAAGGCATTCTGGTCACTTAATTATTTTGGTATGTTTAATTATTTGGAAGCTTCCTGCTTCTAAGATAGAGGTTAGGTCTCTCCAAGCTCATCTGACAACATATGGAAAATCCCAAGTTCCTTGTGTAGGGCCCTAGCTCCCGTTTCTGCCAGAATTGCTGAGTCAAGGGTCATTTTTCAGTCTCTGACCTGTTGCCCCCATTCTGCATCTCCTCTGCTAAGTCTCTCTCCTTGCACCTTCTAGACTGTTCTCCCCTTGTGACTCCCCTCCTCTCTTGACCCTCGCATTGCCTTCAGAACTCAAATTCCTTTCCCTCCACTGAGCACTGTTCTGCTATTTCTGATTTTGATTCCCACACTCAGCTCCAAGGGCCTATTTTACATATTTGAGACCTATATAGGTTTTCTGCTATGCTAAAATAGGCTTCAACTGTTTGAGCCACCTAGACTTTTTTTTTTTTTAAAGCTTACCTAAAAGGACATTTTGATTTTTTTTTTAAAGATTTTATTTATTTATTTGACAGAGAGAGATCACAAGTAGGCAGAGAGACAGGCAGAGAGAGAAAGGAGGAAGCAGGTTCCCTGCTGAGCAGAGAGCCCGATGCGGGACTCGATCCCAGGACCCTGAGATCATGACCCAAGCAGAAGGCAGCGGCTTAACCCACTGAGCCACCCAGGCGCCCCAGGACATTTTGATTTCAAAAATATTTTTTCTTTATAGAATAAAAATGGCATTCATTCAGAGGTTGGTGTATAAAATCAGTAAACTCCCTTTCCCCCCATGTGTTTTTATTTCTTATTTATAGCAAGAAGTTCCAAGCAACTAACAACATGGGCAAGCCTTTTGTACCCATCCCCGTCCCTGTGCAGCAGTCTCCTGGGATAATTCTCTTTCCCCCTCTACTCAGATCTACTGTTTGCCACATTTAGCTGTGACCCACGCTGTGTCCTTTGGAATGAGCAACTTTACCTATTGCTGGGCCTCACATATTCTAGGGATAGGGTCACAAGCTCAGGCAAGGTTTCTTTACCACCGGCTTCACTCCTTAGTCTTTACAGCCAGCAAGAGAATCACCTCAATCCTTCCCTATGCCTTCTCCACCTCAAACCAGAGATGTGCCCTTGTCCACATCCTACAACACATGGGCTTTCAGCTGGAAGTTCTCTCTTGACCTAACTGTTCGATGATTCCCACAATGTGGCCTCAAGTTAGAAATCCAGCCCTGGAGAAGAGAACCAGAACTTGGGAACCTTACGTGGATCTTAGTAGTTAACTGAGATCGAAGTGCAGCAGATGAGAAGGTGGAGGAAGAAAACAAGCTTTCTCTGTTCTTATTGAGCCGGATACCATGGAGACTGAAATTCTCTGCTGCTTAAATTCAGGATCGCTTCATTCAGGGGTACTGGGCCAGGGCCATGGGGGGAGAGCATTCCTCTGTGACTGGGCTGGAGAAAAGAGGAAGAGAGATTTTTCCACAAGGATTCTCCCTCCGTCAGGTATGAATAGCAGTCACAAATCCTGCAGGGCACCATGGCAACTTTATTCTATTAACCCAGCTCAGTCTCCTCTCTGAGGCTCAGTCGAGGCAGAAAGATACTACTACCAAGTGTGTATGTTTTTTTAGCAGAATTTTTTTACATTAGACTTTCACTATCCAGTGCAAGTCTTTCTTTCTGAGGTTCCTCTAGGCAAGTATTAGCTAGACCCCTTGCACCATGTGAAGGGGCAGGACTGCCATACTTTCCCTTAGCCCATCAGTCTACTTTCTACTCTGGATCCCTGACCACTAGCTCTACTTCTTACTGTCAGGACATTTAGCTGAAGACTCCTGCACTCTGCACTGGGAATTAGAAGACTTGTTTTTCCCCTTTTTTTTCAACCTCCAAGAAACCCTTATTTATACAGGATGAGAGCAATTTTCTCTCCGCCTATACTGGTGCACCATCAATGTTTTCTTCGTGTCATGCTTACTTGAGGTTACTTCATTGAGGTCTCAGCCTTCAGAATGTTTCCAGAATTTCCTTTAAACCTCACAGCCTGTTCCCTTTGGGATTGTCCCAACATCATACAAATGTCCGATATTGAGCAGAAGGTGTTCTGGTATCCCAGAACTGGGATGGATCTGGTGTCCAAAGCTTAGGTTGGAAGAAAGAGAAAGAGAAGGGAGAAAGAAGAAGAGAAGGAGGAGGAAGAGGAGGAGGAGACGGAGGAGGAGGAGGGGAAGGGGAAGGAAGAGGAACAGGAGGAAGAGGAGGAAGGGGAGGGGGAGGAGGAGGAAGAAAAAGAAGAAGAAGGAGCGGAGGAAGGGGAAGAAGGAATGAGGGGGAAGAAGAAGGTGGGGAGGAAAAGGAAGAAGAAGAAAGAGGAGGGGGCGCCTGGGTGGCTCAGTGGGTTAAGCCTCTGCCTTCGGCTCAGGTCATGATCTCAGGGTCATGGGATCGAGTCCCGCATCGGGCTCTCTGCTCAGCAGGGAGCCTGCTTCCTCCTCTCTCTCTATGCCTGCCTCTCTGCCTACTTGTGATCTCTGTCTGTCCTATAAATAAATAAAATCTTTAAAAAAAAAAAAGAAAGAGGAGGAGGAGGGGGAGGGGGAAAATAGTAGTGGTAGTAGTAGTCCTGAGGGTGAAGGAAGAGGGCAAGGAAGAATACAAGGGAAAAGGAGGGAAGGAAGGAAGGCAGACAGACATCAGTAGAGAGCAACATAGGGTAGCTAGACCACTCTGCTGAAGTTCATTAAGAATTTAAAATAATAGACTCACTCCCTGCAAACATCATTCAAGCTGTTTACCCCCAAATCAGGCTATATAATCTAAAAGCAAACAATCAGCTGGGAAGGAAGGAAGAAATCTATAGAATCTGAAATTGTCAGTCTGATTGTAAATGCAGGGGCTTTCTCATTTGCTCCCTGAAGAAGGAAAAATAAAGGCATGCTTCTTTCCACTCCTGGCCACTGAGAGGTCCATTACAAGAGTCACTCATACAGATGCAGGGGGCTGGAGAAAGGGGACACTGACATACGACTCTCTGGATTGGTGTTTATGTAAGTGGTAGGCAAATGACTCTGCCTTAAATAGGAGAATGAAGAATTGTAGAAAGGGTAGGGGTAGGAAATAGTGATGGAGTGGTATATACTCTGTACATTTGGCATGATAAGGTTGTTTGAGTTGTTTGAGTTACTGGAAGTCAGGTCAGTGGAGATCTAGCTAGCCAAGATCCCTCCCAAATAGAATGGGTGATAAGGAGACACAACGGCAAATGACTTGAGGCTAAACACTGATGGGGAGCTGAAGAAGGGCTTTGAGAAAACAGCTCAGAGCTGATTTCTCGGAATCATTCTACAGGTAGCATTTTGTGGTAGTGAGGATCAATAGCAGTGATGGCAGGAGCAGGTGGGAAATGTCCATAACTTTTTTCCCCTTGGCAATGGAGTTCAGGTGAACTTATTATTTTCAAAAAAGTTTAATCCCATGGATGTCTTGAGTAATTTTCAGGAGAGAGAGAAAAAAAAAATTCTTAAAAGTGTAATAATAAACTCCCTAAGAGTTTGACAAATGGAGAAATAACCAGTCTGATTACATTTAGAGACATAAAGGAATATGAGGAATGCTAAGTCCACCTCAAAATATGCGAAACCCTTTATAGTTACCTCTATGAATAAATCCCAAAATATATGACTCCGGATTCCATCGGGTTCTAGGCAAAGACCAGCCAGTATCACCTTCTATATGTTTTTTTTTTCTTTCTCTGCAGCTGATGTAAGGTGCTATTCCTGTAGGTGGTATTTAGCCTAGAGATGTACAGTTTGGCTTTGGTGCGGCAAGGTAATAGAGGGATTTTATAAAATTCATTTTCAATATTTAATAATACTGATATTTTATGTTAAATAAGGATTTAAAAGAGAAGGGTATCTTCCTATCCTGAACCTGTACCCTCACTAGCAGCAATCAGCATCAAATCATCATAGCTGGGCCACCAAGTTTGCAGATCACACCTTCCAGGACCAAATGAGGTTTAGGGAGGAAGAGAGATTTCAGAAGACAGATTCTTACCTCATATATCTTCCCAGGTTATCGCCTAAATATTATGAAAGACAGGTATTCTGACAGAATGTCTGTGAGTAGAGAAAATCCCCAGAAGTACTGTATGCTTCATAAAGAATGAAAAGGATGGGAAAGAAATACTGAGAATCTGTTCTATTCTGCTGTCAATGAAGGGACTGGGCATGGGACTCACCAGATGTAATGGGTCAGGAGGACATTGAAGTATGAAAGTTGGCTCTTGGGCCCTAATAAGGAAACTTCAAAAAGATGTCATTCATTCAAAATGACATAAAAAAGATGCCAGATTGAGAAACTTCTTTTCAAAACTATCAAGTCAGTATATTCAGCCTACTCAACTTTTCTTCTACGTCTGGTGTCCCAGCTCCGCACCATGGGTAATTACTGGGAGGGGAAGGGGCACATCCCACTGTTTGGTTACTGAGAGAAAAAGGATCCACAATCAGGGCAAGTGATACCCCAGTTCCCAGGAGGACTCTGAATTAATGTCCTTTGGTGTGGGAACAATTTACCAACTTGCAGACTGTGTAGTGGATTGTAAGAAAAAAAGCAAAATAGTCCGTGTATTTCAGCAGGTAATCTTGGTGGTTCAAAGATAATTGAAATATCTCACTGATACTCTTAATTGAAGATAGGTTGACTTTTTTAGGTGTTTTAAGTGCATATATAGATATAAGAATTAAGACAAATGAAAAAAAATATTTTGTATTATCTCATTATTTGTTACAAATCTTTCATTTAATTAGTCCCAGAGTGTAGGTTGGCGAATGTTATAAAAAATACAATGGCATTATCTTTGTGTTTCAGTCCAGATAATATCACTTAGAATTTAAAGCAGTTTAAGATTATTTTGCCTTGCTGAAAAGAAAGATATTCAGTGCCTTTGTTCTTAGAAATAGATTGTGCTCACACTTCATTCTTTCATAAAAGATCAGAGTTTTCTAGGAGATATATAATAATCCTAGATATGTAAAGAACTGACATTAAGAAAAGAGATAAGGAACAATCTCTTCTATAAAGGATATCGTTTTAGGGTTTAAATACCCTCAAAAATACGTAATAGATCTGAAATTTCTTAAAGTTTCCCACTACCAAAACAAACAATAGAAATTAGCATGAGATCATCGATCAAAATCTAAAACCCAAGGTCCTGTATATTGCATAGCGTATGTTTACTACCTAAAAAGAAATAACCCACTGAGGTGTAGCAGACACACTATCACACTGTCTCTCAATAAAGCGTTAAAATAATCACCTGGTTAGAGTAGTCAATCACACAAAGTAATGACTTGCACAATGTGTTGAATATTTTTCCCATTGCCACTATCCAGTTGATAAATATTATTATAATGTTGTCAGGACTAAAATCAACTTTATCTATATTTCAAGATATATTCACATTCATAGAATTTTCTAAGTACCTCTTTGTTTTAGCTACTCCCCTAAACCTACAGAAGAGTTCTTGCTGCAGACAGATTCATAAAGTTAATATGTTTCCTTAAGCCCATGAAATCCTAGACTAGATGAGTTGAGTGCCAGAGACCGGCAATGTGGTAGCCTGCCCTGGAATCATATGCTTCACTGCCTAAGAGTAAGTTTAACTGAAGGACAAGTTTAACATCTTTGGAACAGGACCAGAGGTGTGCAACACGTCAGTGAAAGAGCTCTCCTCACAAGAGGGCTGGGTCTTGAAGTTAGGAGTGTCAGAGGAGAAGTGAGCTGTGAAGAGAGACCTCTCTATCCTGGGAAGATGTAGTATCGAGGGGGGTAGTATGGTGTTGCAAATTTCAGATTTTCTGATCTTCCTACAAGCTGCTATAGAGATGTTTATATGAGTTCGATATAGGAAGATAATGGCGGTAGATCTGAACAGAAGTCTATTGTTAACTTGTCTGTATATTCCGCTCTCAGAAAAAAGTAAGAACTGAGCCCCATGTTAGAAGAATTGAAAATGTATATATCTGAAATCAAGAGAAGGTTTTATGCAATGAAAGTATAAGTCAGCTTGCTCAGTTTAAATGTAAGTTTAATGCAAAATTTGTCTCCTGTAGTGGCAATGTTGGAGGGGTGCCTACTGCTTACTGCTTGTACCTAGTTTTATAAAGCAGAGTCACAGTGACAACTGATAGCAAATGACTACACTCAAACAATAATGCAGGCTACTAACAGTATATTTGGAGCTTAGGGACGTAGCAGAAGGTTGCAGAGTTGTTTATTTTATTTTTATTCCTCAGAGACAGGTAGTTCTAAATTTGCATAGGTCCCATTATCTTGGCTAGCAATAGCCAGCAAATTTTTCTGGCCTCTGTGGTCCACATGGATTTAGAGTTAAGGCCCTGATCTGAGGATCTGACCTACAGCATGAGAAATGATTAACATAATTACCATAGAATCTCTATTTTAGTTCCAAACTGTGAAGGATCTGAGAATGACCTGCTTGCAAGCTACCAAGTTAGTTTGCTTTTCATATATGTATATAGCCAGGAACACAGAGCCCAAAGCCAGAGACCCAGATACCCTTTTTTTTGCTGTGAAACTCACAGCAAAAAGCAGTAGCCAGAGCAATAACTTAGTATTGAATCCCCATGACCCAAGCCCCATGGGGCAACATGATGAGGACAAAATGTTTACTTCTGCATGCAGTGGTTTGCATCACAGTGGAGGACCCCCGAAAGTAAAAGATGCAAAGCTTTTATGGCTATTGGCACATCTGCTTACCCTTCTCTCCAGAGAAAGAACGAATGTTCATTACCCTAGAAAGCAAGCAAATGCTGCTGACAAGGGGTAGGAGACTTCAGCTGATACATAGTATTAACCATCACACTTTACTGTCCTAACATGTCTCTGGGTGTCTCTATCTTTAGGGATAATTCCTATAGCTCCCAAGACATGTGTGTTCCTCAAGAGGACCTCCACTCTACAGGAACACAAGATATCCATGAACCATTGCTTCCTTATACTTCATTGAGAAATTTAGGGTCAGGTGGTGACTGATACAAGCCTTCATATATCTGATCATATAAGGAAGGTTAACTGACAAGATATCATTACTGTGGAGGGAGTTCTTGATAACTTATTTCTTCAAGTAACTGTGATGGATTCTTTGTAGTCGAGTTTGTCAAATTTCTGTCTACAATAAGCTAAGCAGAAACAGTTTACTGAGAGACTTAAAGTTATTTGACTCTTCTCTCAGCAGATAACTTCCTTACTTCAATTGTTTTTATTCTCACCTTTTTATATGCAAGCAAAATTACTTTTGTTTTTGTAACACACAAGTTTCTATTTTTGAAGTGAACAGATCTTAAGCTTATAGTTCCAGGAGGTTTGACAAATGCATACACCTGTATGCAAGACATTATAGAATGTTTCCATTACCACAAGAATTTCCTTCATACCCTTCCCTAGTCAAACAAATCTTGCCCCCAACAGAGGCAATGGCCATTCTGTCATTAGTAACCCACCTGAATCTTTACTCCCATCTTTGAAGGTTACGTTCATCTCCTTGAGCACATCATTCTCAAATGGAAACTATTTTTTTTTTTCTCCCTTACTCTACATATCTCAAAGACTGGAGCAGAATAAATGTTCCATTTCATTAAGTGGCCCTACCAACTACTTAGTTTCTCAGGTCTGTAAAAAGAACTCATCCTTGATCCTTTTCATTTTCTTTCCATTCCACATCTAATTTGCCATCCTTTGCACTGTAACAACACTGGACCTCACCATCATTTCATTTCTCATCTGGATTTGTTCAACAAAATCCTATGACATCTCACTACCTCTTCTCTCATCTGTGAAATGTGAAATGGTGCCCATATTTAGCAGCATAAACCAAATCATGACCTTCCCTGGCATAAGACCCTCTATTGTTTATCATTACAATCTGAATGCAATCCAAATTCCTTATTATGATCTTTAAGACCATACACCCCTGAGTCTTGCCCATTTTTCTGATTTTGTTCCCTTTACTGTGACCTGTATACTACTTTTCAACTCACACTAAACTTTCTGTGTCTCTATGACAACTTCTTTCTCCACCAAATAAGAAATACCCCCCTCTAATGTCAGCTTAAAGCATTTGAAGATTGGTTTGACTTATAGCTCATAGATTTGATAAAAGACTTGACCTGGTTAATCAATACCATCCCTTACCCACCAATATCACACTTAGTGAAGCCGTTGGAACTTGAATGAAAAAGAGTTCAAATGAAAGAAAGGATGAGTGAGGAGTGGTAAGATATTTCAGCTCCAGCAGGAGAATCTGAGGGAGGGAAGGCTAGCTGGTACTAGCCTGTGTTCCCTTGGAAGTTCTGGATGAGAGGAAATGAAAGTGTACTTCACTTTTGTCCTCTGGATTTCTAAGACTTGGCAGCTACGTTGTTGCAAAAGCAGGGTGTTTCTATACTTGCAGGGGAGCTGGTGGGTGGGGAGGGCTGACCACCTTTTCTGTATGATCACCAATGCCAGAAGAGCTAAACAGAAAAAATGGAAGTGAATCTGCCCAAGCTATAAATGATATTTTCTATGCCAAGAAAACAGATGATGACAGCTCCAGCAGCTGATAACAGCAAAAACATTGGGTCTAAATCCAGACAAATCCTAGAAGGAGGTCTCTCCCTTGCCCATGCCTTGTTTATTCAAGTTCCCTACAGCATGGTTGCCAACCGAGTGGGAAGACAGAAGAAATTTGGAAATTGGCCTTTGAAATGAGTCCCCGGGGCTTTGAACTGGGGCTGAGTTATAGCCCTTGAAGTTATCTAATCACTGATTTTTGTTTTATTTCCTTGAAAATGTGTATACTAATTTGCTTACCACTTGCCAATCTGTATGGTGAGGCTTAAAATAATTCTAATAATAATATATTAAGAATATCCAAGTTAGTCACTGATAAAGTATTAAGCTTGCTCGCAAAACCCAACTATCACAACTGTTATTAATGCCGAACTTTTATTAGACACAAACTTGGTGCCAGGAATCTGCAAAGTTCTTTTGATACATTTTTTAATTCAATCCTCAGAACAATATGCTGTGGTAAATCTAATTAAAATCAACCTCATTTTGCAGATGATATAACTGAAGCACAGATAATATGAATAAATTTCCCAATTTTACACAGCTACAAGTGACAGAAATAGATAGCAATTCTTGTTGCCTTCTTAAATACTGTGTAATATTTCTCCATACAAATCAATCTACTGTCCACATACTTTATATATATTTGTATAGAAGTGTACAAAATAGCCCCTCCAAATTATTTTCTAACAGCACTTATACTTTCTTTCAAAATGATAGTTTTATTTACTACTATTTCTCTTCTTCTTAACTAGATTATCTATGTACTTATTTAATTTGGTTTAAAAATAACCAGTTAATAATAAAATAACCAGTTTTTGGATCTGTAAATCAACTTTACTACTTATCTATTTTTTGCTTCTGTCTAAATAATTTCCTTATGTTTATTTTCAATTATTTTCAAAGTTTTTCAAGCGATTCAATGTGTAGAAATTAGTGCTTTATGATAAGAATATTTTCCTGAGTATAGCTTCAAAACTCTGTATAGGTTTTAGTATACTAAGTTCTTATTTCATAAATAGTTTGTAAATATGACTTTGACTTCTTTGTTCATAAAATTATTCTGATATTTGTTTTAAATTTTTCTGTCAGCTTTGGTTTTAAAATAAATTTTTGTAACAAACTAATTTCATTAGGTATGTTATTCAGCATCTATGCAGTCATATTTATTCAGATTCATATAAGCTTCAGGTCCTGATACTAGCATGTTAAATTCTATATCTAATATAAATTAATTGATCCTACAGGGGCATAAAAATGTTATATGTATAATTAGCATCCTCAAAATATGACCTATTTAATTCATGCTTTTCTGATTGATGGAAGAGCCAACGATTTACTATTTATTGGTATTTAATCTGCTGAGGAAATTTTCTACCTGCATAAACTATCAATACAATGAGGCTGTAAATATCCACAAAACATAAAGTAAATGCATGGCTGTGGAAGGAGTGTGGAAGAAAGAGACCAGAAGTAAGGGGCATCCCCTAAACAGCATCTCAGCCACAACCAAGGAATTTTAAGGGAAGAAGAAGGAGCCAAATAAGGTTGGTCTAACCTCCAGGAGAAAGAGGTAAAGGAGTCCTGTCTCCACCAAACTCCTAGGCTTCTAGCTTCTGGAGTTTCTGAGCTAACAACCTCACAGCCTGATTACAGAATGCAGATGGATTCTAGATCATACCAATGGGCAACAAAATGGTCAACCCCTGTCACCTGTGGAAGCCAGATTTTTCGAAATGTGAGTGAAAGAAAAGTTTCCTATTAGAAGAAAAGAAAGGAACGAAGTGAAACAAAATGAAAGAAAATAAAATTTAAAAAACAACATGAAAATTCAAGAGTGTACTTCTCAAATTGTATTTTGAGTGGGCAGTATTGATTAGAAACGTAGATCAAAGAAGAAATCAGAAAGGCATCAAAGTATGAGGAAAATAGAATAATTTAAGTTGAAAATTCAGAAGAAATTGTATCAGTCAGCAAGACTTATGAAAAATAAAACAGAATGAAAATGGAGAAACTGCAAAAAGAGTATAGTCTTATGAGCCAACAACACACTACAACTAAGCCAAGTTGCCTCCGGCTTTCACAGAAAGGGTTGCTGTGAACAGGCGTCACTCCATGTGGCCTGCAAAGGGAACCTACTCCTCCATCTGACTCTACCGGAATGAGAAATCCATAGGAAAATGAAGTAACAGTAGTCATGGACAGAATTTCTGGTGGTCCGACTTGCTTCTTCTATTTTGAAAAGACATTTGGAAGGGACTTATATAGCAACAAGTAAGGTCAAAGGGAAATAAATTATTAATAAAGTTGTTAACTTGAGCCTGTGCACTTATGACAATTTATGCACCTGATGCATTTGTTTTGTCTTTCCCTCCAACTTTGGTTACCACTGGTGAGGATACTACTAATCTGGTAGTTGCATCTATAATTTTTCTCTTGTTCAGGTCAATGATATCACTGGAATATTCTTTGACTGTGATATGACTGACCCTTATTATGTGGCTTTGAACTGAGCACTTGGAACAGTGATGTTACTCTTTGGCCAGACGTAGAAGAAATGGGTTTGTTCAGATTGGGTAGGCAGATTGTAACAAGTCATCAACATCATCTGTAGCACAGTCCTGTCAGTTAATTATGGGGCGTGCATTTTCTTAATGAATAAATTCTTTTCAGTGCACGATATCTCAGCTTTCTCTCTGTGACACATTCTAAGGATGAGAGAAAGAGTAAGAAAACCAGCTCTGTGCCCATTGGCTTATACATAACCTTGGGCACAAATTAAGGAAAGTGTATAGCTGAAGATACCCATTCTAGCCCTGGTACTGAGGAATTCATCATCTTTGTCACTGACATTTATTGAGCTCTGAGCCACTCTATGTTTTAAATCATGCAATCCTTACAATAACACTATTATTATCCCCATTTTCAGACAAGGAATTGGAAGCTAAAAGTTAAAATCACTTGCCACAGTTCACACAGTTAACAAGTGTATAGTCAGATGTAAGCTTGATCTGAACCCAGGGTCTGAATAACTATGCAGATGCCACAGGTAGATTTAACCCCCGGATTGAAGGATCTCTGTCAGGGGGACAGGACCTATGGCTGAAGTTCTCATATTATAAGAGACATTGTACTTAACAATGAAGCCTCCTTGGATCCATCCCTCAACTTCTTTGGGTTTGCTAAACCAGAAGAGTCTCTCAACTGAGTCTCCTTGGCTACATATTCTATCCTTCCTGGAGGTTGCATTAACCTGCTTTATCTGCCTTAATTATTGCTTATCTCAGCACTAATTTAGTTCAACCTTAAGAATGCAGAAGTTTAAACGATTGAATTTTTTTTTAATTACCATGGCAAAAACTATTTAAGCTAAAGGCTTAGCATTTCATACCTCTTAGTTTTAAAATATAACCATGATAAATTTCAAGTATCATTATTTCTATTCTTGACACATGTTCACATCTATTATTTCACCTTATTCTCATCACCATCTTGAGACAAGGCATATGAGGGATAGTTAATCTTGTTTTAGTGACATACAAATAGCCTGGAAATAAATGTTAGGGAGACTTGATAGCTGTTTTTAGCTGTGTCAAGGGTTGTCCGAGAAGAGAATTAGATAATTTGGTGCAGATCCAAAGAGCAGACCTGGGACTGGTATGGGAGAAGTTGTAGAGAAACTAATTTAGCTCAATAAAAGGAAAGGTTGAAACAATTTAAATATAGAATGGGCTGCCTAGACACTTTCCAGCAGAAAGCTCACTCTCTTGGAAGGTGGGAAGGTCAGGTGAGACAAGCATTGTGAGGTGCCCCAAATGTATGTCCATAATCTATGAATTGGGAACATAAATGTTTTATGATATTTTTCTAACTGTTGGATACAAAGGCTAGATAGTTGATGTTCTCTGCCATAACCCAGTGCTCGTTTCATTGGTAATCTTTTAAACCCATGGCTGCTCTCTTCAATAATAATAAAAAAGTAGGCCTATATATAGATACTGCTATAATCATCCCCAGGGAGAAATAACTGAATCACAAAACATGGACTTTTCCTTCATTTTTATTCCTACCAAGTCAGAAAATTTAGTTGAGTTTTTGTCTATAGATCGTACTGAGTCGATGATCCTCTTCTATGATATGCATAAACATGAGGTGATTTGAATATGCCTTTTCAAAGTGCATAGACCACTTTGATAGACTATTTCCTCCTCTTTTTCACTAGCCTTTCGCTCTCATTGACTAAAAGTTATTTACATAGAATGCACTGCTTCCCCAAGCATAAAACTAAAAGAATGCTGGGTCACAGTATGGATTTATCATTGGAAATCTTACACTGCACAGATCAATGGCAAAACTAAGTGGTGTCACGACGACACAAAAGAAGCTTTATAAAGCTGTCATGTGCCAGAACGCCATAAATGCCCTGCTGTCATAATCAGGAGTTGAGATTTAATCAAAGTGATAATGTATGAGACCCCTTCTATGGTCTTGAAGATTCCTGGAATTTACTTCAGTTATTAAAGCAAAATAAATGTTATAGACCATAAGTGTAACATTTAGCATAGGAATGTTAAAGAAGACTACATGCAAATGCAGGGCCAGCAACTCCTGGGAGAGATTATAGAAATGAGTGAAAAAAATAGCCATTCGTGCTAGAACACTGCTTTCTATAATACCATAATATATAAAGAAGTTATCTCACATAGCAACAACAATTTTGACAGTAGAGTTAGACAAGAAATGCATTTTTCTATAAACTGCTCAAAAAGAAGTTTTACAGAGTGATCACATATTAGGTTCTTTCATGCATTCATAAAAAGTAAAATGCTTACATAAATAAATACAATATGAGTGTTCTTTCCAAAAACTGTGAGTCTCTTGAGCCTCTATTTCCTAGTCTAGGTATGTTTAAACATCAAACTTAATTTTGTTTCCTATTGACTGGAATGGAAAAAAAAAAAATTCTTTGCAAAAGCATACTCCAAAATACCCTAAGGCAACTAGCACATCAAAGAAAATTTCAAAGAAACACACACACACCAAATATACACAAGAGTTACAAATACCCATTTCCATAGATCCTATGTAGACTTCTAAAAGTTTGCATTATGAACAGAAAGAGATTAAGTTAATTTTTCCCAGATATTAACTCTAGAATGCATCTTCCTTACTTTTGCATGAAACATGAAAAAAGCCTGAACTCTGTTAGATCATTATTTTAACTTGATCATTTTTCAATCTAATTAGAATGTCTTATTAAATTTAGTATTTTGTTTACAGTATCAATTGTGCAGTATCAGTTCCTTTTGTCTCTCATACTTAGCACTAGGTCAGGTTTCATAGGTGATTCTATATATGATCTCTGCTTATTAGAAGCCTAGAAGATCACATTACCCATCAAAGTTTATAGTATCAAAAGAATAACATTAATTAATGTTAAAACTATTTACAATTGAATGCATGGTTAAATTGGTCATTTTTAGTTTAATATGACAAATTATCTTTTGATTTCTGAGAGAAGTATTTAAAATCCCATTTCAATAATTTTTTTATTTTCTGCATTCTATAGCAATTGTACTTCCTCTTACTTCAAATTCAGCTTAAGTTAGATAGGTGGATATTTATTGAGTAAGATGCAGTTGAGGTTCATTTCTGGAAATAATGTCCTTTTATTTGGCTCTAAGAGGTGAAGTTATTCAATGTTTATAATTTAATTTTAGATCACCATAGAAATGTATTATGCAGAAGAAAATTATGATTACTACTAGTTGCCCTTTGTATGACATCTAGCTAAAACATGCTATCTACCTCGTTTAGTTCATTTATCACTAACTGGTATATTGTCAAATGAGAGACCTTGAGAAAGATGTGCTCTCACTGAAAACTTGGAATGCAAGTAAGAATGTTACATATGTAGTAAAAAAGAGAAAGAGAGAGATAATGGAAATAGTCTTTTATTCACTGTTAATGTCACACCAATACTCTTAGTATGGTCATCGTCATCATCATCATTAAGAAGTACTAAGTATCCATTTGCTCTTAATCCAATCTGCTATAATTGCTGGATCCCATGGATTCCATCTGATGTAATTGCTGGTGGACACCTTCCCAATTAGATGATACACACATTTCCTGCAAGGCAGCTGCAGGAAATAAACAAATGAAATATAAAGCTGTAGTGTATTAGTTCTTTCTGTACTGTTACAGCTAAATGTTTTTCAGCTCTTTCTTTCCAGAGCAATAGGAAGATCTGGGATTCTATTATTTCATCAATGATCTCAATACTAACCTGATTAAATCATATTTTTACTTTCTTGATTAAGAATTCACTACTTACCTAAAATAGAGATGCAATAATAGGCCTTATTTTTCAGTAGTAACTGACCACAATTTATTCTTGTTAGCAGTGAATGGAGAGAATATTAAAAATAATTTATCTGTACAATATGCTAGTTCAGTGTCTGGCAGAGTAGCAGCCCCAAAATGGCAACCATTATATAACATTTGATTTGAAATAACTTCTTCTCTTTAAGTACATCAACAGCTCCCAGATAGATGCCCTTATTTTCCATTCTAAGCCTTCTTGAAATTCATTTAACTTTATGTTGCTATTTATGATGCTGTTAAAAATATATTCCACGTGTATCTTTGTAAATCTTCTCTTTCGGTAATAGTTTCTGACAAATATTTATTTTAAAATCCAATATGGAAAATTATTTTTACATACATTTACATTCACATGATTATACCAATGATTTAATATTTTTAATATCTTGAATTGGGTTTTAAAATTATAATTTTGACATTACACTATTTATTATAGCTGCTACCTGCTCCTATATGATCATACTCAGTCTAATAATGCATTCAACTATTTGGAGGCTTAAAAGACATAACGAAATTTTCATTTTTTTTCTATCTGAATGTCTTAATGTCATAAGCATAACAAATCCATTTTGTTGACTGACAATAGAAGTCTCAAAAAGGTACTTTATGTAGAATACTTTAAAGACCCATAAAGCTACAACAGAAGATATATGTATGTCCCAACACTAATTCAAAAAATGAACAAAAATTATCCTTACCCTAATGGTCTTATACAGATTATTCTTTACACAGCAGCCAGACTGATCCTTTTAAGATCATTTCTTTTTCTGCTCCAAAACCTCCAATAATTTATCTTATTAGAATAAAATCTCAAGTCCTTTTCATGATCTGTGATACGTTACGTCATCTGGCTCTGAGTTGCCACTCCAAATTTACTTTCTATCACTCAGTGCTCTCTTCATTCCACTCCAGCTGTTCTGGCATTTTTGAACTTGGGTGAATGTAACAAGTGGGCTCCCATCTCCAAGTGTTGTCATCTGATAGATACTGCACCCAATCCACTGTTCCTGTACCTGGATGGCTCTTTCACGTCTCTCAAGTACAAGGATGTAGCCTTTGACCAGAGGATAGTCTATTGAAAAGAGCAGCTAATAGTACTCCCTATCAATAACTCTTCTCACTGCACTTATCACTGCATACACACACACACACTGACAGGTGCACACACACACACACACACACACTCACACATACACACACATACTCATCGTTATGGATCTATTTGTTCATTATTTGTCCTTCCCCATGAAATGCAAGCTGTATAAGGGAATGGGATTTGTTTTGTTCATTTCTCTCTGTAGTTCTGAAAAAAAGGTGCCTAGCCTTATACATAATAGGTATCCATTACAATTTTGTGAAGGAAAAAAAAAGAAAAGAAGAAGGCTGGAAGAAAAGAACAAATAAAAGAAAGAACTTGCTAGTAGCACTCATAATAAAACTTAAAATATTTCCCAATCATTCTACTATATTTGCCTGAGGAAACATATTCAACAATCAAGACTCACCTCAGAAGAAATCTCCATACTCAGTATATGGAAATATACTCCCTCTCTTTTACCCTATAGCATATTGAACCTCTAATGCTACCATAGTCACTAAACACATTACCCCTTATCTCAAGTCTGTTCTCATACTGCATGGTCACATTTTTTCGTAAACCTCAACTCCATTGTTAATTGTTATGATTCAGTAGGTCTAATTTCTATTCATATTTTATAAAATCCTTTAGGTGGTAACTTTGTGTACCACTTTAAATCTCATATGTATTACTTAAACTTTGTAAGGACTGTTGCGCCAGGTAGTATATTTCATAAATAACAGAAACACAGTGATTGAAAATAACATTTCTGTGGTGGGGAAGAGAGCTTGAGATTGTTATTTAAAATGTCTCTTGAATACACATTGTGTGCAGGACACTTCCTTTCATACTGGAAATACAACGTGGAATAAGCCAGTCAGATCTTTGATCTTAAAAGAGTTGTTTGCTAATGAAGAAGCAAGATTGTAAACATTTAGACAACGATGAAAATGACAATGACACTCACAAATAAAGGTTCCCAGGACCCCTGGGTGGCTCAGTTGGTTGGACGACTGCTTTCAGCTCAGGTCATGATACCAGAGTCGTGGGATCGAGTCCTGCATCGGGCTCCAAGCTCCAGGGGGAGTCTGCTTCTCCCTCTGACCTTCTCCTCGCTCATGCTCTCTCTCACCTCCTCTCTCTCAAATAAATAAATAAAATATTTTAAAAGAATAAAATAAAAAAAATAAAGTTTCCCAACCTTCCTGTTAGTACATCATAACCATAACAGGTTGAACCTGAGAGAACATTCCAGATTCTCCTTCCTAAATATCTCCAAGTGGATCTCAGAGAATCATTTTAGATAGAGGGGCACCTCTGTGCAGAGAGTAGCAGATATGAGAGGCTGTTTAATGTAACAGGGCTAGAAAGAGCAGCTGCTTCTGAACCCTACTGTATAGTCCTTCCACAAGAGCCTATTTGTCTGTGTGGAAATACTGTAGTTTGGCATCAAAGGAAAAAATACCTAGAGAGGGATTCTGTCCCTTGCAACAAGATGATCTCTAGCTAAGGAGTATATAATATCACCAGAGATAGCCATAATTTTAAAATGCATTAACTAAAATTTCATAATATGCATTTGTCATTTAAAAATATAAAACCATTGGGGTGGCTCAGTCATTAAGCATCTGCCTTCGGCTCAGGTCATGGTCTCAGGGTCCTGGGATCGAGCCCCACATCCAGCTTTCTTCTCGCGGGAGCCTGATTCCCCCTCTCTCTCTGCCTGCTGCTCTGCCTACTTGTGATCTCTGTCTGTCAAATAAATAAATAAAATCTTTTAAAAAAATAAAAATAATAATATAAAACCGTTAGGGCACCTGGGTTGCTCAGTCAGTTAGGTGTCGACTCCTGATTTCAGTTCAGGTCATGATCTCAGGATCCTGGGATGGAGCCCTGTGTCAGGCTTGAGGCTTAGTGGAGTCTGCTTCTCCCTCTCTCTCTGCCTCTGCCCCTCCCAAGTGTCCTGTATCTCCCTTTCTCTCTCAAATAAATATATAAGTAAATAAATCTTTTAAATAAAGAAATTTTTAAAAATATAAAATCTTTTTATGAAAATAATAATTTTCTGTATCACTTTTATAATGCTGTAATCTATGGCAAATCCTAATTTATTAAACATATAATTATTTGATATTTTTTACTATTAAAATAATTTTAAAATGTCTTCTGCTGGAGATGAAGAAAGTAACAACATAATGTCATTTCTATTTAACAACAAGGACAACTGGGTAATTCATAAAAGTAAAGGTTTTCTTAATTAATCAGACAGGTGAGACTACAAAAATGTTTACAAAATAGAAAATGACAAGCCTCATCCTGGGAGAAAAAAGATTGATGGTGGATTCCATTTCTAATGGAGAAATAAGAATGTAAGGAAGCAACCGTTGGCAGAGGTAAGAAGAAACTGGCTAAACTCTTCCTATGCATTTTAGAGACCAAGCACTGGCTCGTAAAATGGTTTCAAAAACTGAGGAGCCACAGCCACCAAGAGATTCTGCAATCATTCACTCACTTACCCATAGATTATCACTGGATATTCACATGCCATTTTTGGAGCTGAGAGAAATAGGTGAGAGAAAAGGTCCCTGGGGTACAGGGAAGCAAAGCAAAGGAAGGCGGAAGACAGAATAGGAGAAATGAAAGAAAACCTTTGAACCAATTCAGAATTCACTGTTGTTGCCTAATACCTATTAAGAGAGGGATGGGGACCTCAGATAAACTCTCCACAGATGCTGTAAAGCTTTACTGTACACATTGCCAAAGCCTTGTAAGGCTGGATGTGGGAAAGCAGAGCAGAGATATGGTGCCTGTGTGACAGAGAACCAGGAACAATATACTATGAGCACAGAGAAATCCCCAGTAAACTGACCAAACAGACCTGGAAACCTAAGCTGTAATTTTTTTTTTTTTAAAGATTTTATTTATTTATTTGACAGACAGAGATCACAAGTAGGCAGAGAGGCAGGCAGAGAGAGAGAGAGAGAGAGAGAAAGAGAGAGAGAGAGAGAAGCAGGCTTCCTGCGGAGCAGAGAGCCCGATGCGGGGCTCGATCCCAGGACCCTGAGATCATGACCCGAGCCGAAGGCAGCAGCCCAAACCACTGAGCCACCCAGGAGCCCCCCTAAGCTGTAAATTTAAACAAAACAAAACAAAAACTTCCAACAGTTTGGAAGATTGATGGCTGGAATATAAGGCATGAAGGGATTCTTGGCCTCTTCCTGGTGCTTCAATACCAGCCAAAGGTAAGGTCTTAATCATGTAGTCAAATCATTGAAGTCAGTATTGAACTGAATCTAACCCAAGTAGCAAAAGAACCAACGCTCTCAACAGCGGATGAGATTGTCTCAATGGCTAATGCTTACATATGGAGCAGGCACTTTCATTTTTTTTTAAGATTTTATTTATTTATTTGAAAGAGAGAGAGAGAGAGCATGAGAGGAGAGAAAGTCCGAAGGAGAAGCAGACTTCCTGTGGAGCTGGCAGCCTGATGCAGGACTTGATTCTGGGTCTCCAGGATCATGACCTGAACTGAAGGTAGTTGCTTAACCAACTGAGCCATCCAGGCACCCTGAGCAAAAGTTATTTTAGAATTAAGTTAATCACTACTATTCTTTTCCATAAGACATCTAGTGTACTATAAAAATAAATAAATAGATAAAGCAATAAAATGTGATCGATTGTCCAAAATGAAATCAGGCCATAGAAGCAGACCTAGTGAGGGCCCAAATATTGAATTATCTGGTAGAGACTTCAAATTAACTGTGATGAATATTTTAAAGGGCCTAGAGAAAGGTAGGAAATATATTTTAACTTATGGAAAATTTTGTTAAAGAAGTGGAGATTGTAAAAAAGAACTAAACATAAATGTTAGAATAAAAATATGAAAAAATCTGATATCAACTTGAAGAAAATAGATCAAAAGAAATTCTCAATACACAGCAAAATTAAACAAAAATAAAAGAAATAAAGAAGAAAATAGATTGAAAAAGTTGAAATAGGGACAAGAAGTGAGCATATACTGCTGGAAAAGTAGAACCAATAGACTTGCTGGATGTAGAGCTGCCACAAACCTTGAATTTGTTTAAAAAAAAAAAGCATTATCTGCAAAGTGCAGTAAAGTGAGGTATGCCTATATCTTGCTGAATATCCATGTGTACTTGAAAAGAATGTGTAGACTGTAGTTTTTTGGCATAATATCATACAAATGTTATATATAGTTGGTTGATAGTGTAGTTTAAATATCTCTGGTTTTCTTGGTATTTTTAATCTAGTTTTTCTATTATTTAAAATGCAGTGTTTAAGCCTCTAAATATGACTGGGATTTGTCAATGTCTTCCTTGAAGCTTGTCAATTTTTACTTCATATGTTTTGATGTTTTGTTATTAATTATATATAGTTTTAAACTTGTATGTTTTCCTCATGAATTGACCCTTTTTTCATTATGAAAGAGCTGTTTCTGGTAATAATCTTTGACTTGAGTTCTACTTTTTCTGATATCAATACAGCAGCAGCTTGCTTATGCTGAGTGTTTAAGTGCTATGTTTTCCAGCTTTTACTTTAAACTTGTCTTTTTATGTTGTGCTCCTACATGTAATGAGTCTTCCCTACCCCAACCCACAGATGCTAAGAATTATTTTATTTTGTTTTACTTTTTGATTTTCATTAACATTTTTAACAATAAGGTATTTTTAAATTAAGGTACGTACATTGTGGTTTTTTTAGACATAATGCTATTGTACACTTAAACAAAACATAAACATAGTGTAAACATAACTTTTATATGCACTGAGAATCCAAACAAATCATTCGGTTTGCTTTATTGCAATATTTGCTTTATTGCAGTGGTCCGGAACTGAACCCACAATATCTCCCAGGTATGCCTGTAGATAATATTCAGTGACATAGAGCAATTCTCACTAACTTTTAAAGATTTAAAATCATTACAAAGCATATTTTTTCTGACCACAACTGAATTACATGCAAAAATAATAATGGTGATATAGCCAAAAATCCCAAACATTTGGAAATTTAAAAATGCACTGCTAAAAAATATGTCAGAAAAGGAGGCACAGTTGAAATTAGAAAATATGTCTATGTCTAATTGATAAATACAGCATATTAAATTTATAAGATGTCTATGTAGTAATCCATAAGAGAACCTTATAGAATTCAGTTACTATATGATGAGGAAACAAAGGCACATAATCAAGTATTTATGGTTCTACTAACAAATTTTAGGAAAAAGAAAACAAATTTTAAAAAAAGGAGACAATAGATAATACTATAAGTAGAATTCAATGTAATAGAATGCAGACAAGTAAAATCAAAAAAGAAAAAAGAATGATTCTTGGAAAAGATAATGATAACCATTAATAATAGTAATTTAAGAAAAATAAGGGAGAAAAAAACTGAAGTCTAGTATCAGGAATGAAAGAATCCTATCACTATTAGGTTGTACATACACATACATACATATGAGTGTATGGAAATATTGTGAACAGGGAATATGAGCAACTTTATGCCAATAAATCTGACAGTTTGGGTGAAGTTTACAAATTCCTTGGAAACATAGCCTTCTAACATTGGCAAAAGACTACGTGGGAGAACTCTGTATCTGTCAAAGGTATTTGTGTCTAACCACTAACCTCCCTAAAAAGAAAACACTGGTGCCAAAGGCTTTTCTCATGAATTATATCAAACACTTAGGAAAAACTCATTTTAAAAACTGCCACAAAATCTTTCAGAACACAGAAGATAAGTGATCATTTATGAGGAAGTATAACCCTCATAGACCTCACATCAAAAATAGAAAAGGATATTACAAGAAAATAAAATTAAGAATATATAGACATATATATTCTATATATAGATATATGTCTATATATGTCTATATATAGAATATATAGATACAAGAATATATAGACATAAAAATTCTTAACAAAAAATTAGCAAGTGGAATCCAGAAAGAGTAGATTAATATCACGAGCAAGTGTATTTTCTCCCAGGAAGGAAAGCTTGGTTTAACATTCAAAAACAAATTAACATATTTCATCACATTAATGAAGTAAAAGAGAAAAAATTTATGATGGTAATAGATGCAGAAAAAGCACTTGGATAACAGCAAAACACATTTATGATTACAAAAACCACTGTCTGATAAAAGCTATCTATGAAAACCATAGCTAATACCACACTTACATGGGGAAAGACCTAATTCTTTCCCTCCAACTGTGGGAACAAGGTAAAATGTCCATTCTCACTATTTTCATTTCACCTTGTACTATGGGCCCAGCTAAAACAGGAAAGCTAGAAAGAATTTAAAAGACATAAGTATTCGCAAGAAAGAAGAAAATCTCTGTTCAAGTTTCCATGGTTATTTAAGTAGAATAATAAGGCATCTATGGGAAAATATTTGAAACTTCAAGTAAATTTAACAAAGAAATCAAATTATAGAATTGCTCAATATTATTAGCAAATAGTTTTAAATAAAATTTTATTTTAAAACATTTATAAAACCATCCAAGCATATAAACTATTGAGAGCTACATATAACAAATAATATACAAAAACTTTACTCTGAAAATTACTAGGAAAATATCTGAAAGAAATTAAAGGCCTAATAAATAGAAAGATACGCCCTTTTTATTTTAAAAGATTCACTATTGTTATGGTGCCCATTTTTTTCAAAGTGATATGTAGATTTAATATAACCCCAGTGAAAATTCTAGCAGACATTTCTGTGGAAATTGACAAGTTCTTTTGTATAATTTATTTGGAAATGCAAAAAAACCTGAAATACCTTAAGCAATCTTACAAAGAAAAACTAAGATGGAAGACTTAAAATATTTGGTTTAAGAAATTACTATGAAAAAAAAAAAGGAAAAAAAAAAGAAATTACTATGAAGTCACTGTAATAAAGGTAGTATTTATTTATTTATTTATTTACTTTTACCTGAAGTATAGTTGCCATACGATGTTTTATTAGTTTCAGGTGTAGAACAAAGTGATTCAACAGTTCTATGCTTTATTCAGTGCTCACCACAGTAAGTGTCGTCACCATCTGTCACCACACAAAGTTATTACAATATCTTTTTACTATATTCCCTATGCTGTACTTTTCATTTCTGTGACTTATTTATAGGTAGAAATTTATACCTCTCAATCCCCTTCATCTATTTCACCCAAGGTAGTGTAGTATAGTTTTGATAAAAGGATGGATAAATATATCTTTAAAACATAATAGAGATTCTAGAAATAGACTGACATATATTCATCAAATAATTTTTACGGAGTATGCTATTGTCTTCACTTTATTTTATTTTTCTTTAAATTCAATTAATTAAGATATATATTGTACTACTGGTTTCAGAGGTGGAGATCAATGATTCATCAGTCTTATAGAATATCCAGTGCTCATTACCTCACATGCCCTCTTTAATGTTCATCACCCAGTTTCCCCATCTATCCACTCCTCTCCCTTTCAGCAACCCACAGTTTGTTTCCTATGATTGAGTCTCTTATGTTTGTCAAGAAATAATTTTTGAGAAAGAAGCCAAATCAATTTAAGGAAGAAAGGAAAAGAAAATCTTCTTAAAAAAATTGTACTTAAATATCTGCTAGCCGTATGGAAAAAAACTAAATCTCTACCTCACACTGTACATAAGTATTAATTTATATAGATGATAGAGCTAAATTTTAAAACTAAAAGTCTAAGTAAAAAAAAAAATATATCCGAGAGTATCCTCACAAACTTTCAGTAGGCAAAGAACCTAAGCAAAATATAGGAAGGACTACAAATTATTTTTTAAAAAATGATAACTAGTAATGCAACAAAACGAAAAACTTCTGGGCATTATTAAGAAAATAAATAGGAAAATAATAAATAGAAAGGTTTTCACAACATTTTGATGTGATTTAAATATATAATATACAGAGAAATCCTACAATTCAATAGTGGAAAGACAAGTATCACCCCCTTCTTCAAAATATTTGACAAAAGACTTAAGGAAACATTTCACAAAGAAGACATATGAATGGATAATAAGCACATGAAAAAAAGTGCTCATCATTAGTCATCACAGAAATGCAAATTAAAACTGCAATGAGATACCACTACTAACCTACTAAAATAGCACAGTTTAAAGAGAATGGAAGCACCAAATGTTGGTGACGATATGGAACAACAGAACTCTCAGAAATTACTAATGGAGTGGAAAAAGGTATAGCCTGCCATTTACCACAGGAATTCCACTCATAGATATTTACTCATGAGAAATAAAAATATATTCTCAATACGACATGCATATGACTGTGCATAGTAACTTTATTCATAAGGGCCACAAACTTAAAACAACTTAAGTGTTTAGTAACAGGAAAATAAATATGCAATGTGTGGTATATTCACACAAAAGGATACAAATAACTATTGACACTCCCAGCATGGATGAATCTCAGAAACCTTATTTTTAGGTAAAGTATGCAGACACAAAAAAATGTGTGTATACTGTGTGATTTCATTTACATGAAACTCTAGAACAGGCAAAACTTATCTGTGGTGATCTAAGTCAGAATAGTGATGTGGAAGTAGAGTTGGAGTTGACAAAGGGACACAATGTATGAGTTGTGTGGTTATATGTATTTGTCAAAATTCATTACACTGAGCACTTAAGGTCTTTACATTGTACTGTACTTAGACTATACTTTTCTTTAAAAATTATTATAAAAATGCACATATGTGTATGATTCGAACAGATATTTTACTAATGAAAACATGAATGGGAAATAAGTAAATGAAAAAAAGTAGTCAGAGACATTAGCCATCAAGGAAACACAAAAACACAATGAGATACCACTGTCCATCTACTAAAATAACTAAATTTGTAGATAGACACATATATGTATGGACATAAATATGTATGTACACACACACATATTCACACATATTTGTTAATTATGTATAAACATCCTTATTACCTCCCTAGAAAAAATTAATTTAAAAAAAATGTTGGGTACATATTCAGGATTAATTTTGAGTGACCAATTATTCCCCAGAAGTTTAGTATCTGTCTATACATAAATATATATTTCCATTAGAAATAAATAAGAATTTTTTATTCATTGTATTCACCTTTCTTTATCCTACTAGTATTTTACTCTTGTTTGTTCACTTTTTAAAACTTTGCCAATTTGATATTTAATAGGGCAAAAATAAATTTTGTTCATTTTTAAGTTAATGAATGACTTGAAATACTTTTTCATTTGTTTGTTGACCATAATATTTGTTATATTGCTATCAACTTGTGTTCTTGATCATTTTTCTCTAAAGATGCTCATCTTTTATTTTCTTTTATGCAGTAACATTAAAAATATTAATCCATGGTCTCCAATAAATACCACACATAGTTTCCCATTTCTGTGTTTCGTATTTGGATATTTTTGGCATTTGTTCAAATTTATTACTCTTTTCCTTTATGGTTTCTCACTCTGTGTCAAGTTTATAAAGGCCTTCCTGGACCCCAAAATATATAAATATTATTCTTGTAGGTGTTATTATTGCTTTTTATGTGGTTTACACTTTTTATATTTATTTTTTATGAAGTCAGGAAATATACTCAGATCGGGAAAATATGTATCTAAAGATCATGTTGTATTTTATTTAATTCAGTTCTTTACATGCAACTCTTTACTTCAAGCAATAAAGTAGAGGCCACTTTTAGGCAACAGGCTTGAGCAATGGAAACCTGATGGAGATAAAAGGGCCCACAGCAGCCACCCAGCTGAATGCAAACAGGCTCATTGAAGTAGTTATAGGCCCTTACTGACCAATTATAACCAGAGCCAGCTCCTAAGATTATCAGAAAGGGGAAAATTCCATAAGGCCCCATGCTCCTTCACTCTGCCCTCGCCCTCTAACTGTGGTCCCTCACCACCTCCTCCTCATGGTCTCTCCTTTGCGGTCCTACTTGCCATGTCCCTGTGGTGTATTCAGTAAACTCCTATTGCCTTTGTTCTACATCAGGTGACTTCTTTCACTGACAGCACTCCTGATTTCCACGAGTTGAGTTGCCCCACATTTGAAGGTCCCCATCTGATCAGGAGAGGCACCATACTTGGTAGACCTTACCAGGAGGCTTTCTGAGCACCCCTGCCCCTACATTTGGTGGACCCTGTGCAGGGAGACTTTGTCAGCCTTGGGCTTTCCCTGGATTCTCCAGGAATTTCTTGGGACTATCCCTTGCTGGACTGAGTCTAGTATTCCTTGGGGAACCAACAAGTCCCAGCTGATGTTACTCCTCCATGAGGATCTGAAGCCCTAGGGGGAACCCACCAGACCAGTTATGCCCTAAAGGGTGAGGGATTTTTCTGCCTTTGCCCTTTGGAGGGATCCTGCCTTCCTTCTTCTTTCTCTTTGTGGTCCTTCTGCAGCCAAATCCTAGTACTCCTCAGAGCACTGAAGGTCTCTGGCCAGGGCGGCTCTCTGGTGTCATCTAAAGGTCTGAAGGCAGCCAGCCTGTGCCTATGAGGGCAAATGACCCCTTTATTCTTCTCCCTCCTTCCATCTGCTGCTCACCCAGGGTCAATCTGCACACATTAGGGACTTGGCACCTTTTCATGATTCTGGGTGGTTTTCAGTTACCTGGCTTCTTTTGGACCCCTCCCCTTTTTGCTTCATTCCCCCAGGTCCAGTTGCCATCTTGATCTATGGTCAAAATACATTCCAATATATCTGAGTGGTGAGTCCTGCCCCTCCCTTTATGACACAGTTTGGACAACAGGTGTCTGTCTCTCTGTGTTGCAGGAGACCCAACAGAAAGTGCCATTGCTATTTCCTGCAAGCTGCTCCTTGGTAGGATGCTCCAGAAAAATCAGTAGCCCTCCTTTCTGAGGTCAGCAGGACTCCCTGACTGAAATCATAACCATTAGGTTGAACTCCATTCCCTTTGGCGGGATGCCCCTGTGAGAATCAGTGGCTGATCACTCCCACTATGGGACAAACACCCTCTATTCCTTTGGACTCATGGTTGGGTTATTTTCTTAATAACTTAATATATTTGAACTCCAAGACCTGAGGGGAGAAAAAAAAATCTCATCTTTTTGATAACATTTTCTGGTCTTAGTACAAACTCCCACATTAAGAGGTATAACACTTCCATGGACTCTTTTCTGTAATACTATTTTCCAGTTTGACCTCTTTTGCCAGAACTCCAAATGATGAGAGGTCTCATATGTCCAAGGCTTCAATCATTGTCCCAAAACCCCAAACTCTGCAAAAACTGTAGAATGTGTCTTTCTCAGTTCCATGGTCATCTGACCCTGTAGATAGCTGTTAAACCTGAAACTTTGACGTTTTGCTAAATTCAATAATAAATTGGATTGAATTCATTGGATATTTGTCTTTTCCAAATAAAATAAAATACTGAAGCATTGATTACTGAACATAAGTTCTTTGAATTCTTATTGCAGAGAAACTAAAGATACTTGGATCTGTTTGTGTCTTATTGGAAGACTGTACTATAAAAAATGTGTTTTCCTAAAAATTATGAAATATATTCATTAATTTGCCATCTAAAGAATTCTAGTATAACAGTTCACAATTGGTTACTCCTTAATTTTCACTGGAGACTACGGTTTCTAAGAGTTAGAATTCTGCTAAATGTAATTAAGACTGATAGAAATAAGGAAAACAATTCTGTATGTAGGAAAGCAAGGGATGTGTAATAAAGATATAAGGACTTTCAAACTCAACACCCAAAAAACAAATAATCAAGTCAAAAAATGGACAGAAGACAGGGACAGACACTTCTCCAAGGAAGACATACAAATGGCTAACAGACACATGAAAAAATGTTCAACATCATTAGCCATCAGGGAAATTCAAATGAAAACTGTATTGAGATATCACTTTACACCATTTAGAATGGCAAACATTGACAAGACAAGAAACCACAAATGTTGGAGAGGTTGCAGAGAAAGGGGAATCCTTTTAAATTGTTGATGGGAACACAGGTTGGTACTGCCACTTTGGAAAACAGTGTGGGAGTTCCTCAAAGAGTCAGAAATGGAGCTACCCTATGACCCAGCAATTGCAATACTGGGTATTTACCCCAAAGATACAGATGTCATGAAAAGAAGGGCCATATGCACCCCAATATTCATAGTGGCACAGCCCATGATATCTAAACTAGAAGAAGCCAAAATGCCCTTCATAAGACAAATGGATAAAGAAGACATCGTCCATATACACCATGGAATATTACTCCACTATCAGAAAGGATGAATACCCAACATTTGCATCAGCATGAATGGAACTGGAGGAGCTTATGCTAAGTGAAATAAGTCAAACAGAGAAAGACAATTGTCATCTGGTTTCACTTATTTGTGGAACATTAGGAATAACATGGAAGACATTAAGAGAAGGAAGGGGGAAATGAAGTGGGGAAAATCAGAGGGGAAGACAAACCATGAAAGGTGACAGACTCCAGGAATCAAAATGAGGGTTTTAGGGGGTGGGGGACGGGTGATCCTGGTGATGGGTATTTAGGAGGGCAAGTATTGCAATGGAGCACTGGGTGTTATACATAACAAATCATGGAACACTACATCAAAAACTAATGATGTATTGTATGGTTACTAACATAACATAATAAAAATAATTAATAAATAAATTTTTAAAAAAGAAAGATATAAGTAATGGAAATATTTTGTTGAGGGAAAAGAAGATAGTTTTCCCCTAAAATTTAACTGGTTGTTGGTGAGAAAAGACTTTGGACAAGATCCAAATGCAAAAGAAAGTTGTAAAAGTTTTGTGAATGGAAATCTTTGGAATGGAATTTTGAATGGTCAGGTAGGACTAAGGTTGAATGAATGGATTTTAAATACACTAGTATAATTGGAATTCTGCTTTCCTTCTGTCAGAAAAACTAAGCTTTCTCAGACTGTTGGCCCACTTCTGACAAGAAAATGTATGCAAAGGCTTTTCATTTTTCTTTGCCCAGAAAACCAACTTTTTATGTTTATCTTTATCAGTTCTTTGAGATCCATAATTCTTTTCAGGTATGTTCTTTAAAGCTTTCTAAGGTTCTTAACAAATTTCCCCAAGATTTAATGTGTCACAGAAATAACTGAATTTCTTTGTCACTTGCATTATAATGAACTTTCATTTCAGGTCTTTTTTTAAAAAATTCATTTATTTGAGAAAGAAGAAAGCACGCATGGAGTGGGGTGGAGGGGCAGTGGGAGAGGGGGAAGTAGACTCCCTGCAGAGCCTAGTGGGGCTCCATCCCAAGACCCCAAGATCATGCCCTGAACCAAAGGCCAAAGCTTAACCAACTGAGCCACCCAGGTGCCCATCTCATATCAGATCTTTAACTATTTCCATTTTTTATTTCTTTTGTCATTTGTAATTATTCTTCTGATGGTCTTGCAAAATGAATTTTGACCTCAAGGAATTCATGTAAAGGACCTTTTTTTTTTTTTTTTTTTTTACAAATACAGGTGGTTTTTGTTGTTTTTTGTTTGTTTGTTTTGACAAATACTGTTTTTTGGGGGGTTTTTTGTTGTTGTTGTTGTTGTTTGTTTTTGAATTTGATACCTTTAAGATCACTACACCATACTGGGTAAGAATTTCCAGAACTAAGGAGAAAAGGTGTGTCAAACAGAATAAGAATTAGTAACATGAGACTAAATGAAATGAGGAAGATTATTATAGTTTTGTGACTCTTGTTTGAAACATTGCTGGTTCTCTAATGTTTGCTCTTCCAGGTTAAGGAAACTTTCTCTTAAGATACACATGACAGGGGGAGAGGTCAAGATGGCGGAGGAGTAGCAGGCTGAGACTACTTCAGCTAGCAGGAGATCAGCTAGATAGCTTATCTAAAGATTGTAAACACCTATAAATCCAATGGGAGATCAAAGAGAAGAAGAACAGCAATTCTAGAAACAGAAAATCAGCCACTTTCTGAAAGGTAGGACTGGCAGAGAAGGGAATCCAAAGCGACGGGAAGATAGACCGCAGGGGGAGGGGCCGGCTCCCGGCAAGCGGCAAAGCAATGGAGCACAAAATCAGGACTTTTAAAAATCTGTTCCACTGAGGGACATCACTCCAGAGGCTAAACCGGAGTGAAGCCCATGTGGGGTCAGCGTGGCCTCAGGTCCCGCAGGGTCACAGAAGGATCAGGGGTGTCTGAGTGTCACAGAACTTGCAGGTATTAAAATGGGGAAGCCGGCTACAGAGACAGAGCCGAGGAGTGAGCTCTCAGCTCGGGGTTACCTTGAACCGGTCGCAGGCTCGGTGAACTCAGAGCGCGGTCGGAGGCCAGGGAAACAGGAGTAATTGGGCACTGTTCTCTGAGGGCGCACTCTCAGCTTATCCGGGCCAGAGACTGGGAGGCCGTCATTTTCATTCCCGTCCTCCAGAACTCTACGGAAAGTGCTCAGGGAACAAAAGCTCCCGAAAGCAAACCTGAGCGGATTACTCAGCCCGGCCCCTGGTAAGGGTGGTACAATTCCGCCTGGAGCTAAGACACTTGAGAATCACTATGACAGGCCCCTCCCCCAGAATATCAACAAGAAATCCAGCCGGGACCAAGTTCACCTACCAAAGAGTGCAGTTTCAATACCAAGGAGAGCAGCGGAATTCCAGAGGAGGAGAAAGCAAAGCATGAAACTCTTGGCTTTCTCTCCATGATTCTTTAGTCTTGCAGTTAATTTAATTTTTTCTTCTTTTTCAATATTTTTCTCTTCTTCTGCTAATTTTTTTTAACTTTTACCCTTTTCTTTTTTATCGTTTTTTTAACTAGGTTACCTAATATATATATATATATATATATATATATATATATATATATATTCTTTTATATATTTTTTCTCTATTCGTTTTCTTTTTTTAATTGTTTTTTTTTTTATATTCTTTCTGAACCTCTTTTTACCCCCTTTCTCCCCCCTCAAGATTTGGGATCTCTTCTGATTTGGTTAAAGCATTTATTCCTGGGGTTGTTGCCACCCTTTTAGTATTTTATTGCTCCTTCATATACTCTTATCTGGACAAAATGACAAGGCAGAAAAATTCACCACAAAAAAAAAAAAAGAACAAGAGGCAGGACCGAAGGCTAGGGACCTAATCAATACAGACATTGGTAATATGTCAGATCTAGAGTTCAGAATGACAATTCTCAAGGTTCTATCCGGGCTCGAAAAAGGCATGGAAGATATTAGGGAAACCCTCTTGGGAGATATAAAAGTCCTTTCTGTAGAAATAAAAGAACTAAAATCTAACCAAGTTTGTTGGGCTCCCCGCCAAGGGGAGGAGGCGCCCGGGCCAGCCAGAAGCCTCTCCTTGGGGCTGAGCAGGATGGCGAGTGTCGCGAACCCGGAATGTACCCACAGAAGACACCGGGCTCGGGAGGTCTGTCGAAGCAGGATCTCGTTTTATTGAGCAGGGCAGCGGCTTATATGGAGTGAGGGAAGGGAAGTGAGGTCAGCAAAGTGGGGGCCAATGGGGATGTGCCGTGTCGGCGGGAGTTGGGAGAGACACGCCCTGCAGGGGGTGGAGACTCGCGGGAAACGAAACTGATGGGAAACCGAAACCGCCACTTTGGCGCCTTTGTGGTCGGCCATGTGGGTTCCCGATCCGGAAGAGAAGGCCACCCGGTGCCATCTTAGCCTCTTGGGGCCCAACATCTCCCCCTTTTGTTTTTGTATGCATGACTTCTGTCTTAGGTCGCCGGCGGCGGGCCTTCAGGCTTACCCGTCATTGGGGAATCACACTGCTTTGGTGTACCCCCTGTCTTAGGTTGCTCTGCGTCCCCCGCCGGTCTTACCCGTCATTGAATATCATGCCTGTATAGGGGTTTGGTCCCTGACCTGGCGTGGGTTGTTCCTGCAAGGAATCCCATCCGCCATAGGTCTTGAGACTATTGATGGGGCCCCTCGTAGGACTCGTCGTCACGGGTGGCCAGTCTCTGGTATTGAACATGGACGTTCATGAGTTGAATGGCCTCCACTCTTTTTTGGACGAATTGGGCAATCTTATTGATAATACAGGGGCCAAAGGTCAGCAGGAGAAGTAGGGTTAGGATGGGCCCCAGGAGGGGGAGGAGAAAGGGAAGTAAGCCATTAAAGCTTGTCCAGAAGGGGGAGGTCATCAGGGCGTGGCGGCGCTTCTCTAGGTCCTCCTGTAGCTTCTTGATTTTGTCTCGTACAATACCCGACCAGTTGGCAAAGAAACAACATTCCTCCTGTAAAAACAAACATATGCCTCCCTTTTCGGCTGTTAATAGATCTAAGCCTCGCCGGTTTTGGAGTACCACAGTGGCTAAGGAGTCCAATTGTTCCTGGAGGTTTAAGATGGTTCCCGCTATTGTTTGGAGATCAATCGTTTGTTGGGAGAGTGTTTTATAAAAATGGAGAGAGGTGCCCAAACCGGCTGACCCAGTGGCTACCCCGGCAGTGATGCCGAGCCCCAATAAGAGAGGGATGGCGGGATTGGCTCGAGCATTTCTCTCTGCAATTTGTTGGCATTCCTCCTTGTATAGGGCTGTCCACTTTATATATAAGGCCCCTGGAAGAACGGCCCTAGCTAGCGACCGCCAGTCAGCTGCTGTACATGGGGCATGGGCCAGACCTCGGAGGATGGTTTCTGTCCATGGGGCATTGGGCCCGTCCTCTAATACTGCCTTTTTGAGCTCCTTAAGGTCCCCAGGTTCCCATGGGTACCAAGGAGCCAGACGGTTGCCTCCTGGGTTAACGTAAACAAAGTGCTGCCAGGAGGCAGAGAAAAGATTCCCGGTTTTAGAGCTCATAAGGCCCAACAGAGGAGCAGACACCATGCTTTCCCATCAGCCAGGGGGGAGGGGTTAGGCAGTCCAAGTCAGGCCAGAGAACACAGGGAAACTTCCCCGAAACAAAGAGAGTTTTGGCAGCTGCTTGGGAATATTCCCTATAGTCTCTGTCTTGAGTTAGACCAACCCCAGTTGGCTCCAGTTATAGCCATTAACACGGGAAGTGAGTGAGGGAGAAGCCCCCACATCTATTAGGAGAAACAGAGAGAAATACAGCAAGAGTCCCCTTTGTTAGGGATGGCCCAGCAACCTGGGTTTACTAGAAGAAAGTACTAGAAGAAGGCTTATTTGCATAATTATTATCCAATATGTCAGGAGGAAATTTACTAGTTGACTCACCGAATCTGGTTTTAGCTCTTAATACCTATCTCTTATATTCCCTCCCGACATGTACGATGTCCTCAGATTCAAACGAGGCAGACATCCTCCCCTTAAACAGAATGTAACCTTGATCAAGGGAAACACAAAGGGCAACGAGAAAGACACACAAAACAATTAACGAGCCGGCAAAGAAAGACGCTGCGCGATTTCGGTAGCAACAACGTTGTTGTACGAAACAGAAAACAGAGCACCGATAACTGACAGATGAGACAGACGAACAGGGGAACAGGAACATCGATATCCAAACACCAGTGCTGGCCAGCTTACCTCCCGGTGGGAGTCGGTTGGGTCCTTGGGCAGGAGTCCGATGATCTTTATTGTATCGCAGGCGCCTGTGGGTGGTCAGCAGCTCCTGCTAGCTGAGCACCCCAGGCTGGGGTGGTGCAGGATTTTTATAGACAGGTACAAACAAGTTTTGGGTGCGGCGGAGCTGATTGGCTGACAATTTACTTGGTGTTAGTGGATTGGCTTTGGAGGACCCGCGCGCGAAGAAAAAGGCGGGAAGGGGGAGTGAGGAGGGGGAGTTGGACCTTATTACTCAGCAGAGAAGCATCCTGCCTACGTGACTATGCGGACCCCTGCCTACGTGACTATGCCTCGGCTATTAGCAGAAGGTATCTTGTTCAAACAGGAGACAAATGTCACACCCTAAAAGCCAAGCGGTTACAGAAAGGCAAAAGAGCGGTTAAATTGGTCAACAACTGGGGGAAGGGTCTTTCATTGCAAGGGGAGGAGGGGTATTCTTGCACAAGCGGTTACAAGAAGGCAAAAGAGCAGTTAATTAGTTAACAGGGGTATTCTTGCACAAGCGGTTACAGAAAGGCAAAAGAGCAGTTAATTAGTTAACAACTGGGGGAAGGGTCTTTCATTCCCCCCCTTTTTCTTTATCATGGATAGAATCTTATATCCATTTGTCCTGTTCAGTCTGGGGCTCGGTTTGTTTAAGGAGTTGATATTGCTGCGTCAGTACCATGGTCTGGATTACTGACAAGCGGTCTTTTATAAACTGTACGAGTTTATTTAAGATACAAGGGCTGATGGAGAGGTTTAGTAGAAGTATAATAAGGGGCCCTAAGATGGTGGATAGTAAGGTGGTGAGCCAAGGAGATCGATTAAACCAATTTTCAAACCAGCCCTGGTGGGATTCAAAATCCTTTTTTCTTTGGGCTAGTCTTTCTCTGAGTTTATCCATGGTTTCCCTAACAACCCCTGTATGGTCCGCATAAAAACAACATTCTTCCTTGAGGGCTACGCATAATCCCCCCTCTCTCAAGAACAATAGGTCCAGCCCTCTCCTGTTTTGTAGGACCACCTCGGAGAGGGAGGTTAGGGATTTTTCTAAGGCAGTGATATTGAAGGCCTGGTTACAATTGGGAGTCTCCTGGTGGAATGTTACATTCCTGCTATCAAACATCCTTGTTAATGAGATTTAGGTTTAGAAGAAATTTAACTTTATTTACCTTTCCTTCTACCTCCGCCTCCTTCAGTTTTTCATGGAGGGTAGGGTGACATTAGGGCTATTGATAAGGTAACTTCTTTGTTGTAAATCTCAAGGACATTTGCAAACCAAGGGAGACTCCTACCCTGCAGGACTGTGATTTCTGCAAGTTAGCTATTTATCGTTTTATGGCAGTCAGGGGTGCCTGAGGAATGCTACACATATGGAGGGGAGTGGGTGAAGGGGGGGTGCAAGGCGCCAGCTTTTGCTTTGTCCTCAGCCAGCCTCCTGCTCCCTCATCATTCCCCCCTGAACAATCTTGACCCTTAAATCTCTAAGGTGGTTGAAGGTGGAAGGTCTCATCTTCTGTAACTTCTTCATGCTGAATAGGGGCGTAGAGCTGTCCCTACCTGCTCCGGTCAATATTGGTCAGGGTAGGGACGTATAAGGGAGTTACGAAAGGTGGAGGCAGCTGAATCCAGCGCTGACAGTGAAGAGGCGTCCTCGCGTGCGATAAGGATAAAACATTGTCCTATGCTCCGGAGGGGGCGGGCAATAAGGAGGCGGAGGAGTGGGCGCTGATGGTTGGAGGAAGGGGTTAGTAGAAGGGGGGCGCGTAGGAGGGCCTTCAGCCCGAGATTTGGGTTGGAGATCCGGGGGCCAAGGAGCTGCATCAAAGGGATCTAGCGAGGGATAGAGCCTCTTTGGTTTAACAGGGGGGTCTCCAGTGGTGTTTGAGACGGTGGAGGCGGGCTCCTTTGAGGGCTGGTGGGATTCATTTGGGGCAGCTGCTTCGGGAGGGTTGACATGGGCTTTGCGAACTAATTGTTCGATACGGTCCCAGGTGTCCCAGTCAAAGAGATTACTTTCAGGCAGCCAAGGGGCGGCTTTAATAAGGGTTTCCCATGTTTTGAGAGCCTGGGAGTCGGTGAGGGAAAGACCGCGGCTCTTCAGAAGGAAGAGTAGGGATTCTAAGGAAGGGTCATTTTTAGAAAAGGACTGCCCCATAGCTTATGGGGGTACACTCACCCGTAGACCGATTGGCCCGTCAGCGAGAAAAGCGAGGTTCCTCACACGGGGCACCAGTTGTTGGGCTCCCCGCCGAGGGGAGGAGGCGCCCGGGCCAGCCGGAGGCCTCTCCTTGGGGCTGAGCGGGATGGCGAGTGTCGCGAACCCGGAACGCACCCACAGAAGACACCGGGCTCGGGAGGTCTGTCGAAGCAGGATCTCGTTTTATTGAGCAGGGCAGCGGCTTATATGGAGTGAGGGAAGGGAAGTGAGGTCAGCAAAGTGGGGGCCAATGGGGATGTGCCGTGTCGGCGGGAGTTGGGAGAGACACGCCCTGCAGGGGGTGGAGACTCGCGGGAAACGAAACTGATGGGAAACCGAAACCGCCACTTTGGCGCCTTTGTGGTCGGCCATGTGGGTTCCCGATCCGGAAGAGAAGGCCACCCGGCGCCATCTTAGCCTCTTGGGGCCCAACAAAGTTGAAATCAAAAAAGCTATTAATGAGGTGCAATAAAAAATGGAGGCTCTCATTGCTAGGATAAATGAGGCAGAAGAAAGAATTAGTGATATAGAATACCAAATGACAGAGAATAAAGAAGCTAAGCAAAAGAGGGACAAACAGCTAATGGACCATGAGGGGAGAATTTAAGAGATAAGTGACACAATAAGATGAAACAACATTAGAATAATTGGGACTCCAGAAGAATAAGAAAGAGAGGGGAGCAGAAGGTATATTAGAGAGAATTATTGGAAAGAATTTCCCCAATATGGCAAAGGGAACAAGCATCAAAATCCAGGAGGTGCAGAGAATGCCCCTCAAAATCAATAAGAATAGGTCCACACCCCGTCACCTAATAGTAAAATTTACAAGTCTTAGTGACAAAGAAAAAATCCTGAAAGCATCCCGGGAAAAGAAGTCTGTAACATACAATGGTAAAAATATTAGATTGGCAGCAGACTTATCCACAGACACCTGGCAGGCCAGAAAGAGCTGGCATGATATATTCGAAGCAATAAATGAGAAAAACATGCAGCCAAGAATACTATATCCAGGTAGGCTATCATTGAAAATAGAAAGAGAGATTAAAAGCTTCCAGGACAAACAAAAACTGAAAGAATTTGCAAACACCAAACCAGCTCTACAGGAAATATTGAAAGGGGTCCTCTAAGCAAAGAGAGAATCTAAAAGTAGTAGATCAGAAAGGAACAGAGACCATATACAGTAACAGTCACCTTAACAGACAATACAATGGCACTAAATTCATATCTCTCAATAGTTACCCTGAATGTTAATGGGCTAAATGCCCCAATCAAAAGACACAGGGTATCAGAATGGATAAAAAAACAAAACCCATCTATATGTTGCCATCAGGAAATTCATTGTAAACCTGAAGACAACTCCAGATTTAAAGTGAGGGGGTGGAAAAGAATTTACCATGCTAATGAACATCAGAAGAAAGCAGGAGTGGCAATCCTTATATCAGATCAATTAGATTTTAAGCCAAAGACTATAATAAGAGATGAGGAAGGACACTATATCATACTCAAAGGATCTGTCCAAAAAGAAGATCTAACAATTTTAAATATCTATGCCCCTAATGGGAGCAGCCAACTATATAAACCAATTAATAACAAAATCAAAGAAACACATCAACAATAATACAATAATAGTAGGGGACTTTAACACTCCCCTCACTGAAATGGACAGATCATCCAAGCAAAAGATCAACAAGGAAATAAAGGCCTTAAACGACACACTGGACCAGATGGACATCACAGATATATTCAGAACATTT